>NC_142029.1:56199058-56508769 GCF_982192425.1 Myodes glareolus | reverse complement strand
CTCCATCCGTGCACAGTACAGAAATGAAAAATATCAAATAAAAAGGCCAGCTTCATTCTCCTCTCCATTAAAGAAATAGAAATTAAATAGTTGTTATTTCTTTATTTATCCATCCTATTCGCATATTGGCAAGGATTTTAAAAGTCTCAAGGGTGAGCGAAGGTAGATGCGCCTATGCCTAGTTTGGAAAGTGTAATTGCAGTCTTGTTGGACCATAATTGGACAGACTCTCTGAACGCTGTAAATTTCTCTACAGTTTGACCCAGCATTGCCATGTATAGTTTCACCCTACAGGCATGCTCAGTCAGAGGAAGATACCAGGAGGCGAGATTAATTGCACAGTGTTTGCATTAGTGAACTAATGGGCAGCAGTTTATATGTCACCAGTGAGGTCTCATTTTTAGTGTTGATCATGTCTGAGGAACATATGGATTCCACCTACTAAAAGAAGGAAGTTCTTAGAAACGCTGTTGAATTTAATTGGCCTTAGTCTGGTGTTTCTTTTCTATGTTAAACGATTAAGCTAAGTGTGACCATCAGAAGATGTGATTCTTATGATAAAGTAAAAAGAAAACATATTAAATATATGCAAAAGACCTAATGCAAATAAAATTCAAATTAACCATATCAATTTGGTGTGGTATGTGACGTGCTCTGCTAAAACTAAAGAGTAGATGGGTTAGTAGTGGGGTAGTATAGACATAGATTTGGTTTTACATAAAATCTGTCATTTTAGTTCAATAATGAAAGTGAAAGGAAGGACTTCATTTAGAAATGAGTTTTAAAATTATATTAATATATTTAGACTTTGCTTGTTAGTTCAATATACTAAGATTCATGATGAATCAAAATCTTCAAAAGTCAGTTTTAATGAGCTGTCACTGATAATTCTCCGAAGCCACACAGTTTATTTGAAGATAAAGTTGGCGTTGTGGCTTATTGGAATGTGGGTTAAATAGTATTTAATCTAATTATCCTGGAATGGAAAAGAATAACATGCTTCCTGGAGTATTTGCTGCTGTGCTTGTTGCTAATGAGCCGAGGCACGTTGTCACCACGGCCCGGGCTGCTGGCAAGGGTGTTCCAATTCTATTTCTTTCTTATTCTACCCAGAGGACCTAATTCCTCTATTTTTACTTTGCTTTCTTCAAATGACACCAAGACTCTCATCTCCACAGACTGCAATGATGCTGCTTGATCTTGGTTTGCAGTTATTCTTGGGTGTGCACAAAAATGTAGGCAGCTCTAGGCTAAAAGATGGCCCTCTTGATGGTTCCTGTCCCATCTTTATTTTAACTCGTTTGGGCCTGAGATCAGCTATGGCCAAGCAGAACTGAGCATTTGCTCCAGACGACCAGGATGCTCTGTAGTATGGCGAATATTTAAAGTTCCAAAGAGAGAATGGGAAAGGGAGAAGGAAAGGAAAGAATTAACCCTACTCTAAAGACACAATCACATTTGCCACACCCATGTATTTCTCGAGTCAGGTGCGATGTGTGCTGTGCACCTGAGCTTTGGACCTGGACTTTCACTGTAGGTTCTGTCCAGGCTCAGTCATGCATTCTGCAGCTGACTATTAGGGTCTTACAGCATGATGTAGGCAAGAACCAGCACTCAGGGTATCTGGACGCTTAGCTAAAGGCCACCCACTCTTTCTTACATGCCTAACTGAGTCCTCTTTCAGGATGCTGTGCAGGAGAAGCCCCTATAATACCTTTCCTAAGTGGACCAGAGGCATGAGCATGTGGAGCCAGTGGGGCAGGTGTGGCAGACTCTCTTTAAGCCAGAAGACCTAAGCTCTGGAGGGTGAGGTTGCTTTTGGGGAGAAAGCATTTAAAATCCTCCATCAGATGTTTCATGCACTTTCCTACCGAGAAGTGCAAAGGGTGCCTGGTTTAACTGTGGTTATTTACAACCAAGAGAAAGTGCTTGGCAGTTTGCAGGAAGCCAAGGGCTTTCCTTTTCACTCTTGTTTTCCATTTCCGTGATTTATGATCGTTGTGGCTGGCAGATCTCTCCTGGAAAGCTCTGAGCTCAGCGCACTCAGCACAGCCCTGGTGGGAATCAGGCTCTTTCTGTTGGACTGAGGAAGGCATAGCTCCTCCTTCTGCCCAGGAAGGCCCACTCTCCTGGGCTGCTACCTGGTGGCTGGTCAGTCAGTCTTGTCCCCTTCTATTTCTGGTCATTGGCTACACCAGCACCAGGGCTCTTGGCAGGGAAATGGAGATTACAGCTAACTTGTAATTCAGTTGCTTTGGATTATTTTCTCTTTTTTTTCTTTATTTTTTTTTTAAATTTTACATACTACCCCAATTTCCCCTCCCTCCCTTTCTCCTATTCCATCTTCCCTTATCCCACTCCCATATCTACTCCTCAGAGTGTATAAGGCCTCCCTTGGGGAGTCAACAAAGTTGCTATACCAGGTTGAGGCAGGGCCAAGCCCCTCACCCCCTGAGCAAGGTATACCTCCATATACAATGGGCTCCAAAAAGCAAGTTCATGCACACGGGATAAGTCCTGGTCCCACTGCCAGCCCCTGCCCCCAACAGATCCATAGTCAACCACTGGACTGAGCTCCTGAAGCTTAGCTGAAGAGAGGGAAGAGGGATCATATGAACAAGCGGTGTCAAGATCATGACTGGAAAAAGCACTGAGACAGCTGACCCAAGCTAGTGGGAGCTCACAGACTCTGGGTTGGCAGCTGAAGATCATGGGGCCAGATTAAGCTTTCTGAATGTGGGTAGATTGTGTTCTAACCCAGCCTTTGACTCTTGGTTTTTCTTAGGTAAAGTTATTTCATAAGAGTGCCCATTGCTGGTGCGTAGGGATACTTGCATCCATTTTGGTCATGCGTTTTCAACACCTTGGTCTTCTCAGACAATTTTTTATGGAGTTGTCTGCAACTGTATGTTGGGAAAAGGACAGAAGGCTCTGAATATTGAGCAAACGTCCTCCTTTCTTCTGGGGAACACTTGGATAGCCTGGTGGAAGGCTAGTCATCTTAGAACACAGGGAATACTGAGGAAATGATCCTGAGGGGAATGGGGCTGGGTAAGGAATGCTCTATTTTTTGGTCTGTTCACGAATTCTGCCTGAATTAATAGTTTAGATTATAATAAACAACACATTAAAATGACAACATTCAGTAATGCTGAACTGGAGCAAATATTTGATACCAATTTCTATTGCTGTTATGACAGCTTTCTGAGAAAGATTGCATAACAGGACAAGACTGACAGTTTGTATAAGGTCATGAAGCTGGTTAGTTGCTGAGATGGGACATCAACTCAGTTCCTCCTGGTTCTGCATCCTAAACTTGGGAACGTTGTTGTCTGCAATCTTCATTCAGATGATCTTGGTCCACTTGGCCTTATAGCTTCCCATCTTAGTGTCTGTGGGGTCCTTGCTTTTCTACAATGGCTTTCTTACCAGGGTCTACTCTCTGATGGTCCTGTAACCTGCACTACTCCCTCAGATTGCTTCATAATGCTTTTTATGGCTTCGTGCCTTGTCTCTCCACTACATCTCCAGATTCTCAAGTAGGGGCCATGGCCTCATCCTTGGATGCTGCAGCTATATTTACACAATGTCTTCATCAGTACTCCTGGATGGTGACGTCTTCATCAGTACTCCTGGATGGTGACGTCTTCATCAGTACTCCTGGATGGTGACGTCTTCATCAGTACTCCTGGATGGTGACCCTTTGTTCTCCTTCTCATTGACCTCACCAGGTGTCTATCAGTTTGATTAGTCTTCCCTAAGAACCTTCTATTAGTTGTTGTTATCCTTTCAACATTCCATTTTTACTATTAAAAATACTATATTAAACTTTGTTTTTTTCCCTTTGGCTTCATCTTCTTATTCTTTATCCAGTTTAGGAAGATGAAGGCTTGAGCTCATTAATATTTGTCCTTCCTTTACTTCAGGCCCTGCACCATCCTCTAAATGCTGTTGTATCCTGTCTGTTTCAGCCTGTGCATTGTTATAAAGCCAATCCCAAGTGGTTCCTATTTGTATCGGAATCTCTCTTTTACTTATGGTTTATTCAGAGACAATACTTTTAACTTCCAAACATTCTGGGTTGGTGGATTTTTCTAGTTTATTTGTATTATTGATTATTCTTTAAACATTCATACTCTTGTATGAAAACCGAAGAGCTTCCCTTTTATCATCCCGGTCTCGGCAGGACCCAGCCGTCACCATGGCAGCCTCTTCACTCAGGAGGTATCAGCTTCCTCAGATCATTGAGAAGCTGAGGTTAAAGGTGTCACCTTCTGCCAGTAGCATTGATGTGTGGGTTGCCGTGGGGTTGTGTGAGGATAGTGGTTGCTCCCAACACTTTGCTGTTACTGCTGGATCCTCCCCACTACCCAGACACGGGGGACATTAAGACTTGAGATCATCAGTGCTGGTAGAGCAGGAGGAGACTGCACTATCCTCATCCATATGGATGCCAACCTATCCCGCTTTCCAGTTTCCTCTGGTTCGGGGTTGATTTTCCATTAGAACTGGTAGGAAGAACACTGAATGTGAACTCTTCCTTATTAACAAGCTGTTACGTGTGCAGCACGGTATTGCTAACTGTGGGTACCAGGTTGTAAGCGGAGCTCTAGAAGTTAATCATCCTGCATTCCTGAAACTGTACTGTTGGTTGGGAATGTCCCATTTCTTCCTTCCCCCAGCTCCTGGCAGACACCTGCCTTCTGTGTTTGGTAATTAGGGGTTTTATACACACCATGTAAGTGGAATCAAACGATATTTGTCCTATGACTGGATCATTTCACTTAGTGTAGATCCCCAAGGTTCATCCATATGTTACATATGGTGCCTCCTTCTCATCTAAGGCTGAATAATATATCTTCATGGGTGAACACCTTGCTTGCTTTATCTACTTCTCCACTGGTGAACAAATTGAGTTCATTTCCATTCACAGTCTGCTCATTGTCAAAACTATGGAAAGGCTTTCCTCTACATTTCCTGGGTGATTTTGAGACACCTTAGGCCTTACCACAGATTCTCCTTGTTAAGGCAGAAAAATGAGAGAAGGGGAGGGGGGGAGAGAGAGCGAGGAAAGGGGGGAGTGGGAAGAGGGAGAGTGAGGAAAGGTAAGAGAGAGAGAGGAGAGGAGGGGGAGAGTAAGCCCACTTAGGGAAGAGCCTACTTGAGATGTGAGTGACATTCTTCTGACTTTATGGATGTCAGAGCCACTCTCCCACACTCCAGCTGACCACAGACCTGCCAGCAATCAGCACCTTGGTGACTCCTTCACCCAGGTGGTTCACACTTGGCAAATATTAAGGCGGAAAATGAGGCATCAGATCATTTTGTGGCGCACGGGTTTTCATGGTAGTGTCTCCCAGCATGTTTTCATTGCTCTCCTGAAGTAATGTCTCTGCTGTTAAATTACCCAAGGAAGCCAGGGAATTTGTTCCTGTACACTCCTTTCAGAGCTCATCAATAAATAACAATAAACTTGGGGGTTTATTATAGAACCTTCTGCTTTATAATGAGGCCATTCAAGCTTGGAGTAGCATGAGTGTATGTTCAAGGAAAAAGGGTGTGAAGATGTGTCTCTCTCAGAAGAGCGCCAGAGACTTAGCCTTTCTCTACCAGGCTGCTCAGGGCTTGCTTAATGCTAAATCCACAAATGTCCTAGGGCTGGGAAGAGCATGGGGCCGGAATCTCGCAGTACATCTGCCTAGGACAGACGGCCCTTGTTGCCCTTTGTGCTCCACATGCTTCATAGTTTAACTCAAGAGAAGCAAAGGGCAAAAAAAAACTATAATTAGGGTACCTTTTTCTTGTTAAAAATGTATGCTCATTTTGGATAAGAACAGATAAGAGAAAAAGAAAAGAAAGAAAGAAAAGAGAAAAAGGAGAAAAGGAAGCTAATAATTTCATTATTTACAAATTTTCACTTTAGCTTCCGTAAGTACATCTTTTCCTACTTTGCATAAGAATTTTTTTGCCAACATGAATCATATTGCATGCATTTGTTTTGAATCTTATATTCCAAGTAACTGTAAATTGGAGACAGAGTTCTATGTCAATAAATAATTTGTGAGTATAACAGTATGTTAATGACTGTATTGTACTTTGGTATGAATACAGAATATTGTATTTAATAGAAATGATAATGTTGCTGCTTTCTCTTTCTCTTGTAAACTGTGCTGCAACAAGCAAGCTTACAGCTAAATTTGATCTAAATTGGGTGAGTACTCCACTCGCACCACCCAGCCCCCCTTTTGCCTGGAGTCATGTGCTTTGAATATGAAGGAAAGTCTGTCTAAGTCTCAATATTGGATAGACGAACTGGAAGAGTGTTCCCGAGCCCATGAACATCCTGGCCACAGCTTCCTGGAGGCGGCTCTCGCCATATTAGTTGATAATCATCTGCTCTTCTTTTGTTCTTCCCACTGAACCCAAAGTTATTTCAGTTGACAATTCTTATTATCTTTATAACTCTAAGGCCTGTTGCAGAACTCAGTGAGATGATAATGTGCACTCATGTAATACGTGCCTGTCCAGTATCAGTGTGCCGGGCCCTTTCCCAGGCCCTGAAGATACTTCAGTGGACACAGTAGGGTAACCGCTCAGCTTATGTGTGGCGGAGATGGAGAGTCAGTGTTTGGTGTCTCACAGGAAGCAGTTTCTTTCCTCCTCAAGCTCCAACTTCTTCCCAGGTCTTCCCTGGCCAGAGACTCTGAGCCATACTGAGCACTCTAAAGTGAATTCGCTCTACAGTGTGGATCCATGAGTGATTTATTTGCCATTTAACTTAGGCAGTATGAATTATTTTCTATATTTAATGGCTCTCTCTGACCTCCCTTGCTAGACTCAGAACCCCTTGAAGGGTCACCGTGGATACAAACTCCGTGGTTCCTGGGTCCAAGTGCTCACAGTTCAAATGCTATCTCACACCCAAGCCTGCTCCACACACAACACCAGGATCCCTGCTTTTCAGCCTCTGGTTATCCGTCTTCTCTAATGTGATTTCTTAAGATTTTTAATGGTTGCAGTACATTGTTCAACTTTAAATTTACATGAGCAACTGACTCGGAGATGAGAGGGGAAAGGCCCAATTCTCTCAATGAAATGCAAAGCGTATAGAAGCTGTTAGAAGCAAACTGAGACGAAATTGCATTTTAACCGATGATGGATATCGGAGACAGCCTAGTTGTGAGTGGGAGCTCTTTGAAGCTTCCGTAGCTGGATCTGGGTTCCTGGTCCGAGCTCTTAATTGTGGGCTGTCTCCATAGGTTTAGATATTATTATCTCCCGTGCTCCTCTTCTCCACTGCCTGCACGTCTTCTATACCATGTTGAACTGACTGGTGTCTTGTCGTAATGTCTTTCAGATTCATTGCTAGGTTCCCAGTATTTCTGTCTAGTGCCGCCCTAGTTTCTCACTGAAATCAAGGCTGTTAGAGAATTTGAGAGTCTTGGTGGGCTTTCTGTTGCTCCCCCGCTTTGTTTCTTTGGATGCCCACACATGAACCTGCAGATGGAAAAGATGTAATAGACCATCTAATCAGATGAGGAGCTCTCCCAATGCCCTTCCCTGGCGAAGTGGCCTACAAAACCCATCATGACTACATGGAGAAAAACTTCATTACTTCCCTTTCATTGAGGGTAGGGGAAACATCCTTAAGGCTTAAATTTGCAAATTTTCAAACCTAGAATGCTCTTCCATGCACCATTTCTAAGTTATTTCTCTCTGTATTCTTTTGTTCAGCTATAAATGGTCGCCTTCCAGGAGCTGAGAGCACCTTTTCCTTCCCCACATTGAAATGATTATTCTCCTGGACTAGAATGTGATTTTTAAAGTCTATGGTTGCAATTCAGGTGAAAAGACTGGAATGGGACAGAAAGAAACCGCCTGTGTAGTTGCTGAGATTGGTGGTCAGATGGTAAATAGAGAAACTTTTTTTAATTAAGAAGGATAGACGGGAAGGAGGTGTTCGGGGAAGCATGGATTACCGTGTGTGCTGGTGGCCCCTGGCAGTTTACCCCAGCCTAGTTGAGCTACATCCTCTAGCTCCACAGATACCCTGACCCCTCTCTTCCTTTGGATCAGCTCCCCACCATCAGCTGATCATCTGTTGTTTTCAACCTCATACGTGAGCTTGGCTTACCTCTTCAGGGAGGTAGTGAGCCTGGAGACACTGATTTACCTATGTTGCCTGATTGGTCATTCCCCAGGAATTAAACAGGAATTAGAATTTGGAATTGTCCAATGCACAGCGTGTAGCCACTGTGGTTTGGGGCAGAACTAAACCATGCTTTAGCCAATGTGAGATATAACATACTGGAAGCATTACAAAATTAAAGTGACTTTTTAATCGGGGCTTGCAAAGCTGACAGCAGCCTGTCTTTAGAGCTTCCTGTAATGAGTGTGTTGTCTCCAATAGGAGGACCCAGTGACTGATGGGCAAAGAACTCTGCCATGGCCTGGAATTATTATGCTTGCACACAAAGGAGGGTGCGAGTGACAGCTCGGTGATCTATTAGCACTGTCTGTGGGGTTAATGGTGAGCTCTCTCACTGCTAGTGGTCTGTAAAGAGAGCAAAGAAAAGGGAAATGGAGCAGGGGAAAATCAATAGTATTAACAGAGTCGTGGTAATAAATGCAATCATTTATTTCGGGGATGGTTTTTATTGAAGTAGTTTTGAACTTGATCCTTTTCTTTTTAGATTATAAGTTGGAAAGTATAAGATTTGGAGGGGAAAAAATATCCACCTTTCTGATAGATACAGCAGCCATGATGACCAAAGTCAGAGTTTTCATAGTTTTTAAAAGAACCACTGGGAGATCACACATCAGGAATAGGAGGCCATGAGAATGCTACCCCTTGAAGAGATAAAGATGTATCTATAGCAGGAAACTGTAAAAACGCTGCTCCAAAGAGCAGTTTTCTTTTCCTGTGAGGAGTTTTGAATCATGGTTCTGCTTGTTATGAGTGGCATGGCCGTTGGCAAATTTCTTCATCTCTGAAACAGACTCTCAATAACCAGTGTTACTGTGACACGAACAGCGTCACACACACCTGTAACAATGTCCATCATGGTGCCTGGTGCAACAGCTGCTCATCAAAAGTGAGTGGTGCTGGCATCTTGGCATTGCACACCTCATTTTACTCTCCCCGTTAACAGACCTCCTGACCAAACGACAAGAAAGAGCTGTACCGTGTAAGTGCCCTATTCCATCTGCTAATTAACAACAGTAACATTAGAACTAACATTTTAAGAGTTGCAGTGATTATCTACAAGATGGCCAGATCTTGGAAATACTCACGTGTCCAGGGGCACCATTGAAGGAACGCTGAGCTGAATGTGAACGAGAAACAAGAGTCTACGTTTTTAAATCTACAATATGTCTCAAATATCTACTTTCATTTTTTTTGAAAGTAATTTTATTAAATTATAAAAGTTTCCATTTCCGCCCCTCCTCCCAACACCCTCCCACTCCCTCCACTCCCTCTCCTCCTCCCTCTTCGTCCCTAAGGGCAGTCAGGGTTTCCTGTCCTGTGGGAAGTTCAAGTTCCTCCCCCCTCCCTCCAGGTCCAGGAAGGTGAGTATCCAAACAGACTGGATCCCCAAAATCCAGTATATGCAGAGGAAACAAGTCCCAGTGTCATTGTCAGTGGCTTTTCAGAAAGACTCCGGGCCAGCCACATTCAGAGAATCCGGCCACATTCAGAGAATCTGGTTGGATCACGTCCTCGTTCAGTCCCAGTCCAAATGGCCTTGGTAAACTCTCATTAGATCCGTCCCCTTGTATCAGTGGGTGATAGCATCCCTCGCAGTCCTTATTTCCTTTTTCATTTTCTTCGTCCTTCTGCTCCTCATTTGGACCTTGGGGGGCTCAGTCCGGTGCTCCAATGTGGGTCTCCGTCTGTATCGCCATCCATCGCCAGATGAAGGATCTATGGTGATAAGCAAAATATTCATCAGTATGGTTATGGGCCAAGGCCGGTTCAGGCACCCTCTCCTCTGTCCAGAGAACAATCTGGGGATCTCTCCTTGGACCTGGGATCCCATATATAATCAAGTCTCCTGTAAACCCTAATATGACTCCCTTAGTTGAAATATATTCTTCACTGATCCCATATTCATCCTTCCTCCCTCCCCCCCATCCCGGTCCACCGAGCTTTCCCCATTCCTCCCCTACTCCCCTCTCTCCAACCCTCTCCCCTTCCAACAACCCTCCCACCCACCCCCCCATGCACCCGAGGTTACCTGGGACTCTTGACTATTTCCTGTCTCCTGGCGGATAGCTAAATAATCTTCATCAGGTTCATCTTCTTATTTAGCTTCTCTAGGATCTCGAATAATAGGCTCAAAGACCTTTAACTATGGTTAGAATCCACTTATGAGTGAATACATACCGTGTTCCTCTTTTTGGGTCTGGCTTACCTCACTCAGTAAAGCGTTTTCTATTTCCATCCATTTGCATGCAAAATTCAAGATGTCATTGTTTTTTACCGCTGAGTAAAACTCTAATGTGTATATGTTCCACACCTTTTTTAACCATTCTTCTATTGAGGGGCACCTAAGGAGAAATGCATTGACTATCACATTTCACTTTTAAAATGGCCCAGTATGTGCAAGGTGAGTTAGTTATTATTATTATTATTAGAGGGTATTCACATATAGTGCTTTTGAACTAGGTATAGTTTTAGACATTGCTTCCATAATTTAGTGATACAAGACATAAAATTCATAGCTTACAGAACTTATAGAGCCTATTAGAAGAAAACTTGGGAAAAATAGCACAGTCTGATGGACCACAGATACTGCCTAAGAAAGCCTTATAGCGAGCCTGAAGTTTATAGACATTCACATCTGAACCGAATTTCCTGGTCTCAGCTCCATTCCGGGCCCTCTGCTCCCTAGCATATGCCTGCCAATGGCTGTCTCTTCCTTCCTTGAGAAGGACAGTTATACAATCATGTAGGCTTAAGTTGCACAACCAAAGTGAGCCAGAATGCACACTCCAGTCTCAGGTTCTTACTACATCATGGTAGAGAGAGGATATTGACGTCTGAAACACTATCCTACCTCTTCAGGTCTAGTTAAAGCTATTCCCCTCGAGTGGGTAGGCCTCTACTGTTGCCCGTGCACCTCACTACACCATGCTTACCTAGTTTAACAGTCTTTAAATGTACTTTAAAATTTCATAAACAATATCCAACTCTCAGAACCTCAGACCTTAGTAAAGGTGATGGACACACAGAAGGTTCCTGGAGAAGGTTGAATGAATGTTGGAAGATGGTAATAAACTTCCCAGTCTTTCTTTTAAGCAACAGTGGGTCATAACCTCATCTATTTAGGCTCCTGTTAGTAGCATCCTAGCAACTTTTTCTGACCCATGCATCTCTTTTCACTAAGACTGGTGCTGTCCCAGTCCACTAGCTGTGTTTGCCCTCAGTATCAACTCCCTCCCTCCTCTGGTGTTTGTGTTCTGTCCAAGGTGCTGCCAGCTTCACAGGCTTCCAAAGGCTTCCATTGTGTGCCTGTGCATGCTCTTCTATTACTTAGGACTCCAGGAACCCACTGCCCCAGATACACTTCAATCACTTCTCTCACCAGGCTGGAGCTCTGTGAACCCTCCTAGTCCAGTCAGCATCTGTGATTTGCTACAATAACAAGATAAGTACATAGTGTTGCAAGAATATAAAGATGGCCATTTCTACCACACTTCTGCCACTTAACAGCTGTGGGACATGTAACTCTCTAAGCATGCCTTTCCTCATCTCCATAAGAGACTGCGAGATCTGTATCAAGAGATAAGTTCCCCAAGGCACACATTTGATTCAAGGTCTTGAAGAATATTTTATACAGAGGGATGTCAGAAAGATGGCATTGATGGCTAGCTGACCTCTCCAAATCCTCAAATCCCACATCTTGTAGTGTCTCTAGAGATGTCTCACACATACACATGCACATGTGCATACACACACACACACACACACACACACACACACACACAAATTCTTTCTGGAAAGTGGGCCTCCAAGAAAAGGGAAGATCCTGTTGATAGGATGAAAAAAAAAGGTGAAAATATGAGAGAAAGTGATAGCTCCCTGCAAGGAAACAATGGGTGAGAACTGTATCATAGCAGAATTTGTCAATTTAGATTTTTACCTCCTTGGGACAAATCAGTCTCAACTGTCAAGAAGCCACTAACCATGAATAATGAGGGAAAGACAAAGAATACAAAAGTATTGAAAGTGTTGGGAAGTTTCATTTATTCTTTGTGTTGAAAGATTGATTTCTTGGTGCCAAGGTTGCTGGTTCTCCTCTTTTGCATGTTTGCATTAGTATTCTGCGTGAAAAGTTAAACACTTGCAATGGATAGAGATTACCTGCCAATGTTTTCTCCATGAATCAGACTCAAAATACAAACTGTGACATGAGGCAAAGGCATTTATTTTATTTAGTAGGGAGTCGGGAGCGGAAAGGGCTGGGTTTCTCTGGGGAGACCCCAGGCACTGGTGGGCCACACTAGCATATTCTTTTCTGCTGCCTCTGTCTCACTCCAGTCCCTCACTCCCCACATCGCCCACCTCTTCTTCCTCCTACACTATACCCAGATACCTTGTCACCCATCCTGACCTCCCCAAGACATCTGTGTGGAGTGGTGGGTAAAGCCCTACTCATTCAGGTGGCAGAATTCAGCTTTCATTCTTCTCTGAAGACCACAGAGAGCTTAAGGGTCACATGATCAAGTTCTATAATTTGATAACCTTTTGACCTTCAGTAAACTGTCCCATTTCACCATGAATCTTACCCATTAATGTTTATTGTTATTTATATACTGCAGCTGTGACTGCCCATTGGATGATTTATTTAAGTGCCTGCAACCCCAGGTTTTACTCTACCTTTCACCTGCCTGGAGTTAATGGCAACAGGACATTTATTCCAAGCTGTTTGGAGTCAGGAAGCCTATTAGGATGCTGCGCAGACACCTAAGTGAAGGGGACCTCCGCAGAGTCTGACTTACAACAGGGATGCTCCTCCTGAGGTGGCACTCCTGACCCAGGTCCCTTACTCTATGTCCTTGGGCAGGAGAACTTGCAGGGATGCAATCTAGTCTGCTCTTTTTTGTAGAAAAGACTTTCTTTGGAAATTATCTGATCTAGGCTCCTGTCCTGTGCCTGGTGGTGGCTTCCCATTACTTGACCCTGGAGGACTGTGGTTGCCATGGTAGACCTGGACATGATGTAAATGCACCTTGTTTTGTGGATTAGTATTTGGCTATGGAGAAACATAGAAGCAGTCCATGTTTCTGGGGGTGGCTTTGCAGAAGAGTTGCCCAGGGCATCTCATGACACCTCATTTCTGGGGCCAGTGTGAACTGGGTCCGCACTGGATTCTAAAAGCTTCATGCCTAGGTCCCTGTTTACCTCTACAAATCTGAGCACAATATGAGATTCTGCTTATTAGAGGAGCTGCTTTCCAGTTCTTCACACAACTTTCTCATCCAATTGTTTTCAATCCATGCTCTGCCATAGTCCCATTTCTGGAGTTACCTGGCCACTTGGTGCATTAATTCAGCTCTCCTTGCAGGATCCTCAGCCTACACAGTCTCCTACTTATCTCTCAGTCTGAGGTGTAACCTCTGCTAACGGTAATATGGATACTGGAGGATGAGCAAGAATTAGGCATTAAGAAAAGAAAAATTGAAAACCAAAAAAGGGTTTGTGGAGAATCCCTTGGTGGTTAAAGTACTTACTACACACGCAGCAAGCATTAAAACCCCCAGAACCCAGATAATGTCAGGTGAGTCTGACAGCTTACCAGTAATTCTAGCATTTGGAAGGTGAAGATGCCTGGAGCAAGCAGGCTATGTAGACCAACAATATCTGTGAGCCTAAGGTTTGACTGAGAAACCCTGCCTCAATAAATAAGGTGCAAAAAAAAAACAGAGGAAAAACTCATAAATTCAACCTCAGGCCTTTACATATGCACACACACACACACACACACACACAAATAGAAGCACATGCACACATCACACACATACAAATTAAAACAGAAAAACAATAAAAATAGGCATATTCCCTTGCTACAGGAGCCTCATACCAAGAACATATCTTCATATGTTCATCTTAGTCTCAGTTGCAAACACTGACCTTAACAATCATGCATGAATCACATCTCTGAATTGGTATAGCTATGAACACATTCTCCTTCTTATCGATGAAACCCTTCTATTTCCTCTGTTGGAAGAGGTTTTTCCCATCTCTTGGCCTATTGAACCCTGTTATGTATTAGCTGAATTGTTAATTTCTTCATGGTAAACCTTTTGACTGCTGGTCATTGACTAGCTTTATTTTTAGAAGCTCTGAAACTTCCTGTACTCTGTGGTTATACCATTTATTATATGTTCATTTGATTTACTTGATGATTCCCACATTTTATGACCCTTCTCAAGTTTGTCACTATAGTTTCGGGCAATCTAATGTGAGCGCCACTCTATACTCAGTATTTGGCATAGGCCAGGGTCATCCATGGTGCCACATGATGTGTTTGTGTCAAATTAACAGCAGGAGAGCTGAATGAATTAATGTGTAAGTTCACAGATGGTTGGATAAAGAGATGCTAGCATTAAGCTAGGCCTTCCCAGGCAACAACCTCTGTCCATTCAGAAATACTTAGATGTTTCCTGTGCACCTTTATTTTCCTCTTCAAATCATTGCCCGTCCTTTGCACCTCTCATCTTCCATGGAAGATCCTGGTGTCTTTCATTCACAAAGCTCTGCACTTTCCAAAGCTGAACTTGCTGCTTGTGCTGAATGGTATCTTTGGAGTTTGTATTTTCCACGATGATTTCTAGCCACTGGCTTGTTGACTCCTTTAGCTCAGGAATGTCACAGTTTCTGGTGGTCACGCTGCCTGTGAGGGGTTTGTGGATTGAACATAGCCATGGACAATAAATGGGAAGGAGAACATTATGATCATGTATCCTAGCAAATTTCTTTTAGCATTTTCTCTATCTTTTATTCTTTCCTTAAGTAATTCACTCTGATCTTCTCCCTCTATTCACTAAGCATCAAAGATTAATTCTTGATACTTAGATTTTTAAGTGACATATAACCTGGATATTAGTGGGAATTATTCTTCATTGCCTTCAGCAGGCTCTAACCACAGAGCAATAATGAGTCCTCTTGATCTGGGAATGCAGATATTTCATGACACTATATGACCCCAGAAGAATAGGTGGTCACATCCAAGTGACTCAGTCTTTCTTGTGCCGAATTGAACACATGATCACCTCTCAGCTGCCTTCCTAGTGAGCAAAAGAACATGCTTGCAACGTTTTCATCTCTTGACATAGCAGGTGCATAGAGGCAGGTACATAGGGGCAGATTTAAGGCTGTAAATACAGCCTTTCTTACCAGTGTAAGGAAGTACACAAAGTACTGGGAAGGGCATGGGGAGACACGGTTTGTTTTCAGCAGAGCTCTTCAACAGTTCTATGGTTCTGATGAGCGGTTAATATGTAGGCTTTTACTAAGGTGAGATACAGGGACATATATGGTAATATATAGATTCTTATGTGATACAGCTGCCTGACAAAAACCTAATTTCTTATAGTAGAAATATTTACATTTATTGACACATGCATATTTACATTTATATAATGCATATATATAATAGACATACATGTATATAAAATGTATAATATAGACTTCTTATAGTAGCTGTGTGTGCTAAAAACCAAGTCCTTAGGTGTACTCTAGGTCAAGACACACTGGTGCAGGATACTGCCTGCTGTTGAATTTGAGCAAATTCTAAGATCACAAGTTCTAAAAGCCTGGGGGAAGGTAAAGATAGTTTTCTGAGAATCTGCTTGAAACTGCCTTTCTGCAACAGCATCTGCAACAGATACTTTTTAACCCCTGATTCTCACTTGCATTAACAAGGAGTTCAATACTGCTGAGAAATCTCACTCACGTTGAATTGGGACTCAGTCAACCTGTGGGGGTGTGGTTTTAAGTGTGGGTGTGTGCATCTGCATGCAAGCTTATGTCTAGAGAAATAAATGGAGAGTATACCATCTCTGAATTTTGTTCTCAGCAGGCAAAACTGCATCTCCCATTTGCCACTGCAGCATTTTCAAAGAGAAGCAGAACTTTTCTTGGTTTGACAGATGCTTGGAATTCTTGCAGTTTCTCTTCGCTGCTTCAGTTGAGGGTTAATTTTGTTTGCAGATGTGTGTGTCATTCATCGAGGTCTCTGCAGACACCTTATTTCCTGCCTTAGAAAAGACATTAACAAACAGATGGCTATCACTGGCATCATGTTGCCATGCTGAAAGATGGTGGGTTGGGGCATTTTGTTCTCTTTGCAACCAGGATTCCTTCTAAGTGGAAAGCTTCACTGCCTCAGAGAGACCCTCACTGGCCAGTCTCAAAGTCACTGCTTCTTCCTTTCTTTGGGAGGAAGTGTGCAACACTGTGTGCATAAGCTGATATCCTACCACACAAGGGCTATTGCTCCAGATATTCTGCTCTCAATCTCACACTCATATGGAAGCAGAGAGGGGCACTTTCTACCATGGATCCTTTTCTTAAGGATCCAGTTCATCTAGAGGCAACTTAATATGTCTGAGAGCAGACACCACTTGCTGTCTAGAGCCTGGTGCTGTGTTCACTGGTGAGACTCAGTGTCTTCTTCATCCACCTGTCCCATCAGGGACACTGCCCACTCTCATATCCCTCTCTCCACGGCTGCCTCCAGGGTATCAAATAGACCTCCATGAATCCATGCTTAGTCAAGTGGTATCTAAAGTCTGAAACTTGGACCCCAAAGACTCCTTGAAGACTTTGAACTAGAATCTCAAATGTGATGGGGTTATATGTTTTCGAACATGTGTTTTGGCTCTTCATGCAAGTGCACGGTCAACTTCATGGCACATCACCAGGTAAAGTACATACCAATCCCTTGAGACAATTCCTTGAGAAGCCCTCCAGATGGGGATTTGACTCATTGCTGACAAGTATGAGGTTTTTAGATACATGTGTTTAACCAGCTACAGATTTCCCTGAGGCTTCTTAACCACCTAATGTGTAGGACTATCACAACACAATGCAGCTGTGGAATAACCTTTGTGCGCTGTAAATACGTGTCATTTTCATTGGTAAGAAGCTGACTGGGGCTTAAGAGCACTGGATCCTCTTGCAGAAGACCCAGGTCGATTCTCAGCACCTGCATGGCAGTTCACAACTGTCTGTATGGAGTTCCAGTTCCAGGGAATCCAACACCCTCATACAGAAAAAGAAAAAAAATAATTAATTAATTAAAAGCTGATTGACCAATGGCTAGGCAAAATTTTAGAGCCAGTGAGAATGCCAAACTTAAGATGCCCTCTATCTAGTTATTTATAGGCATTATTTATTGAAATGTCTAGTTTTTACTTCTCAGTGAACTTATCTGAGAACTTCGTTTTTAAGATGAAATAGAGAAAGCATACCACTGAAGACTTCTCAGAGGATGAGAACCTTGACCTCATGAAATAAGGCACTTTGTGACCTGGGAAGGAGCATGAGGCAGAGGAAGCAGTGTGTGTAATACAGCAAGGGGAGATGGAAGCATCTGGAATGTTCAGAGTATGGCAAGATGTTAGCAGGATTATAATGTAAATGACAATGGAACCAGCTCGATAGAGACAGGAGTTCTATCCCCATGGGTCCCATCACACAGGACCAGGAGTGAGGACGTCAAGGACTTGGGAGCGTACATTTCTGTGCCTGGACAAAGCCTGCCTGAAGGCAGGAGAATTCCCCTCATTGTGCCATGACATCACTAACGCATTGGATTCATTTGAGGCCCATTATCCTTGCTCCTTTATAAAAGCAGATGGAAACACAGTGGCTTGGTTAAAATAAGATTTTGAACACTTTTTTTTTTGTCACAGAAGAGACGGTGCTGTCATAAAAGCCTCTGTCCCATAGGCAGCATTTTCTATTAACAGTGGAAGATTTAACAGATGTCCATTATCTGGGAATGGGATTTGCTCTGATAATGGCCAGACAATGAGTTCCAGACACAGTTTGTGATCCAGAGTCTCCTTTATTCTTGGACAGAGCACATAAATCAAGGTTGACTTTTATGTGACACCTGGACACACCATAACTTGTTAGTAGAGACATTTTTCTGCAAGTCTCATATTTTCAATCTAAAATTCAGCTGAGTCACAGTCTCCTGCCCCCACTCCATTCCACAGTTATGGCCGCCCCGTTACACTGACTTTTAAGGTCATGGGATCTAACCTTCACAGAATTGTAACTGCAGAAAAAAAACAAAGGAATCCTACTCTCCATGGCAGTTGTCAGTACCACCTTTGCCCTCCTATCGTTCCTTCCATTCTAAAACCCTTTATCCCAGTGTTTCTGGCATTCCTAGATGACCTAAGGTGACTTGACCTTCACCCAGATGTGGTGATGGCCAGCACTCCCCCACACTCTTCTTGGGTCCTTGAGAGGGACCTTCATAGCAGTGGGATACTGAGTTAATATCTGCACACAAGATTTCATGTGCCTCTCTCCCATTTCCTTACTTTCTTGCTCTTTGTTATTCGTCCCAGGTTTCTGACAATCAGTGCCTCTGCTTAGAGGCTTCTCAGGCTGGACCCAACCACAGCTGGCTTCATCTAAGGCTGCTGAACTCTGATCTCAGCTCATCATCCTTAACTTCCTGTTCCCTCTGCTCAGATAGCACAGGATTGTGGGCTTGTCTTCCTATGTCCGGCCAGCTAGACCTACAGAAATCAAACGTGTTTGGCTGGTTTTCAGGATTCACTTCTGCCTCTCTTTCTTGTCCAGGGTTCAAGTTCTCCCTTGGATGCTGTAGGTCATTTGTGGTCTGATTGGCTGTCCTCAGTATAGGCCTTTATGCCTGTTCTGATACTCTGTCTTCTCTAACAGGGCACCGTTCCAGGACAATCTCCCTATCCACTCAGGAGAGAAGGGAACTAGCTAGTTTATTGGGCTCCAAACACCCAAGGCATTGCATTTAAGGTAACTGCAGCCTGTATTTTTTAAAGGACACCAAATGAAGCCCATTCTCTTCAGCCGCCTCTCTCTCTCTCTCTCTCTCTCTCTCTCTCTCTCTCTCTCTCTATATATATATATATATATATATATATGTATATATATATATATCTCCATCCATCTACCCCATCCCAAATCCACGAGAGAAAGACATTATCAATGAATTGGTAAAACTCTAACACGTGTCATGTAGAATCAAGATGAAGTCTTGACATCTTTCCTCTGGAAACTTAAATCATTGTGCAGAAAAAACACTAACTCACAGAAAGTAGCAGTCCATTCTCATGGGAGAAATGGGTTTTACCAGCCAGAGAAGTCCTCCTGGAGGACTTCTGAGGGGGTGTGCCTATGACAAGGTAAATGATATTCAGGATATTAAGACCTAGAAGTTGCTGGGTGTAATCAGGGCAAGGAACTAGGAAAGAAGCTGAGTGAAGGCCATCAGTGCCATGTGAATGAAACAGCTTTATGGTATAATGGTGAATACGTCCAACTGTCAGGTTAGAAGAGGGAGCCTGGGTCTAATAGTGAAAAGAATAAAGAAGTAAAAATGATGAGTGGAACCAAGGGGAAAAAATCCCAAGAAATACAAATGTTAAACTGTTTATCCTCAAAATAGTAGAGGAAACAGCTTAAGGGAGATAGGACTTTTTAGCAACTGACAGCTTTGTAGGTGTCATTCCATGGTCACATTGATCAAGTGCATCCATCCCTAAAAGAGACAGAATATAATGGTGGCTGAAGCATGCTTCTCATGGCTGCCAGGAAGCAGAGAATAAGACAGGACGGGAAAGATATACTCCCCTCCCCATCCTATTAAATTAGCTTTAATTTTCAACTTGACACAGTCTAAAGTCATCTGAGAGGAACTGACTTGATCATATTGCCCCATGAGCATGTCTGGGGGATTGTTTTGTTTATTAATTGACAGAAGGCCCAGTCCTCTGTGGGCAGCACCATCCCTACCTAGACAGATGGTCTTGGACCATATACAAAATTATCTAAGTAAAAACCTGAGTGAGCTAGTTAGAGATTGCGATAGCAAATAGCATCCCTTGCTGGTTTCTGCTTCAGGGTTCTACCTTGGGCTGTTCCTGCCCTGACTTCCCTCAACGATGAACTGTGACCTGGAAGTGTAAGCCCCCTAAGTTGCCTTTGGTCTTACTGTTTTATCACAGCAACAAAATGAAACTAGAACACCATCCTAGCCACTTCCTAAATGACAAAAATCCTCCAGCTAGACTGCAGCTCTTAAACCCTCCAGAACCTCCCTCAAATAGTGCCACCCAATAGTAGCCAACTATTCACTACACCAGCTGTAGAGGACATTTCAGAGCCAAATCTTAACAGTAAGGATTTCCACAGTGTGAGGGAATGAGCCTACAGAGCGTGGTCACCATCTGTGCCACCAGGAACCATGTTTAAACTTCTGAGAGCCAGTCCCCATGTCTTGACTTTAAGTCCGAGGTAATGACTCTGACCTCTGTCATGCTCTCTTGAGGTAATAAACAATAAGGTCACGACAAGTGACTAGCCAGTGCTTCAGACATATGTGGTTGTCCCCTGATGTGGGCAGGACAGAGTAGCTGCAGAGGGAGCCTGGACTCATGGCCATGGTACCAGGTTGAAGAGGCCAGGTTCGTGAGAGGAGCAGAACTCTTTTGAACTTTTAAAACTTAGTGAGAATTCAGAGACAAAAGCAGATGTCTCCAGGGAAACACACCTTTCAACTGTACCCATCCAACCCCTGGCTCTCAAGAGGCTATGCCAGTGAAAACATTATATATGTTTTAACCCACTGGTTGGCTCCCAGATTTCAATAGAGAAGGGATTTCCTAGAAACCATGGGTGCATGTCTGGCTGGTGTAAGATAGCTAGAGAGGCTGGGAGTATCCTGTTATCCAAATCTGTTTACAGTCTGGATCTCTATTAAGAATGCTGTGGTGACTTGCTGTGACTTTCTGTGGAATCACTCGGGAAAGGAGAATTGTTTCTTTGTGTTTTGATGCTAAAATGTACGGCACGTGGGCCATGTGCCACCCCTGGCTCTCCACAGCTCCACAGAGCTAAGCACAAAGGCACAGAAACCAACACAAAGGGAACAATGTCCCATTAGGGATTCTATTGATGATGTGCTTAAAAGTTATGTTGTGTTTTAAAGTTTTATTATGAATGGGGACAATGGTCTCCTGTGTTCACCTTTATTGCCTTACCACATAATATTGCAATTTCCATTCGTCGTGCCTAATTCCCTCCATTCATCTTAGAATTCCCAGGCCCTAACCAATGCCCAACATACAGTAGGTATGCAGTAAATATTTTTTTGGAATAAACAAATATGCTTCTAATGTTAACTGTGTCTTAAAATCACCAAAAAGAACACTACAGACAGTGTGTGCTGGACTTCCCTTCTAGTAATTGTATCAATTAGACCCTTCACATCTGACCACAAAAGCCAGGATTCAGGGTGTGGATCTCAGATGTGCTGCAGCTCCTGAGATCATGGAGTGTGTGAGCCAAGTCTTCTGAACCTGTGGAAAGAAGTTCAAAGCTTTGGTGCTGTCTTCCTGTTCACGTGACTTGGGGGTCCTCCCAGTCCTCGCTCGGGAACACACTTGGACAAGCTGGGGATCTTGCCAGGACATGTGAACTTCTTGATGATGCCGTACTTGGTATTCAGAGAATAGTAGAAGGTGTCAGGCTTGTGGGGAAGAGTCCTTCCTTGGGAGTGTCGGTGGATTTATGTCTTTTTCTGAAAAATGGGTTACCAAGCACAGGAGCCTGGCTCCCTTTCATCTTTTGCATGTTCTACTTCTCCCTTGATTTTCAATTTCTGCTCTGAGTTAAACCAGCAGGAGACTATCAACACAAGATATGTAGATGCTGGTGACAGAACCTTCGGACCGTGAGGAAGAACAAACGCCTCTTCTTAATAAGTCACCTAGTCAGTACGTCAGAACATGTCCAGGGACTGGTGACAAGGCACTGCCTGGATGGTAGACATTCTGTCCAACACGGGGTCATTTTCACTGAACACCCTGACTAGGAGTGGAAGCTGGGTGGGAGGGCTCTGCCTGACTCTGTAGACTATCTGGAGTCTAGTAAGGCTGAGGCCCTTTACTACCTAAAACATTCATGGGAGCTATAGAGAAAATGAATGAGAGTGAGGGAGAGAGAGAGAGAGAGAGAGAGAGAGAGAGAGAGAGAGAGAGAGACAGGCTTTAGTCCCAGTTTTCCACCTACCTATCTGACTTCACAGCCCAGCCCCTCCTCAGGTAGAGGCTGAGCCAGTGTCTCTTTCATCTCCCCCAAACTGAATTCCTGGGTAGCATTAATTGAGGCTAAGTAAACACAACCAACAAATAAAACCCCGAGACTGCTTAAAGTTGAGTGGATGATAATTGAAGCCATACCTCATGGCACCAGATAGGCCAGTCAACAGAGCTAAACTCCATGTCCTCCCTGACCTGAAGGTGTCTGTGCTGCTGTTGCCAGTTAGCCTCCCTTTCACCTCTCCCCACCCCTTGCTTTTCTCTGTTTCTCTATCATTACATGGTGGAGTCAGGCTTCTATGATAGTCTGAGCCTGGCATCTTTTACTCTTGACTGTGACTCTCACTGCCTCCAAACACCAGTGACCAGGCTGGCTGAGGAAGATGGTTCTGGCTCCATGCTCTCTGTCCCCCATCGTCTCATCAGGTTGGTGGGGTGGGAGGAAACCCTGGAACCCTCCACTCTAGCTCTCCGCGGTGGGAAGCATCTTCCAATGAGCAGTGAGTAGGCTCATTCTGAGCGGCCCAGGTGTGCTTGACTTGCGCAGAGTTACATGTTTATTTCACTGTATTAGGTAAAATGGATGTGATGGTTATGTCCAACCTATCAGATAAAAGCAATTCTGTCTTAAGGACAAGCCAATAAAGTGAGCTCATTCAAATGTAGTAAACAGTAAGAAACAGGATTAGATAAACTGTCCAGGCAGGTAAAGAACTTGAGAATATAATATGGGGGTGAAAGAATTCCTGGGGCCCAACCTTGTGAAATCTAAGATAGAAAATTCTTAGGTCTCCAAGGACAGAGATTCGTCTGAAGCCAATCCATCTCTTCCACATGAAGAATGGAGTCTTCCCTTCATTGATAGATCTTTACCTGCAGTTTTAACCACCAGAATTCCTGTTTTAAGAGGAGCACCAAACCCAAGTCCCAAACCTGGTAAAACAGCAGCACATGCTGGGTGAACTTGGCAGCTAGGCCCTCCCACTAAGGCCCCTCTTTCAGAGCCCATGCTGTGGGGAGTTGGGTGAATGTCCTTGCCTGAGGTAACAGCCTCAGGAGGGGGCAGGGCCACGCATCAAACTCATCTACTTGCCTTCAGAGACCATGCCTTTTCTCTTATTTTCCTAGAGGGGCTGGGGAGTAGCTTCAAACTACACAATCTATGACTTGAATTAAGGTTATTTTAATTTCTTTCCCTGCCCTTTGAAAAAATAAAATTGCCCTTCTATTTTCTCAGGGCTTTCACTCTCACAGGCATTTTAATTAGCATCAATTCTGTGTATTCAAGAAAATGAAATTTTATTTCAAACAGTTTGGAAGCCTCTGTAAGGAAGAAAAGAGGGAAAAAAACTAGCAAATGAAATGTTCGGCATTCAAAACTCTTTTTAACTTAAAATTACAACATCATAAGTGGCTAAATTAAGCAGCTAGAGAGTTTTGTGGTGTTAATACTGTGTCTGTTCTTCCAGCATGGCAGACAAATGCTAGAAAAAAAAAGGAGACTAAAGTCCTGCTGGGTGTCCATGCCCCTGAGTCACACTGTCAGGCAGCTCCCTTTAATATGGAAATTGGCAATTTTCTAAAGTCTCAGAATGTCCTGTCTTCACCCTCTTTGTGACAGGTGTCACCTATAGCAAAATAACTTTACTGAATGAGGCTGCCATACAGCTACTCTCCGGTGACATCTAGGGCCTCCCAGTCTTTGCCAGAAACAGCACTGCCCAGTTGAAGGTCTTGAAGTGGCAGCATTGATGCGTAGGCAACCCATAAAACCTTAAGCAGATTTCATTGACTGCATCATGAGAGGTAGCCAGTATCCTTAACTCTACTGATAGATATTTATGAGCAAAATTTCTCAGCCCCTTCTTGATCCATTCAGTCTCCCTTTTCAATACCAGAACATAATCAGTATATTAAGGGTATCTATGGGTTAGGGACAGTCGCAGTAGACAGACTATTAAGGTGGTGGATTAAGCAAATGTGGAGTGTAAGTTTTCATTCTGAAATGTCTTCCTGGATTCTGAACATGAGGGCAGTGCCCTCTCTGAAACTGTCAGTGCCCTGTCTCTCTTTTGATACTTTAGATTGTTTGGCCATATTCCCTGGTGTTTTCACGCCAAACACCTACTTACTTAGCCGTGTCTATTCCCATCTGAGTCAGATAGTATCAATGGATGTTTAGCACAGGAGAACACGATGTTGTTAGAGAAGAACTGAAGGCTCCCATGACTAATGTCACCTAATGACATTTCCCAAAGATGGGAGAAAGGCTTCCTCCCCCTTAGCTGGTCTTCAGCACCTTGCCATTGCTGATAATACTGTTCCATGTTCATCCTCCACACAGCCAGTTCTCAGTCTGTGTGGAGATTCTACTTTGTGTCCTGCGAAGCATTGATCTGTGCACTAAATTTCTGCATAAAACGAGAGGGAGAATGGGTGATGAGAAATGAATGCTCAGCTGCTTGGACCGTGCTAGTGATCAGCGACAAACATCCGTGGCCTTTTAGTGCTCTGTGTTTTCCAAGGACAGTGACAGTCATTCCAAAACCTGTAAATGAGCTTGTGGACTTGGCCATAATTGAGTGACAAGCTGCCCCCACCCTGCTGGTGAGTGGGCAGTTTCAAGGGATTCTTGTGTCTAGCGGTTGTGCGGCAGTGCCGCTCCCCTAGGAGATTAAGCAGAATGAGGAGAGGAAACTTAAGGACACTGGGTGATGATGTCGTCAGCCTCTTGGAAGACAAAAGTGCCTTTCTCAGAGAAAAAGATTTTCAGAAAGTAATCTGATTTCACCATATGCCTGCAAAGCCCAGGCTCCCGCCTCTCTGCTTCATCTTCCTCATGCCTTCTGCTCCTGAAATCTAATTTTCTCTCCTGTGTCCAGTGGTTTCGTGAGGTCCCCAGGTCCCTGAACAGTTCAGAATATAACGAATACTACGTCTCGCCCTTTTTCTTCCTGGTGCAAGGCAGCACTATCTAGTGAAATGGGTTCTGCCGAAATGGTTCTGGGAATGTAGTTGATAGTAATGGCTTGTAATACTTTCCATGTCCCAAGAGTTGCTTTGACATTTTAGGATAAATGCCGTGGCTGGAAAGGATGAAGCTCTGATGGTAGGCGCTGGGTCGCTGGTGGTAGAAGGTGGAAGAGAGCCTTGGCCAGAACTTTCCTACTGTTCTGTGCTTTAGTTGTCCGGCTGACAAATGCATTCCTGTGGCTACTTCTTGTCACAGTTGTACAGGAGAAGTTTGCTAAGTGATGAGTCAACACTATCTCAGCGAGAAACATTCTCAGGCCAGGGCTGCTGGTGAAGACAGAGATCCTCCAAATTCTCCTCGGAAGAGACCCAAAACTAGATTTGGCTCTCTGAGGAAGCCTGGCTGTAGCCCCAGGCTCTTGATTCAGAATTGGTCTTGTTCTATCTTACATCAAGTCTGGGGCTGGGTTCCTTAGCATGGGCTGGGAGGAAAGATAAGGAAAGAGGGACATTTTCTCATTCCTCTCAGTCTCGGGGCCCTGTTTAGAGAAGCAGGAAATGAGAAAGGTTGTGGGATGGTGGGAGTCCCACAGTCATAGTTGCCCCTTCATGACCTTTAACTCTGAGTAGGTTGGTTCCTGGTAGAGAGGTGCAGACCAGCACCCCTCACGAAGCCTTGACATCTCAGCTGGAGGAGGAGCCAGGTACTCACAATGCTCTCAGACTTCTGCCAATTCTAACATTAGGTACTACACTGTAGGATGAATGCTTCAAGTGAGTGGATTCTTTCTGAATTATTAGATGTGCCTGGATTTTACATATACTTTATAAAATAATATCAATTTATTGTTACATTTTATAAATAATAATGAATCTCAGAGACTTTGTGTGGCTTTATCAAGGAGAAAAAGTACTGGGATGGAGGCGTTAGGTCTGCCTCTCACTAAGGAGTTCTAGTCCCTTTCTCTCTCTGCTCATCTTTGGTCTGGAGGAATACAGTGGCCTCCTGATTTGGGGTTTTTCTTCTTTACTGGAATATCCCCAGCTTTACTTAGGGGCTTCGCTTTCTCTTGAGGTCACTTTCCTCCTAGTCCTCCTCTTCTTCCTCCTAACCACCATCATCACCACCATCATCAGCATCATCATTCTCACCATCATGGTTGCCATTGTAATATCCATGAAGGTAATATTTTTCAGCTGTCACCTTGTACCCTTGAGTACCTTAAAATCAAGTTGAGGGCACGAATCTGGGAAGGTGGCTCAGTGAGTCAAAGCCCGTGTTGCACAAATATGAATATCTGTCACAACTTTCCCAGACCATGTCAGGAAACCTGACTGGGGCAGCAATGAAAGAATGAAGAGAGAAGAGCCACGCAAACACATACGGAAAAGCTGGGGTCAGCTGAGTTGTGCACACTCTGACAGAGCCACACCAACCATCTAACAACTTGGAACCTCAGTGTGTTTGGTGTGTACAGCACAGGGGGGAGGAAGTAGCTGTTGGTGAGCAGTCTCAGCCTGTAAACAGCAAGGAGGAGGGAGCTGCAACTGCTTGTTTTGCACCCATTAGTCAATCCTCCACATAAGTATATGGACCAGAGGTAGATGAGTTTTCCAATTCTGAGCCTGACTCCTATGGGGAAAGACTTTGTCAATTACCTATAGATCCGAGGCCCTGGACCCGACTGGTTTGTGTCAAACAGTACACATCCACTATGAACTTTACTTGTTTTCTGCAAGTACCTGATTTTTAATTTACAAACCCCACATAGAGATCAGACACATCAGCATGGTCATCTGTAATTCCAGTGGCTCTGTGTGAAGATGGGAGCTAGAAACAGTGGAACCACGAGCCAGGTTGCCTGGTGTTTTCAGTAACAAAACTATAGAGGGTATCTCAAACAACAAGGTTGTCTGCTGGCTTTCATCCATGTGCTCTGAGGTGTGTATACCTGTATTCACACACACGAATGCACATGCACACACACACACACACACACACACACACACACACACAGTGTTCAGATGAGCCATAGTAAGATGGTTTATTTATGTAACACCATATAACGTATTCAGATGCATACACCTTTGTGTGTTAAGCTTAACCACTCTCTGGGCTTCCACAATTTAGAACCTATAGACACAGGAGCCAGAGAGCTCACTTGCACTCCCCTTTCCTTAGCTGTCCTTGGGTACAGTGTAATTAGAGGGCTGGGAGGTGTTGGCGTTAAAACCTACAGATGGGAATCATTGAATAATTTGTATAGTTGTACATTTTTATTGTCACAGGTGGTTGAGGCTTTCAGGAAGTAATTTAAGATCAGGAGATAAAGAAAGAATGCAATTATTTCCCCCAAATGCAAATGGGCAGCTTTGAATCCATTGGCTGCGAGTCCTCATATTTTTCCCCTCCATCCAAAATACAATGAAACTTTATTTCCTGCTATTCCTCTCAGAGAAATGAATTTCCTAAACGCCTGGCACAATGCAGTGATATAAGACACTGGAGAGACTGCTCTGCAGACATCGTTGGGGCGATAATAGAAGCTGCATCCATTTGTCTCTTCCGTATACTGGCCAGTAATGGTGAGAGGGTCAAGGGAAGGAACCGAGGCCTGGGATATGTTTCGTTGTGTGTGAGTGTGGAGGTGTCAGGAGTGTTGCAGAGCAGAGCGCATTGTGCATGGCAGCTCAGGTGGCACACTCACTTCGGGGTACTTGTGGTTACCTACTTTTGCAGACTCTTGGCAGTTTAACAGCTACGCCAGGCCTGCCACAATCCGTTGTTGTTTTCTCACAACTTCTGCGAAGATGGTACAATGTGCAAAGTTAGAAGAAGCCTTTCCACACCATTAAATTTTAACATTTCACATTTCCAAGTATTTGGCTACTAACACGGCATTACTTTTAATGAGAAATCTCAGAGCTGATTTCTCGCCAGCTGTCACTGTTGAACTGTTTGACGCTAAATCCTTCAGCAAGACTGAGGGAGAGGGAGAAAGAGCAATAAAGTGACATTAATGACTTAATCAAAATATGTTTGCTTGGAAATGTATAGACACTGAATAGTTACTATTTTGAAGGCAGTAAAACTTTTTTTTGCTACAGACTTTATTTATTCCCCTGACTTTTGAGACAATAGCTAAATACTCAAAACGTGTAATTCTCCATGAATATAGTTCACAGTTTTACAATAGATATGAAATCCTTTGTCTTCCTTCCATCTGAATGCCAATTATGATTTTATTTTCCTGTGGGCCCTGAAATACTAACCTATAGAATTTGTGCTCCTAAAACTATTGATAACTAGTCTTACTTTATATGAACACATCAATAATTTGAATGCCCCTTAGCAAACAGATGTTGTCTCTGTTTAACATGGTCCTTTGCGCTACCTTCCATGGCTCTCACTAATGTATTTCTTGTAATGACACTACTGTTAGATTTAGGGTCTTTCTGAATAATGAAGGGTGATTTCATTTCTAGATCCTTACGTTACTCATGTCTAAAGAGATTCCTTTCTAAATTAGATTATATAAAGGGGTGTTGATAGGGATATCTCATTAGAGGGGCCACCATTCAAGTCACTGCGTGCCCACACACCTCTGCTGCCGTCTCCTTATCATGACATTGCTACCTCCATTTTAAAATGGATGCTTATTTGCTGCAGAATTCCTCTCTACATAGTGCTGCAGGCTCAACTAGAGCTGAAATACCACAAGAATGCTGAGTGACTATGCTGAGGAAAATGGCCACTATGGGTTTGAAGGTCAAATGAGCATTGGGTCCTGAGGTATACGTAGGAGACTGAGTCAGTTTCTATCACAGTTTCTGAGTCACCCTGTCAGGATGTGGTTTTGAAGTAGAAGCCTGCTGCCCTAGTGACATTGTTTCTTTGATAAAGAATGATCAGAACTTACAAAAAAACATCTTTAAAGGCTGCGGTGTTGGCTTGTGGACCATGCTGCCTCTGCTCTACTTTGCAATAAGACAGTGTTCTTCCTATCTCTAGATACAAAAGGATCACTCTCTCCAAAATCCCACATCAACATCCTTTATTTACCCATCTTGTCCCTTATTTCCATTCATCCTTCTTTTCCTCCTCCTTCCATTCTCACGACGTACAGGGTTACCCATCCCAAGCCTCCTAGAATAGCTTGCACTGTATGCCTGTAGCTTTGCTACAATGTTATGTCCTCACCCACTGTTAACATCAGTCAGTGTTCAAGGCAGGCATCTTTCCCTTTAAGTGAAGACATTTATTTAAAACACAATTCTCAATATCTACTCTTAAACTTTAAAGATTAAAGGGAAGGAGTGGACATTGCCTTGCTCTTAACTTCCATTGGGAACATGACCTTAGATAAGACAATACAAATTTGAAGGCATTGAAAGGTTTCATTTTATTTTTTTTCTTTTAAATGTGCCTCTGATTAGCCACCCTCCCACACAGGATCCAGGAGACAGGAGCTAACAAAAGTTCAGCCTCTGTAAAGGAGCCAGGCTGACTGCAGGAACACACAGCCTGGCCTGTGGCAGGTAATATTACATCCACACACTAGAGGGGGTGCTGTGAGGCTTGGGTTCTTTCGTAGTGAGAGTATAACATGAGGGGAGGCTGCTGTAGAGTTATTATTGCACACTTCACAGTTTGAAGTACCAGTGCCCAGGCGTGAGCGTGCAATCACCCTTCTACTCTCTTGTGCACTGATATGCTTCTAACAGGAGGCATATGCAGTCCTGGTTGGAAGCTTTTGTGATGTGTCTACTGGTCAGGACGTGTGACTGCAGACCCCTGTGGACAGAAAAGCAAGGTTGCAGAGGGCTTGTCGGGAAAGCACCGCTGGTGCACTCAAGTCAAATGCAGCTTCACTAATGATAGCCAGGACTATTAGCTCTTGTCTTTAAACCATGCTGTTACTAGGACTTTTATAAGAACCACATGAGGTCAGATTTCTGGTATGCAGTAGCCACTCACTTACTTATTTTGAGTTTTTGTCCATTCCTTCGCTCTGCGAATCCCTTCCATGACAATATACCTGATTCTGACCACAGACTTACCTTGACTTGCTATTTTATCAATTAGTCACCAGACGACAACAACCCTAATGCTAACATTGAACATCACTGCCTCTGCTAAGCTACTCTAAGGCACCACTGTACATTTGCACATAGAGTTTTATGTGCATCTCATAGCAATCCAGGAAAAGTAGAACACTGGCAGCCATAAGGTTGGCCAGACCCTGCTTCATGTTGGATAATCTTAGATACCTGTCAAATTAACATTGTTTCTTAGTGTGCCAGAACTTTCCTTCTTTCTACTAGCCCCCCCCAACACCATATGTTATTCAGAATACAGCAAGTAGCACTGTGTAACAACCACCCCGCTAAAATCAAAAGTAGACTAGGATAGATGTTTGTTATGCTTGCAAAACTTGCTGTGAGCCATTCATTTCTGCAGCAATTCTCTCCTAAGGTGTGACTTGGAGACTTAAGCCGATTCCATGTTATAAGTATGCTCTTTTCAACCTGTAGCCAAAAAGGGGTCAAACTTAAAGGAAAGAAGCACATGATTTTAACTGTAGTAGGCTAGAAGTGACAAACATCACTTTTGCTCATAGTTAACTGGTTGGGATTACTCCTGGAGCTCAACTCTGATAGAAAGGAGGCAGAGCAAGGAGAACATGTGGGTGTTAGTGGAACAGAACATCTCTACCACACTTTGGGTATGTAAAGCCTTTCTTATCCAGTGTGAGTAGCTCTCCAATTACTTCCCTGGTGGCTACTTCATTCTAACGAGAGCAAAAGGCCATTTTGTCCAGATTCTAATTTCAACCAATAGGCTTCCCGTAAACAACTGTCCACAGTGGGCAGTCTTCTGTTCCTGCGGCCTTCATGAAGGGGCTGTTTTAGAAACTTGCCCTCTAAGGAGACTTGGGGATGGGATTGGCATCCCCAAATAGAAGAACGGCTGTCCGTGATTTGGGGTCAAGAATTATTTTGTTCTCAGGAATCATTTCAGCCATTTAAAAGCTCAGTGTCCTTGCCATGTCTCTGCATAGTGACTAAGCTGGTCATTGCAGACTCTTAGAACACAGGGAACGGGGCAATTTGAAAGTGTGACTCTGATTTCATGGGGAAACTTGAAATATCTTAATAAGCATTACATAGCAAGACTTCTCACAAGCAGGAGGTGATTTCTTGACTGGAAAATTAAATAAAAAATCAGCTGAAGGTCAGTATTGTCGTGTGGTCCCGGATGTGAATGCCTTTGTTACTTCACATTATTGAACATGTTGATATTAAGAGGTAGGGAATGGATGTTTCTCGACATCACCCAGGTTGTGGTGGAAGTGACTTGGAAAGAAAGCTCGGACTGTGGAATTTGGGATGTCATTTGAAAAGGTCAAGTAGTCATAGTTGAAAGAGCATTGGACCCACATAGACTGGAAGTGGCTATTCTAAATCTAAAGTGTATTTCGTAACAGGCAATTTGCTCAGCCCTTTTCACACCCAGTTTTTTCATCTATCAAATATGAAGATTAATATTGATTTTTATTCCAGAAGTTTGCAAGAGTCAGGAAATTACGTTCTTTTTGCTAACAGACTAACCACTTGCTCAATACAGGACTGAGGTCGGCTTTATTGCTGTAATGACCCCTTTAAGGCTGGCCTCTCCTGGTCTACTTGACCATGCTCACAGTGTCTGAGTACTTGCTGCTGCTCAGTAGGTGGGGTTCCAGCAGCTAGAGGGAACAGTGGGAGATGGGTTGTGACAGGTAAGTCTATACACCAGGTAACCCAGGGGTTGCCAATTTCTGTATTGCCTTTGGAATAAGTGTTGTTCAAGCGTCCAAGAGTTTAGTTCTCTGTCCATGGTGTTGTAGAGAGGAATCCTAAAAGAAGACATTTAGGTCACTGAGGGAGCAGGTGGTAGGACTCAGGCTTTGTCCTTTCGCTCTCCTATTCTTCCCAAGTTCTCCACCAAAGGGCAAACTACCTTCTTCTGCCCAGTGCTCCCACTGTGCTGTGCTTCCATAACTCCCATCAAGAAGCAAACAGGCAAAATGGTTGGCTTGTCACATGCTAGAGCACCCAAAATGGTGAACCCAAATAAGTCTTTTCCCTCCATAAGATGATTATCTTGGGGATTTGTTACAGTCATAGTAAGCTGATGAGCCCACTTTCACACTCCCTGATACAGAACAGAATGGATGGTGTGTAGCTGCCCCTGTGTAAGGGAAGAAGAAACCACAATCCCTCCCGGCATGCTTCCTGGAGAACCAGGAAGGTGCTGTCCACAATCTCTGATCAGCCTTCCTCACGTGCTACAGTGCCTCTAATTCTGCCATCATAGACTTCCTATGGCTTCATCTGGAAATGGCACATTTAAAATTCCATCAGCTGCATGGATACATGAGCTATGTGTTTATGGATGTTAGTGCCCATTTGAAGACAGCATCTACTCACAATACTTGAAGTCTGTTTAAACTCCCTCCCATGCCAACCTGTAACTAGATTGGCGATGATAAAAAAAGCAGATTTATAAGACTGATATCTAATTTTCTTTAGCTTCTCGTGGCCTCTTGGGTGATCAACCCCATGTGACAGGCATTTACAGGGCATTTACTGTACACCCATCCCTAGTCATTTTCTTGAGAGCTGGTGTTTCTCTGGACTAGTTGGAGGAAGTCAATAAACACATGAAGAGAAGATGCATGCTATTAAGAGTGGCACAAAATTAGATAACAATGCCCAAGAGTAATTGAAACCGTGTGCCATTCTGATCTCCAGAGAGTGGAGCGTGATTGATGGAGAAGGTAGAGCGGAGTTCACAAGCTGATTAGAACTTTATCTTCACCTTGTTCTTATCAGGGAACAAGGAGATACATGTTCGTGTTAAAAGCTTGCAAATTTCTCTAGCATGGAGGGAACTGCATGGCTTTAATCAAATATTGCCAATTTGTGCAGTTCCCTGTCATACAGTTAGCGAGGATGTCTTTCTCTCTGCTGAACTTCATGGTGATAAGAGTCAAATGGCACCTTCCCAAGGATGACCTGAGATCTCTCCAAGAGAACTCCCTGCCCTGTCCTGATACTCAGCATTAGATTGGGGTCTGGGGAAAGAAAGAAGCCCCTGCAGTGTACCACCCACACTTAGAGGGTGCTGTTTACTTCAAACAAGACCTGACAACAGTGGCAGCTGTAATTCTGCCTTCTAAACAAATGAACCAGGATTCTTTCTCTACTTCACAACTAAGTATCTATCACCCAGCAAGAGGGCATCTTCCCTTTCTTTCCTCTTATGCCCCAGCTCCATGGACCAATGAGAGCCTGGGGCTGGCTTTAAAGCTAGACCAGACACCCCAATACACAATCAAGTCAAGTGTCCACAGGGTTCCCCCAAGACAGATAGCTATTCTCCATGGAGGAAAATCCCTAAACCAAATGAGATAGAGAGGTGCTGTTGCTTCAATGCAAAAGAGAAAAATTTCTCCTAGTGATGGTAAAGAAGAAATTTCATCCCAGGGCAGGGGTCAGAATGGCTTAGATACAAGTGTTCTGCTTAAGTCTTGTGATCTTCCCACATTTCAGTTTTAAAAAAAGTCACAAGTAGAAAATATCTTTAGATACTACTTTCTCTTTCTTAGCTCTGTTACTAAAGTTTCTGACAATGTATACCGTGAAAGACAATCACTGTGCTTAGGGCAGCCGCTGGTGCTACTTCAGAGTTTTTATCCAAGCTCCTGGCCTAGGCACAGCCATTGTGTCTGGAATGAAGACATCATATCCCATAGTATCCCAAAACTCCTGCCCCAATCAGGATGAAAGACCATTAGAGGACACACATCTTAATATTTTGTGTGACTGTTACAGTAATCAGATGAGCCTATGTTCCCCTCTTCTGGGCTGTAGAACCTCCTGCAGTAATACCTGGATTTTACCCAATTGCTCAGCTTTGCATCTTCTCCACTCTTTAAACACAATGAATGGCTTGGTTGTTCATGCCTAGGTCCTATGTATCTACACTAGAAGACTTTCTTAGAGTTATTCATTAGTTAAATGTTAATTGTGCATCTAATTTGTTCCCAGATTTGTTCACAATATAAACATATTTTCCAGGAATGGAGGGTAGGTAGGGCAATGCTTTCTTTGAAAGATACATTAGGTCACAGAGACACTTGGCAGCATGCCCTTGGGTTCAGGTCCTGTCTTTCCCAGTTCCCTGGTATCTCCGATATCTAGCGAGAAGCCTCTGGGAAAGAGCTACCACGGGACAATGGCCGCTGTGCAGTGACTATGACCTTCCTTGAACAGCAGTGAGGCTCAGGTACCTGAGGTATGGTGGAGCTTGAATCCCCCGTTTCTGTGTGGGAATCACCCCTTTGTCATTCTGTAGGACCTGGAGTGATTGAGGCCGGTTTTATCTGCAAAGTGTTGTAACTTCTGTGGCATAGACAGCTGGTTCTCAGCCCTTTATTTCCCCAAGCATCCACGCACATGTCAGGCATTGGGGCCTGTAAAGAATCCATCTCTGTTCTTCCTTTATCAATATTCCAGCCTCAGCAAAGCCCTTCCCAGATACACTGGCTCTCTGAGTAACTGGTCATGTGGCCCCAGCTTTGTCCTGGAGAATGGCTCTCGTAAGTGGCCAGGATCTTTCTTAACAACTACTTTCCCCATGAGCCACCTCAGGAAGTTGCCACAGGAAATTCTCTGAGGAGGCAACAGACTAGACTGAAAAGGGTGTTTTGATGACTGGATAGTAGGTCCAGCCTTGTATCTAAGTCTTTTCCTGACTCTGGAGAGGAGATATCTGCTGCTTCATCCTCACAGAGTAGAGCTAGAGCCAGAGGTGGGGTCCTTGTTCCCCCAGGTTCCCACATCCCTCCCAACACTCTAGAGGCAAATATTACCCACAGACCACAATGTCCATATCTACCTGGTACGTAGACAGTGACATTTGGAGAAACCACCTTTCTAGGATGTCATAAAAGGACGTGAGAGGATCAGCTATTACTTCCTGGACCACTATACCAGGCTAGACAATGTATAGAGACCCCTGCTTCTTTAAGCTTAATTTATACAGAAGTAAGGCCACATACAAAATATATCTTCATAAAAACAAAATGGCACAAAACTTTGATAAGTTTTTAGAATTCTGTTGTGAAAACCATAATTAAAATCATGAAAACATGTTAATTCTATCTTCTAGTATTTAACAAAATTGTAATGGCCTCTGTGTTCACCTCTGCTTCCTCAAGTTCTGCAAGCATTTCTCCAGCACTAGCGCTAAGCAGCAGGAGGGCTGTATGAGAGGGAACTCGTCTTATCAGTGATCCTTCAGTAAATGACATGTCAGCTTGTCCTTCTTTACACACTCTCCCAACTTTGGGGCACTGATTAAAAAGCTTCTTTGTGAAAGGGTCACAGAAGTTGTGTGAATTCTTCAGCTGAATGCTGCAGAATGTTGGACTGTCCAAAATTGCAGTTAATAGCCTAAAAGTCCTTTCTATGTCAGAACCTATATGGAGACCCCAGGAGGCTTCCCCAATAGCACGGTCTTTTGTAATAGCATCCCCTTGACAAGCCTCTCTGTCCTTCCCTAGCTCCCCTGATTTCTCCACCAAGGATAGCCTGTCCCTTGGTCTCCCTGGGTCTCCATCTACCTCTCATGTCCTTGCCTTTCCTGTTCCAATTCAAGACACCTCTCTCCCTGAGTCTGCGCTCCTCTTTAGATATTCTTAAGCTTCCTCATTACCAGAGCAAAGCCTGGTGCCCCTGCTGCTCTTTGATGCCATAAACAGTGTCTTTTCAGGGGATGGTTTCTTGCCATTTTATGCCTAGCTGAATTCAAACTTTCCCAATCATTTCAACATGGGAACTTCTAGGTCCTATATCTGCATGGGATCTTCTAGTTCTTACATCTGCATATTCAATAGGGATGGCAATAGTCTTTTTAGTACAGCTCTATCTTCACTGTGCTAGAAGGAAGCCTCCCTGCTTGTCTCATTAGCCCATGGTGCCTTGTTCCTGTGGAGTCAATGAAGTCCATAGGCATAGCAAGGTTTGGCTCCACACCTCTCTATCTGTACCTGAACAATGAGGTACAAGATGTATCATTCTCCGAGGCTGCTCACTCTGTTACTCCAAAAGAAATGGACTTATCATTTTGCCTGGAGAATCAATTATTTTGTTCTCCTTAATCTTTCAATTTTTTCATGACTGCAAGGGCATAGGCATCTATTTCCCAGTTTGATAGCTAAGAAAATGGAGTTTTAGCAAAACCAAGGGACTTCTCTGAGACAGCAAGTAGGTAACGCATGAGGTCAGTCTGGGCAGTTTCTGCTGTTGTCTTTGCTGGAGCTGGGAAGGCTTGACAACTGAGACCCTCAAGGAAGACGGCCTGTTGTGTTCCCACATTACACATCCCTCTTCCACTCACAGAAAATGTAGTAATTAAGTTTCCAGGCAGCATTTCTTCTGAAATTTTAATGCCTACGTTTCTAACAGCTATGCAAATGTAGTAAGCAGAACTACCTTATCACCCAACGCAGTAGCTAACACTGGCCATTTCAAACAGGCAATGAGAACTTGTATGGGGAAATTGAAGTGTTTGCCATCAAATATGCATGCTCTTTGGAGTCTCGGATCTCAGCATTTAGTACTGTGCAATGTGAAACTGTATTCTTCGAAATAAGTCCCTGTTTTACCTAGCCTAGTCATAGAGAGAAAGTTCCTTAGAGATGCCTGGATCCAATGGGTCCTGGGTGTGGGTGTGAGGCTGAATCTACTTCCCTGCTTCAACCTTCTTTTTCATGGCCTTTGTGTTTCCTATCTACCTATTCTCTCCCTGTAGCTAACATTCCAATTTTTTCTAGTAATAAGCATGCATTTGAATGCAACCAATGTACTTCCTTTTATACATAGTCACTGTAGAAGTTAAATCCCAAGAGGGCAGCAATTCCACCAAAGAGAAAGGTATAGCTCAGGCTTTATTGTACCTGTGATGAGTCCCAGACACTGGAGGGTTCCATTTATACCCTCTAAACCTGGGGGCAGCTCTCAGAGCTGGACACTGGGATCCTATTGTAAAACTAGGGGAAATATGTGCCAGAGGGATCAAGAATCTTGTTCAAGTCAGGCAGCTGTGACACAACAGAGATCATATTTAGACAGAGAGTCTGATATGTGTGGAACTCAAATGGTTAAGGCTGTCAACCTTGAATTGTGGTGTAGGGACTTAGTTCTGGCTGTGAGATTTTCATTAGTCCTCAAATACTGCATTGAGGCTGACTTTATCTCTCCCTTGCTCAAAGGTAGCATGGGATCACCTCAACCATTGCTCTTCCCCTAGTCTAAGGCTACTGGCTACTGGGTTCAGAGTAGGAGCTCTCTGCTCTCCAGAAATCTGCTGCTGTGGAGCATCAGAATAACCTCCTGGCAGGGTCAGGGAACTCTATAAAGTCCATTTTCTGGGTTTGTATAGCTTGCTGGAAAGGAATTAGGTGTTGTGGGTTTGAAAAGAAAAAATGACTCCCAAAGGGAGTGCCCTATTATAATATATGGCTTTGTTGAAGTGCTATGACCTTGTTGGAAGAAGTGTAACACTGTGGAGACAGGCTTTGAAGTCTCACATATGCCCAAGCTACACCTAGTATCTCAGTTCACATCCTGTTGCCTGCACAAGATGTAGAACTCTGAACCACCTCTCCAGCACATGTCTGCCTGCACGCTGACATGTCCAACCATGATGATAATGATAATGGACTGAACCTCCGAACTGTAAGTCAGCCCCAATTAAATGTTTCCTGTATAAGAGTTGCTGTGATCATGAAGTCTCTTCACAGCAGTGGAAATCCTAAGATATGTTTTGAGGAAGCCTTTTTTGAACCATTCCTTGGTCTATTGTTGTCAGGAAAGGTGCTTCTGTCTGACTAGAGGATAACTGTGTAGAAGTAAATCCAGAATTTACTTTCTGATGGTGGCTCTGGATGACAATGATGGGTAGAGGAGAGGACTGAGAGAAACCGTGGCCAAGGCAACTCATATAAAAAATTATTTAATTGGGGGCTTGCTTACAGTTATAGAGAGTTAGTCAATGATCATCAAAGCAGTAACTTAGAGCTTTACATTCACACACACAAACACACACGCACATACACACACACACACACACACACACACACACACACACACACACACACACACACACGGGGGAGAGCCTGTTGTGGTTTATTGCCCCAGCATCAGTAGATAGGCATCACAGTGTCTCTTCACAGCAATAGAGCGGTAACTAGGACACTGGCAGACATGATGTCCTGTGCTGGAGCATCATCACTGCAGGATACTGGGCATGGTATTATGTATCTGGAATCATAGCACTTGGGAGGTAGAGGCAGGAGGATCAGAAGTTCAAAGTTTGAGGCAAGCTTTGGCTACGTGTACCTTCTCTCTAAAACAAGCAAACCAAAACTCAAAAAACTATTCAGGAGTCATCTTGAAATTCACGATTTTTTAGATTTTGGGGTTCATGCCTGTTTTGATGGGTCAAGGCTTTCTTGGACTTGTTGGCTTTTAATTGGATATTAAAATTTTCAGCAATAACTGAATATCTGTTAAAATATGAACAAGCATTTTACTGTATAGTATAAACAAAAAAAAACAAACTAAAAATTAGAGCTGTCCTTAGAGAACCATCCATGATTCTTAATAAGAGAATTTCCAGCATCGGTGATAGGCCTCTCTAATAGAGACGCTCGGTGTTGTTTGCTCGGTAGTATTTTGGAAAAAGCGAAGAGAACAATGTAAACATTAAGCACCATGGGACATCATGTTATTGGATTAAGAAATTATTTTCTATGCTTCTACAGTGAGGATAGAGGTTTAATTCTGAGGTCAAGAACTTGTACTTTGCTCTTCATTCAAAAGCTTTTTCATTTGTTCTATATTATTAGACAAAAAAAACTACAAGAGATTTTTCCCTTGGAGAGTACATAGGTTGTTGAAAGTATTGAGATCATTATTATCATAATTCTTGGTCTAGATCAGGGAAATCCCAGACTCCTCAAGTTTAAGGCCTGATGATCCTGCTGGGAGTAATGTCTTAGTTTTCTAACCGTCATGGCTGCTATCTGCTGCTTCTCCATCTGGGATTGACCTAGCCAAACACTAAACATCTGGAATTTTGGAGTACTGACTTCTCTTTCTGTTTCCCTCATAACCTTGGTCCAGGTAGGATTTGCAATTGATGCCTAGAAAAGTACAGAAGGTAGTTGATTTTCAGAGCCATTGTCCAATTTTCAGAGTGGGAACAAGAATTCCTAGCATATACTGTGTGCTGTGATCCAAGAGAGATTTAGGGTGTCTTGGCCCCTTCCTTTTCTTTTCCAGGGAGAGAGAGATGTTCCATATTATACTGCATCACATCATACTTCCCATATGTGGACCTTTTTTCTGAGGGTTTTCCCCCCAGAGAATGGACAGTGATTCTCTCAGAGACATAGAAATTCATCTGTACCCCCAAGCCCAGGTTCCTTCTTTTTATGTTTTGACTTTTTCTCCTGCCTCTATAGACACAGTCCCATTTCCTGCCTCACCGGTCCATTCTTGTCCTGCCCTCTCCATATGAGGTGATGTGTCATTGCTCATCTCCTTTGCCCATGCCAAAGAGCTCTTATCCCCATCTTTATCATTCAAGGCAGAGAGGCCATCACTGCAGTGGAAAAATGAGCCCAGGACAAGACACCTAAGGAGATCACTGGAGACCTTGGACAGCAGGTCCCTGGTGATCCCAAGAAGAGATGTGTCAACTTAAGCAAGTGCAGACATTTCCTCAGATGACACAGCCATCTGTGAGATCATCTTTATGAGTGGTCCAGTTCCCTTTCCTCAGGACCCCTTCTCCTGATTCAACAGCACATCAGCCATAGAACCTTGCTTCCTCTCTGTTCCTGAGACCTCACATGTTTCCAAGACCTATGAGAAGAAAAAAATAAGATCCATCTCTTGATCAAGTCTGAGTCTCATTGGAAAGAGAAGGTGTATGTGTTTGGACCAGTGAGAGAGTGTCAGTCGGGACTGGTCCTTTATCTAGTCTTTATACCTGAGTGATGGAGGAGGGTTATCTGTCTATTGCTACTTTCATTGGTTAATAAAGAGACTGCCTTGGCCTTTTTGATAGACCAGCCCTTAAGTGGGTAGAGTAGACAGAACAGAATTGTGGGAGAAAGAAAGCAGAGGCAGGCAGTCACCATGACTCTCCTCTCCGAGACAGACGCTGGTTAGAATCCTCCTGGTAAGCCACCACCTCGAGGTGCTACACAGATTCTTAGAAATGGTTTAGGTCAATATGTAAGAGTTAGCCAATAAGAGGCTACAGATAATGGACCAGGCAGTGTTTAAAAAAAATACAGTTTCCGTGTAATTATTTCGGGTAAAGCTAGCCGGGCGGCCGGGAGCCGGGCATGTGGCGGGAAGTGACCGCTGTTCATTCTACACCTGAGGCTTCCAGTCGGTACCTCATCTCATGCTTAGAATGTCTGCGGAAGGTACACTCGCTAAAGATGAAGAAACTTAGGTATCCAGAGTAGAGAGAATTAGCTAAAACCACATAGAGAGGGCCGCCCAGCAACCCTGGGCAGATGCTCTAACCTCCTCACAGTGTAAAAGAACAGACTGAGTCTGCAAATACCAGGCTTCACTCCTGTGACCCAGCCGAAAACCCCAATACAAGTAACAGATTTCTCCTTAGGAATTCCTCCTTAGACTGCAACTAGGATCTTCTGAATAAAATGGCCATTCCTCTCCTGCAACAGAAAGTTTCATTTGGATAGAATTTTTGTTGCTATTTTGTGAGGGGGTGACAATGAAAAGAAAAAAAAATTCTTTGTCTTCTAAGAGATTTCTGGAAGACAGTATTTTCAGAGCTTATTTTGCCTTTGAAATCACAGCTGAAGTGAGGATCAAGAGAAAAGGCGCTAATATTAAAAGTGTTTTTCATTTGACTCCAAATAATTACTTTCCCCCTAAATTCCCGAGAATAGCTTTATGCACATATAAATCCTGCAGCAATAAAGAGCCTTCTAATGCATGGGAGTGCTTGCTTCCTCGCTGGGAAATCTCAGTGAGCAAGGGGTGTCGTCCCCTGTAGTCACGCCATGCTTGATGACAATGCCACAGTGTGCTTCATGACCTCAGTGTGGGAGGAACCGCCTGACCTCTTGTCCACTTCGGATGAGTCCAAATCCTTATTGCGCCTGCCCCTTGTGGAAGTGCGCAGGTCAATGGAAGTGCTCAGGCACGTGAACATGTGGAATGCTGCCTGTCTGAGCTAGCTAGCGAGGATCCTGGAGGTAGGAACAGCAGGCAGACAGGTCTGCCCTTTAGAACTCCAGGCAAATCATGTCTGTCCACACAGTGAAAGAGCAAATTTGAATCCATCTTTCTGCTTTGCAAACATGCCATTAGAGACAGGGAGCATGAGAAAAACACACCATAGAAATCCCTTTGCAGCTGATTTTCATTTAACCAAGCTGAAGTGTGAATGCTTATTACAGAAAATGGCTGGTAATCTGTTTGTAGTAATTTCCTGGAGAGGCTCTCGGAAGCCAACGCCATCCTTCCGATGGCTGGCTGCCTCCTCCGTATTCTGTGGGAGCAGCTTCTGCCAGCTTCCAGGAACCAATTGTTAAATATTCTGACATTTTTGGACTCAATTGCTGAGCTGTTGGTGGCTTGAAATTGGTCATTTTTACACCAGGGAAATCAGCAAACACTACAAATTGAGGTCTCTGCTCCCACGGCTCCCCCAAGTCAGTTTATTAACACACCACTGTGCCAGGTGTTGGTAAATCAGAACATCTGGCAGCAGTCCTGACTATGCACCCAATAGGTCTGTGAAGACCCTGTAAACTCTGGGGGAGTCCAGAGTGCCTGTGTAAGGGGATGTTGACCCCAATCTGCTTCCTCAGTGGTTTCAAGTCTCTTAGGTCTTCTTTACTTTGGTTTTCAGATTATAGTCACTTTTAAATTCCCCAGCTAAGGCTTTGAATATGACCCTCGCCTGGATTCCTATCGCAGACCCCCGCCTTCTGAGTACCCTCCTGGGAGCATACTTCTCTTCTATCCAGATTTTGGCATAAGCCATTCTTCTTCTCGCCCCATTTCTTACCGTGTGTCTATAACAGTCACACTCCTGGGAATTGGAGCTATCAAGTAGGATTTCAGCAGGATTTCATTCGGCTTCCACCAAATGTCCCAGATTTTCCAAGGAAACACTTCTGTTACATTTGCATTAAACCTGTAAGCTAATTGGGCATAATCATTCCCATTTCACTGGCAAAATTATCAAATGATGGTTGGTGACACCACAAACCAATAAAATTGGTTTATGAGGATTCTCAAGTTGAGCAATGGAATTTATTTTCACAATAAAGTAAATGAAGCAAATGGGTATAACCTGGAAATAGATAGATAGATAAATAGATAGATAGATAGATAGATAGATAGATTAATTGATTGATAGTAGATAGATGATGGATAATCTGATACATAGACAGACAGATAGACAGACAGATAGGCAGACAGATAGTCTGTAATATTACACATGTGAATAGGATAGGTAATATGAAGTATAGGACATTTTTCATAACCAAGGAGGCCATGGGAGGAGTGTTATGTCAGACAGGTGGCTGGTGAACCTGAGTTGATGTGCTCCAAGGACAAGTGACTGTAGTAACTTATGCATTGCCTCTCAGAAGGCTTTAACTGTTTTAGCCCCTCTCCTGCCTGTCTTCACAATCAGGCCCAGATCCTGTGGTTTACCAGCAAGGCTTCATTGCTTTCTTTTGGTACCTTGTCTGCCATCAGTGTGGCTGAACTTACAGTTCCTCATGTCTGCCCCATTGTCCCCAGAATGTTCACTTTCATACATTTGTCCCTCATCAAGGATCCTTCCCGGTTTCTGTCCTCATTTTAGCTGCCCACCTGTTCGCCTGTTGCTCTGTGTCTTCCGTGACCCTTACTGAATAGCACCCTTTCTATGTTTTTGTCTATTCTTTTCCTGTCTTGCAGGTCTGTTGGCTCTCAACAAACAGGATTTTATGGAGCTAGACCTTGAAGCTGTATCTCCTGCTCTAAGCTTCTTGATAAATTTGATTGGGATGAATTTCAAAATTCATAGATTTTTCTCCACTCATAGGCTCCAGTATTCAGAGGTATAAAATCATGTAATACAGGAAAGTCTACTTGCTTAGCATATGGATGTGTGTTTTGGGGGGCTCACATATTTACTGCCCCTTTGTCACTTTGTCTGGTTCACTGTGGGAAGAATGGCGGTTCTTTAACCCCTCCCCTCAGGCATGGGATGAGGAAGCAAACATGAGAAGATATCTTTGAGAGGGCAGGCAGGATTAGACCATACTTCTGATTAAATCTCCCCAACCCAGTTTGTCCTCTCCAGTCCCTGTTTTCTGTGCCCAAAGCCCCCTGCACCAAAAGTTTCTGCTGCAAAAGTTCTGTGTTTGAGATTCTTCTCAAACAGAAGCCTCTGAATCAGGTTTTTATCCTTCCTTAATGTGCCCTGCATTGAGGAAGGGCTGAAAGGTTAGGTTTGAAGTAGGGAAAGAAGTCTTTGGGGAGAAGTTTCCCTCGTGCTATTAAAGTGTGACCTGTCAGAGGCTCTCATATGTTGAGGATAAAAAGTGTTTCCTGAAGGTAATGAGAGCCACAGCAGAGAAGCAGGGTGAAAGGGGCAGGCAAAGGTGGTCCCGGGGCAGATTTGGCTGTACAGAGTTGTCTTGGACATCGGTAAGCTCCCTGAAAGTTCACAGTAGTAGAACTTTGGCTGTGTCTGGAGACGAGAGCTTGCATTCTATGATGCTGGGACAAGAGCAGCTACCAGGTTTGGTGTTTGCAAACTGTCACTGCAGCAGGGAGCTGTCCTTTCCAGACACTCAGACCAGCCTCAGTCCTTCACAGAACAGCTGACATGGGAGAGCTAGTGTCTCCAATCTCCATCACATGATTCCTGCTTTCCCCAGCTTTCCTCCATCTGTGTAACCTTTGGCCTATTATCAGTAACGTTCTTCTTCAAAGAAATCGAGCCTTCTGAATATGTGTGTGTTCATGCACATTCATGCATATGCATGTGTATGTGTATGTAGAAGTGTTAGCATGGGGCTGGTTCATGTGTGTATAGATGTGCATGCATGTATGTACATATGGAAATAAGAGATCCATCCTTGTGAGTAATTCCTCAGAAACTATCCACATACACACCTTCCTCCTTCTCATCTCCCCCCACTCTCATTCCCCTCCCCACCCTGTGTATTCTTTGGGAATTTCATATATGTACATACTGAGTTTGGAACAATTCTTTCCTCCCTCCCTCCATCCCTCCCTTCCTTATGCCTCCCTCCCCTCCTTTCTTCACTTTTTCATTTTGGGAAATGACCTCTTATTGACTTGGAGCCCACTGAGTAGGTTAGATTGGCTGGATGTCCAGCTAGCCCCAGGGATCTGCCTATCTCTGCCACCTCTAATACTACCCCTACTATGCAGTGATTAAATGTGTGCACCTGGCCTTCCTATGCAAGTTCTGGGACTGAAGGTCCTCAGGATTTCAGGACATGTTCTGCCAACAGTGCCACCTCTCCATTCCCATCTTCGGACAAACTAATCTTTAAAAACTTAAATTGTATTTTGAAAGAAACATATTTGAGTGCAAATAGGAAAACAAATAGTACTTGCTGGAAATCTCTAGAAGTAAATATGATGATATTAAAGCAATTTTATGAATTCAACCTAGACAGTGTTACAACCCAGCTCACAGCTATTCAGAACTCAGAGTGCAGCCAGGCTAGAAGACTTAGGTGCCTCTTACAAATTCGAGTTGACCGTGAGCTGGAAGGGGTGACTTTGTCTCTCTGGAATGGAAAGGAAGGAGGGGTCACATCTATAAACACCCACCAGCTTCACTCCTCCAGCATTGCTTTTGCTTTGCTCAACTCGGGGAGCAAGAACAGTAGGACCGAATATGGGGAAGAAGCCCAAAAGGGCTCCCCACATTGTGTACAGGCAGGTAGAGCCAGGAGGGCATGGGAGTGAGGAGGGCCTAGAAAACACAAACGCTTGCTCAGGACTTCACAGCTCACAATCATCAGGAAATGATCAGACTTTTTTTCCCCGTCAACTGCTTGCTTTTCTAAATACCGTTCTCCTGGATTAAATGCAGAAAGACCTGATATGACTCCCCGGATCCTACTCAGCCAAATACCAGAACAAAGTCCACCCCGGGACAGTTAATTTTAGTGGAGAGCAGCTGTGGGCCCGGTCTTGCTCTGGACTCCATTGAGCAGTGGAATGGTAGGACTTTAGTTCCTTTCTGGATCTCACTGATCTGGTAGATGTGACGGAATGGAGGCAAATGATGCTCTAAATTTCCTAGCACTTAGACATGCTCAGTTATTGGAAGCCGTTGATGAAAACTGTCCATTGCACAATGTACGGAAGGCAGAGGAGGTGTTACTATCTCAGAGTCATTTGACATGGGTTGAAATCTTTAACTGGCACAGAATGACTGGGCAGAGGATCCTTAAGCTCAGATTTTCCCTCACATAGAATGAGTGTCGCCAGGACTATGTCTAAGATGTTACTTGTTACCAGTGGGTGTGACATTCACATTCTAGGATGGAGACTCCTTCTATGTAGTATGATCTGTCGTATGTTCTGCAGGGCATTGGGAATCCTTAACCATCACATCCTTACACATTTCTAGTGTCCCTTAGGGTAGCCTCAATCTTGTGACACTACCTGAGGGGTGGGGTTACAGATGTGAGCTTAAGAGTTTGGGGATCATCCAGTAGTTGGAAGGAAAAAACAAAGCATTTTCTTGGTCAGAGTATCTGCGGCAAATGGTTTAGAGAGTCACCCGGGTAAGTCTGAAGAGGCTGCCTGGTTCAACAAACTAGTCCTTAAGTGCAGGGACCATTAAATAAGTCAGGCAGTGTCCCAGGCACAGTAGCAGTGCAGTGTCGTCCCCCCCCCCCCCGAAGAAGAAGTGCCACAGTGATGCTCCTGGAAGCTCGAGACAGAAACAGCTCCTGAGAGCACCATGGCCTTCAATGGAGGAAGGCAACACGGGCTGGGATCCTGGTCTCCTTAAGATTTCCTGATAGCCAGACCCAAAGCAAGAGGCAAGGCAGTCTGCTAATGTAGGCCAAGCTCAGTCTCCTGAGCCCAGAGCCATAGGATATGGCAGAGTGTATCTATAGGGACAGGATCCCTGCATACCTTGCAAAAGACTTCACAGTATGGACTCCATGCAACAAGCCCCTCTCTCTCTAGGCAGAGCCTGGTGCAGGGATGATGAGGTAAGGGGTGGGGATGGGTCTAAGAGCAGGAGTTTAAGAGCTAGCTAAGATGAACCCCAAAGTCCAAGAAGCAAGGTGCCTGAGGCCCTGTGGTCCAGATTCCCTGCTCCTGGTCCCAGTCTTCAGCCCCTTTCACCCTTCACATTTCTATAAATAAAAGGTGAAACAAGAGAACTTGTTCTTGGAACAGGAAAAGAAGCAAGAATGTCTAGGACACTGTTCTACTGTTCGTTGGGCTGGATAGAAAAATGTCACCAGGAAGGTTCACACGAAGAACTGTCCAGCTGTGCAGACATCCTGTCTTCCAAGGTCTGGCTTCCACGATAAGGCCAGAGAAGACACTGGCCTGGTTGTACTTTCCCTTTGAAGAGAAACAATCTCACCAAGCCTTGATTAAGAGGAGGCTCCAGTAAGAGTCCGTCATGGGTGTGGGGCTTGATTATGAAATCCAAACGGGGGCAGCGTGAAGCCATTCTCTGGCTCTTGCTCTGGCTGGCTTGCTTTGCACATTTCTCCAGCTGTCCTTAGGTCTCACTCATGTGCCTACAATGGCATTTCTGCAGGCCACCTAGACTAGGGCACGTTTTGCAGCGGGCGGCGCAGTTTCTGCCATGAGCTTGTCAGTGCATTCTTAACAGCGGGAATCTATTAACTGTGCGGACTTGGCATTGATGAGAAGGCAAGCCTGGGTGGCCTGCTTAACTTCAAAGCAGGCAGAATGCAGCGGATGGATGTCAGGGGAAGATCGTTTGGTACACCACAAAGAGTGGCGCAGGTTGGCCAGAACCGCTAATGGAATCCCGCTAGCTGAATCATAGACTCCTGATGCACAATATAACTATTTTATTAGATAATAAAGAATGTCTTTACTCCCAAGAAATGGATTCTTAGAAAATTCCCATGCACAAACCTCCTGAGCACTTTCTAAGTGCCGTATTAACTTCCCTAATGGGCTAGAAACCTGGTATTAATGGCGCAGGGAGAGGACGTGCCAGGGAGGTCACATGGGAAGAATATCTCTCTGAGGGTAGAGAAACTGTGGGCACACATCCAGGAGCATACATTCGTCCCCTTCTTTTTGTTTCTCTTCCCTCTCTTTTCAGCCTTTAAATGTTAAAAAAGAAAAGTCATTTTTAGTTCATGACACCACAGTGTCCAGGAATGCAGAGCATAGAGTCACCATCAGTTGATTCTGTCTGGGAGCCTTGGAATGTCAGTCAGTTCATCTGTGTGTTATTCTGTCTGTGCTGCTATAACAAAGCACTGGATTCGGTGTAACATTATGCCCAACAGGAATCTAATGCTCACAGTTTTGTAGACCAGAGTACTTTGAGGTGTCTACCTGAGCACAGCCTTGAAGAAGCCCACTTTAGAAGCAGTTAGTGACCTCTGCAACCCAAAGCATTTTCAGAGCTTGTGAGACCCAGTGACCACCGTGAACTGGGATCCTGGTCTGTGATATTCTAATATTCTAATGTGTGTCTTAGCTCAGATCAACTTTGAGGTCTGCTTCTGTGTAACATGCTTAGCTATTCAGGAAAGAGGGCAGGTGAAGGAAAAGTCTGTGAGGTCATAAAAAAGATATACCCAGTGTCCCAAAGAGGCATGGTTGTGGCCTCAGGAGCAAGAAAGGAAGGTAACTCCCAGTGAGGTAGATTTGGAGGTTGAGATGTCAGGTCTTTGATTTCATCTGCTCTCCTTCTGCCAAGTGGGGCAGGCAGCATCGCCAGCTGAGAGTGAGAAGTGGGGAGGCAGGGTCGTGAGGAGAGAGGAAGGTGTGAAGTAGGCACATGGGGGTAAGAAAGTGATCCTAGGAAGGAAGTGATCTCATACAGGGGTGCCCTGAGGTCATTAAGAACCCCTGAGATGACATTCATCTGTGGATATCAAGCTCGGGCAGCACCATCGAGTTGCTGTTCTCCAGATACATGCACATGGACCCCAGATCTGGGCCCACAGAGACTTGATTTCATGAATGGAGAGAAGGATCAAGTCTCTTGGAAGATGAAAGAGCGGGCTGACAGGCAAGATTTCTAGGGAAGAATTTCAGTCCTGCATAGGACTGACAATGAAAACGAGTGCATGGAAAACAGAGAGCACCAGAGTGAGCGAGGTCCCTCTGGGATTGTCGTGCAGACATCCAAGAATGAACAGAGAGGGAGCAGAAGAAAATTATTGCCCCTAAATGATAGAATAAGAAATATGGGTTTTTCCTGGTGGTTGATGATGGGGTGACATGACAGAAATGCCCAGAGTGGGAAATGAACGACTATTGAGTTGAGACGGTTAAGAAGCTGGGGCACCATGGGTGTGGACAGACCAAACATTTTCACGGATGTTTAAGCCACCAAAGTGAAACAACATAGCCATCTGTGCACATCTGCAATCCCAGCTGCCTAGGATACTTAGACCGTGGGAGACTCAACCTGGGCAACTTAATGAACTTGTCTGAAACCAGAAACAACACAACACATAACTGTGGTGCAGAGGAGAAAGGGGAGAAGCCTGCACGGCAGATCTGAGGTTGCTGGGCATATGACTGGCGTAGGAAGTTGCAGGTGGCGACAGGGTGGAGATACGCTTCAAGAGTCTTGTCTCTCAGATGAAGAGGTAGGAAGTGAGGGTGGACACAGGAAGCAGTTTCTACAAGGACACCGAGTTAGTTCTATCATCATTGCAATCAAATATGTTCAAAAAACAACTTAACAGAGCGAAGATTTGTTGTGGCCCGCAGTTTGAGAGGCTTCACTTCATCATGTAGAGTAGGCATCAAGGAACAAATAGATTCATCTTATGGTGGGGGGAAGAAAGGGGGGGATATATAACAGTATGAATGGTCTGAATATCTAAGCTAAAGGGAGTCTCACTTCTTTTCTCCTTTATTTATCCAACCACCAGTGTACAGGTGGATGTTGCCCACATTCAAAGCAGGTGGGTCCTTTCTCCTTTGTCCTCTGCTAAAGCGCTCACAGTTATACCCAAGTGTGCACATGGTTAATCTTGGTACCTCTATATCTTCTGAAGCTGACGATCAAGATGAACTATCCCAGACAAGTTCACAACTCCAAACTCTGAACTTTGAAGAATAGGCCTCCTCCACTCCCTAACCTCTAAACCAGGGGGACAGTAGTGCTGTTGAGGTTTAGATGATGTGGAATACAAAACACTGGTGATAGGGTTAATTCAGGTCCTAAAGAAGTCACAAAGCATTTTAGTTATAATTGATACCATTAATATACAGTGGTAGATTGTCCAGGTCATGTGTCATAGAAGGAAAGGTACTGAAAACTACTCACTGCTATGAACACAGGGATAACATGAACATATGTCCCACTGGAGACCGAGCCAGAGAATATACAAAGAACAAAGTGCCGTAGGGATCAGCTTGAGAGAGTTGTCAGTAGTCACACCCCTTGGACCCTTTCTAAGCTGAATCTCACAGTCAGAAAGTGATGCGCTGCCTCCTTTTGGACAGGACCAAGGTAGTCTCCAGAGCCTGAGGAGCTGAGGTGGAAAGAGATTCAGGTTGGACTTGTGGTGTTGCCATGGTCATTAATTGAGTCATTGCATGCTAAGAAATTAGAACAGTCCCAGCCACAGAACAAGACGTATATGTGTTCCTGTGATTATTTTTCTCCTATGCAGCATATGATCTTAACTAGAATATATAAACTGTTGAAGGAAGATATTATGAAACAAAAGTCCTAGCAATAAGACACTGGTGACCAAACTCTGGCGTTACCTCCGTCTAATGATAATTACTATTATAACTGTGGACTACAATCGTGAAGCAAGGATTCACACCAGGATACGATTCTTTGCTTTAATAAATAGTGGCTTCATCACAGGAGCTCTTAACCTGAGGCTTACTAACTGCCTGCAAATTTATGCAAATATGGATGAAAACATGCCTCTGTATAATTCAAGGTTCAGCTGTCATCAGATTTCCTAAGAAATCCGTGTGCCCCCAAACAGGTTAAGAAACATTAAGCTCTCCCAATTAAGACAATTCCATTTGTAAATATATAGGTGTATAATAATACCCTGAAATAGATGTGCCTTAAGGCCAACTTTTGAGCAAACAAGCAGTCAATCAAGTAATCATCACCCACTGATACCTATTCGGCTTAGGCTGGTTCTCCCAGTAATGAGACAATGCATTAAGTGCGGTTTCTGCTCTGAATGGTGTCACCCTGCACCCTGGCAGGAAACAAGCAATGCATTCAGATTAGGTTGCTTAAGGAGAGGCTTCTAAAGGAGTTGTTTATAAATGTGTGAGCTGGGTATTATAGACCACATGAGGGTGCTACTTGCTAGGCTTGGGTGTGGTAGGACCTAGGCAAGAGTGCCATCAGGGAAGCCAAAGCTAAGACTGCACCAGGTGGGCCACAGGCCAGAAATGTGGCCCTCCTTGTGGTGAAAAGAACCAACCAAAATACCCTGTGGGGAGAGATCTGAGTTCTCTCTTTCCTTCCTTCATGCCTGCAGTATTTCTTTTTGCCAAACCCAGTCTGGGTAGCCTATCGCCAGAGTTTCTTTCTATAGTTCGTATGGCCCCAAATCTGGGTACAGGAAGGAAGATTAGTCTACATGGAAATGATGGGGCCCAACTCAGAGACTTCGGAAGGGAAAGGGTTTGGGGGACCTGGGGGGATCCTATGAGAGCCACCTGAGTGAGCATCACAGACAGAGGCATGGTTCTTAGTGAATTCTCGTCTCCATAGGGAAGAGTAGATAGTGCTTCTGCAGTTAGGAGCCTGATGTTTGAACAGTTTGGGGAGCATAGATCTTACTCTAGCCCAAGCCAATCATTCTAAGTACCTGGACACCCAGCAGCCATGTCAGTGACCCCCTGCTGTTAGATAGAGATGAATATAATTTAGGCATTAGTAAGTGTTTGACACACTGAGTTGATTAGTACTATGCCTATTTCTGAATTTTATTTTTGGCTAATGATGGACTTTTAAGAAGCGACAAGACAGCCCCGAGAAGGCTGCTGTAGCCCTTATTGAACATGAGGATAAACAGACAAAGCATGGAGAAGGGCAGGTTCGTGATACGCCTCAGAAGCCTCAATTGTTTACAGATCTGGAGATAATAACCCGTGATGACCTTGAGATTTGTGGTTTATCCTTCATATTAGGTTGGTGATTCTTTTAAGTGAGAATCACCACTCACAGTGATTGAGGGCATGACTCATTGAATACATGCAAAAGTGCTTAATTATTAATGTTTGCATTATTAGGTGGCAGGTTAAGGTAAAAGCTGTGTCTTCTTTTTATCCACGCAGTGTCTAGCAGGCCCCACGCAAACAAGCTGTGCATGTCATTGTTGATAGATGGATGACTGTATGAGGGGCTGGATCTTCAATGAGCCTGTGTTCTTGAACCCCTAATCGAGCACTAGATCAGCTGGGGCTGGCGCGTTGAAGCTTGGAGGCTCCAGGAGTCTTTCCCACTGAGGCCTCATTTATCAGCCCTGACTTCTTTTTTGCCAACACTGGGAGTGATGCATTGCCAAGCCCCTTATCAAGCTCAGGAAGCCTGCTCTCCAGTCCCCCTCTCATGTAAATGCAGCCAGGACCCCATTTATCAAGGGGACACAGCGTTCTTCTGGTAAACTAAACTGCCTAATGTAGAGTGAACGTGAAGTCTGCCTGCGGCATACGGAATGGCAGTGGCGAAGCACCTGGCTCGGGGAGATGCTGGGTTTGGCTGCTGACACTCGGGAGAGAAAATTCCTGAGTGTTGTAAGAGGGCTGTTTCTGACATGGCTTTTCTGACTGGGGACAGGATTGGATCCTGAAAGAGGGGACAGAGCACAGACTTCACAGTTAAATAGAGCCAGGCAAACTCTTCCCTGCCCATTCAGGTGAACTTGGAAATGTTACTGTCTGTTTTCTCCTCTGTTTTCCAGGAATGGAAATTCTTGGAGTAGTAGTGAGGACACCTGTTTGTGGGACCTCCACAGCCATATTGTAATATAACCATTGGGTGGCTCTCCATGTGAAATGTTCAGGATCCTTGAGGGCATCATCACAGATGTTCAGAGTAGGTGTTTCCTACATATTCTCGGACCTCTATCTACAAGCTCTGCCTAGAAATAAAGCTATTTCCTTCAGAGAGATCACCTGGGGGGTATGGAAAGAACACCCATGTTCTTTCTTATTCACACTCAGATATTTATAGTTACAAACTGTATACCACTATGTTGGGGGAAAAGACACAAATACAATAGCTCCCAATTAGGGGTGTGCCTTCTTTAAATGGCAAATAAAACATGGAACAAGTGAGCTGGCTTTTTGTTAACCTGACACAAGCTAGAGTTATCTGAAAGGAGGGGATCTCAGTTAAGAAAATACCTTCGTAAGATCCAGTTGTAGGGAATTTCCTTAACTAGTGTTTGATGGGGGAGGGCCCAGTCCGTTGTAGGTGGTTCCATCTCTGCGATTGTGGTACTAGATTCTATTTTTTTTAACAAAAAAAAAAAAGTCAGCTGGGCAAGCCAGTAAGCAACACTCCTTCATCAGTCTGATACACTCAACAGCTGTATCAGCTTCTGCCTCCTGGTTCCTGCCCTGTTTGAGTTCCTGTCCTGATTTCCTTCAGTGATGCACTAAGAAGTATAAGTGTAAGCCAAATAAACCCTTTTCTCCACAAGATATTTGGTCATGGTATTTTGTCACACCAATAGAAACCCTGACTAAGACGACAAGTTTAACGCTCAGCATTGAGGCAGGAGCTATAGTGCAGGGGAGCTCAGGGGTCATACGGGAGGAGAGGACAGGGCCCTGACCCAGGCTGAGGCACAATTTAATGTGTGACTTCTGTGCTGAACTGGCCTCAGAGGCCCTGACGTAGCCATCCCTTGCTCATATGCTCTTTGTTTCTCTTTGATTTGATTGAACTAAGTTCAGGTCCCTGGATCCCTCTTTCCACCACCACCCGATGGGCACATCTGGGCTTTGCTTTCTGAGTGTCAAAGAATGACAGCGATCTTTCCACTGCTTTCAAAAATGAGCTTAGTTGTCGTATTTCTGTCGGGTCATAGCTAAAATTGTCTTTCAGAATTTGATCTGTCTACACCACAACATTCAAAGCACCAAAGGAGAATGCTCAGGGCAGTCAGATTTCATATCTTCGGCATTTCTTAGTCAAGCACGCTTAAAGGAACAGAAATGATTGAAGAAGTATGTTTAAAGGGAGAATTGGCTTGCATGATGCAGGCTGAGTACTCTAACAACGGCTGCCTCACACTGGAGAGGCTGAGAATCTGGTAGCTTCTCAGTCCATGAGCCCTGAAGGCTTAGCAGTTACAATCTCACGCTCAAGACCGGGACAGGGGTCCTCAGAGAGCTGCTGTTCTTCGGTTTACACGGAACTCCGAAGAAGGTAGGTTAGGGTGTCAGCAGAAGATGGTCGGGGCAACAATACAGCAGATGTACTTGCCAGCAAGGAGGGGGACGAGCAGTCAAAGACACTGCAGCTCCTCTTTCAATCCTCTTTCCTGCCTACTCTGGGGCTGGGGGGGTGGGGTTGGGAGTCTTCTCCTGTGGGCTAATCCTATGAGGAAATAAACTTACTACCCACCCCTTTCCTGGGGTGTTTTTCTTAGTTGATCCTAAATCCAATCAAACTAATGCAGATTGAACATCACAGGCAGCAAATCCATTGTATAATTTCTGCTTCTGTAGTTATTAGGTTATATTTTGTCCTTTAAACCCAAGTTTTTACAGGTTACTAAGAATAAGTATTTTGAAGATATTTTTTTTCCACAATAATTCTGTTAGGCTGCTTTGGTTCTGCCCCGTTCCTCTTTTTGCAGCTGTTGGTCCTCAAGAATACTCTTCCTATTGGCACTGTGTCTATTGAATCGCTTGTGGTCTTTACTGATCAGTTCCTTTGTCCTGTCAGTTTCATTTCTTTTCCACTGTAGACTGAGAGTTGTCAGGACTGTGGAGCGCAGTAGAATGTGAATCTGTAGATCCTGGGGGACAATGCACAGGCCTGAGTACTTTGGCCATTTCGAACCTGAGCTCAGTTACTTTGGGAGTTTTCCAGCCTGAACTCAGCTCCTTCCGGTATGGTCTATAGCGCTTCGGTGAAAGTGTCAATGTCAACTGGAAGTTCTGCAGATTGGCCATGGCTTCCCCTGAGTGATGGGAAGCTGTCCCATGGTCTTTCAGCAAAATGTCCCACAGGCAACTTAGTTTGGTTTTAGGAAACTCTTTCTGGCAGCTGTGTGGGAAATTTGTGGGAGAGCTAGCATGTAGGGCTCTAAAGCTACCCTACAATTGACCAGTATCTTGTCTTCACTGGCGACAGATGGAGAATTAATGGAGACACAAGCAGGGACATTTAAAATGTTGAAGACTAAATAGATCACTGCAGCTCTACTTGTGTGTGATTTAAAAGCAGGTGATACAACACCCCCAAAGTAATAAGCTTCTCTCCGAGATGAATTAGGATTTAGTCTGGCAATTACATTAAGGTTTCTGATAGATAGTCCACACGGAGAGCTGCAATTATGATACATATCGCTATTCTGCATGGCGGGCTCACATAACTCATCACATGGGTTTGAAGTTTCACAAGAGAGTAGGGTTGTGAAAGACTCCTCTTTTTCCAGGCAGAGGGGATACCTTCCTTTGATTTCAAGGACTTCACCAGTAGAACTTAAATAATTAATTCGTTTTATTTCTGGTTTTGAAGGTGACTGATAAGTAGATCAGATGCACAGTCCTATTTTTTTCAAGTTAATAATTTAACCTCACTTTAAATGAATAAATCTTTCTAAACTATTTTGTAAACCAGTGTTTTGGACTAAAGAGAAGACAGAATTATTCATCTCCTCTGTAATATGTGGAAGACGGAAGCACTGGGGTAAGAGAAAGCACACGGGTTGTGGGCTTAGAGGCCCTAAGTTCTAGTCTCTGCTGCTATGTAGATGTGAGGAGTTGATTAGTGTGTCTGAGACTTGGTCTTGATGTTTGGTTTTGTGGAAATTTTTGTTGTTTTGCTTGGTTATCTTTTACTAGAATGTTGAGCATTCTAAGAACAATCTAACGCCCCCATGAGAATTAAATGAGATAATATGAAAGTATAGCATGAAGCAGCTGCCCCAGGGACAGGATTTGTTTTTAAAGATGCTTGTGTTGCTTAAAGTTAATTTCTTTTTCTCAAATTGAAAGACATTGTTAACAGCAACAGGCACCTAAAACCTTGCATTACTGGAACAACTTGACAAATATCAATAGTCAGCCAATGACTTCCCCACTTGTAATCACAGCCCTATCCTTGTGGAAACAGCAAAACTCATTCATTATTCAACGGGAGGGAGCTCCTGTATCTAAGTCATTGTACTGAAATGTGTTTTTGATGTGTTTGGGGATATCTTCATTGTGAAAGATTCCAATGTGGAGATGGAGTTCACCTTTAAAATGTGTGCTTCTTGGACAAGGCTATTGCCTTGGTTTTTGCTAACTTTGAAAAGCATGGTGGGTAGATTCTTCAGTGAAATTATAGACAGGGATATTATTTGTACTCAGGATACCTCTGTTTAGACCAAAGATGTCTTCAGAGAGCCTAGAAACAGCTAGCTCTTGGTAAACCAGTGACTGAGCGTGGAGGTTAACAAGACCTGAATCTCTCCCCTGGTGTATCGTGCTGACTTTAAGAAAAGGGTAGATATGGAGTGGCCAGGATTTTGCCTCCATTGCCAGGTTTAAAAGTACTTATAGGTCATGGTGTTAGGAAGTCAACTACATCAGACATAGCTGGGACATCTCAGAAAGCAGCAGGAAGGCTCTCCATGCAGGACAGAAAAACTGGCATGTTCTTTCTAGAAATGGGAGAGCAGTGTCCTGTCCTTAATAGATTAGGTTCAACCCAATGAGTCTCAACATTAGAACACGTCTCACAACAATTTTGACTTGGAGGTGGTAGAGATTACATGAGGAAGCTCATGCTGCTTCTCCATCCATAGTCATTGTTAGAGTTCTAAGAACAGCATAATTGCTGTTAGAGCTAGTTTCATCTGGTTTAAAGTCCCAGGTCTTTAATTCTAGGGGCTCAGGGTTAGGACTTTACCTCCTCTCAATCCCCTCCTCTTCAAGTATCAGTTTATAGTATAAGGTGAACACTGAAGATGATTTTATTCCCTTGCTCTCTTACTTACATGCTTATGCCTTGAAATTAACTGAATGTCCCCCTTCTGGTCGTGAGAACGATCTTCCTGTTGTGATGGCTGAGTTCCATCTGCCTAAATTTTTCTATCTCTTGTTTGGTTGACTTTGTTCTCTAGCTGGCATCAAATATAACAGTTCTTTTCTCTAACTCAGGACTGGTCTACATCACCCCACTTGTTCCTTGAATGAATCATGTGTGAGTCTCACAAGGCCATGTAAGTGATATAGAACCATACCCCATAAAATAATGTTTCCATAGAAACTTATCCTGTGCTAAAGCTGAGAAATCTTGGGATTTTAATGACATCTCTTTGAACATAAGGGGTTATCATTTGGGCATCATTTTAGAGGAAGATATCTTGACACTTGCCAAGCAGTCTCATTATAGGTTTTTCCTCAATAGAGCAGAAGCCATCAAGCAGCATTACATACATACTGTTCTTCAGTGTAGAGCTGGGCTGGAGGAAGAGGGAAGAATGGAAAAAAACAGCCATCAGTTTCAGAGATACATGAGCCATCATTCTCTTACTCCATCAGGGAACACCATAGTCATGAAAATATATGCAATGACTCCTTCCACAATAGTTGATGAATAATTTTCCAAGTTGCTTTGTAAAAAGACGATTGTCAGGTGAATATAAGACTCTTTAAGAATGAACAACATATGGCATTCCTTGGCCCAGGTTGTTCACTTTATGAACAAAAAGGAATTCTAAAAGGGTTACCTCTTTATGAGTTACTTTCTCAAGAGGCCCAAGAGGCACCCAAACATATAGGCAATTGCTGTTGCTCTTGATGGTTGCCATAACTAACTAGATAAGACTCATCAAAGAAGACACAGTAAAATTTGCCTAAAGAAATAAATCTTGAACTGACCGGCAAGCTCCTCTCTACTGGCTTTCATGCTGAGAGAAGGTGCTGTGCATGCTGCTGGGAGAAAAACACATCACTAGTTATATGCAGAACTAGACCTGGACGATACAGTACTGACCTGCCAAGCAAGAGGCACCTACTTGTGCAATAGTGGATTTTAAAAACCATGTTTAGAGAAATCATAAGCCTATGGTATTCTTAAATCGTCGTGTTGTCACATTGCCTTCTAAATATGTACATTTTTATCCACATATTTATGATGATCCCAGTCTTAGTTAGAGACATTTCTCGCAATAGGTAATGGTTAATACAGAGGCCTGTTACTGTTCAGATGCGAAAAGTAAGAGACTGTGAGTGTCCATGTGGCATCTGCATCACCACCCTCCCCTTACAGGGCTCAGGGAACAGTTTGGAAGAAGGAAGAAAGAATTCAAGACCCAGTGATAGCTAGGAGTACTAGGAAAAGCTGTCCTCTGGCCATGGCATGGCGATTATACACATAAACTCTCAGCAGCTGCGGTTGTGCACACAAGACCCACGCAAGATCAAGCCAGTTCAAAGTTCCAGCATGGATGGGTAGAAGTTCTCAAATCCTCACCTATAACCTAAGAGCTATTGGAGGTGGACGGCAGTGGGAAGGGGGAGAATCACTCTTTAGAGTGTGACCACTGGTAGGGTTACCCATGCTCCAGTGGAGGGCTTCACACTCATACACATACGAAGCAGCACTCACTACACTGAGTGAATTATTTAAAATAAAAACAAAAGCAGAGGGCACTAAGTTGGAGGGGGACATGTTGGACGGATGCAGGGAGATTTGAAGGAAGGAAATGAGAGGAAGATGTGATCGTATTTTATTGCATACATATGAATGAGTCATTGTTTATTTTGGACTTAAGGGGATTCTAAGGCTTTAGTTCCAGGAAGGCAGAAGCAGGGTCATTTTCATTCTTTTGGAGCATTTCCTCCAGAGCTTATTAAATAGAATTGGGCTGACTAGGTCTACCAGCCATGTGGCTCTGAAATGACTCAGATAGATAGCAGTGCTCTCATAATTAAAAACACATACAGATGATGTAGCTATTCTATAGACACGGTTAGAGATGTTGCTATAAACGATGTGCAACTGTCACCCCAAGTCACCCTGCCTCTGTGACATCTTGGATGCCTTCGGCAATAGGAAATTTCTCTCTTGATTCTTGCTGTGTGTGTAAGTCAGCACTAAAATGAAACTGCTAAAAGGACAGGTTTTGTAATTGTGCGAAAGTCATTCTACAGCTCAAGAGCTGTGTCCCAGAGAAAGTGACTTAAGCAAGTAGGGAGACTGGCGTTATCTACCATATGGAGGCTACGTGAGAAGACATACGGTACTGCATTTCTTCATTATTACTTTTGTTACTGTGGTTGGGTCCTTGACTTATGCCCAGGCAGAAGCTTGAATGATAGCGCTGTGAAGAACTCCACTTTGGGGGTTGTAAAGATGATTCTGTGATTAAAAGCACTGGCTGCTCTTTCAGAGAACCTGAGTTCAATTTCCAGCACCCACACGGATGTTTATGGCTTTTTGTAATTCTCATTCCCAGGAACCTATGCTGTCTTCTGGTCACTGCTGGCATACTGCGTATATATGGAGCATTTATATAAAAGCAGGCAAATTGCTCATACACATAAAACAAATCTTTAAAAGAAAAGAAGAAAGGAAGAATTCAGGTTTGAAATCAAAGAGACATGAATCAGATTCTTGATTGAATTTATTTATCATCTGTCTAACTTTGGAAAATCACCTGGTTTCTCATAGCTTTGGCTCCTTCGTCAGTAAACAATGTGCTGCCCAGCTTCCCTGAAAAGGTGTAAGAACTGAGTCGGAAAGAAGAAACTCCCTTGGCGTCATCCTGGCAGGATCGGTGACTGTCAGTTCGTCTTCCTCTGGGTTTTGAGGGAGACTGTGGTGGGTGGATGGAGCAGGGAGAGCTGGATTTGATTTCAGGAGTCATCTGTGAGTAAAGGGTAGCAGAAAATATGGCAGATCCTAAAAGAGATAGCTTAAGTCAGTGTGCAAGTGAAACGGCTGAAGTGTGCGAGACTATTTGTAGTTCTGGTTATTTTTGTCATAAACATAGCCTGCTGTCCCTAGATTATATTACAAGTTGAAGATATCTTTGTTTATCTTCATTAATTAGTGCATACCAACCACATACCACGACCTGGGCCTAGTACTGGCAACAAGATAACTGGTTTATTATGAGCAGAAACTAATTGATGAGAGACACCTCAGAGGCAAAGAGAAATTTCCCTTCTGTCCCAAACTCAATGCTCAAGAGCCTCATGACATGAAATTGCAGAGAAGAAACTGAGGACTTTTTATACATACCAAGTTACTGGAGTTCCACATACTAGCTCAGCTTTACGACCCACAGTATCTGTGCTTTACTTCATCACATATGAACTTCTTCCTTGACAGTTCTCTCCAGCCTCAGCCTCCCATCTTGCATCCCTCTAGTGCATCTTTCTGAGAATAGCTCAAGCGTGACTTCTTCTATGAGGCCATGTGAATCACAGACTTCTTTAAGACCTTTGCTTTTGGAATAATAATTCTTGCTTTTGCCTTTTACACAATTTTGCCCCAACATTCAGTATCACTGGTTTAGATATATCTTTTATCTAGATTTTAATCTCTACTTTTGTTTTGCTTTGTTTATGAGCGGGCCCTCACTCTGTCACCCAGGCCGGCTTGAGACTTGCTAAATAGACCAAGCTGACCTTGAACTTGTACCAATCTTCTTGCCTCCTGAATGATGATACTGCCGATAGGAGCCACAATACCCTGCTGACTATGCATTCTTGACATCAGAGACTATCTTGTTTAAACACAAGTACCTGTGGGGATATTTCAAGTTCACTCTGCAGCACTGCTTTTGCTTCACTCAGACCTCTACTGAAGTGACAAAATCACCAATATACAGACTAGAGGGGAGGGGAATTATTCCCTCTCATAGTGTTAGAAGTTTCTGTCCATAATAAAATGGCACATGTGGCTTTAGGCTATGATAATGTAGAAAGAACCTCAAGGAGAGAGAACAGAGCATGTTCAATGGCGACTAGAAATTGATAGGAGGACGTTTCAGCCTTCTCTGACTGGGTCCCTCCTTCTACTTTGTTTCATTCATGCCTTCAGCATTTTGTGGTGCCAGCCTCAAAGCAGGCCTTCACCCATCTGTCTACAGGTCCCATGTGCTGGGTATCTCTGGAAGCATTCTTACATCCAGGGGTGTGCCTCTATTACCCCTAGTCATCTCTCAGTCTAGTTGAATTGACGGTCAAGATTAGCAATTGCTGAGTGCCCTGATATGAAAAACCCCTTTCTTTAGGTTATTTCCCATTGCTTAGATTTTGAAGTACTGAAATATCTCCGTAAGAACAAGAGCCAATGGCTTTGTATGCCTTAGGCTGCAGATATGATATTTGTAACTATTCTAGATCTCTGTGCTAGCCCATCTGGTTAGCTTTTACCAGAGTCAGTGATCTGAAACTTTGATCCTTATATCAGGCCAAAAACCAAAGAGAAACTTCTTTCCTGGGTCAGAATCCACCCAAGGTGATACACATTGTAGGTACCCTTAAGTGGCACTGTAAGGGAGGAGTGTTGAGATCAAGGCTGAAGAAAGCCAGGTAGACATGGACACATCAGGGTGAGCCTCCACCTTGAAGTCAAATTCACCAGAAATCGGAACACACCGCCACTCCGTTTCTGAGGTGAGTGGATTAGGAAAGTGTAGAATCTTCCTCTGCTTGGCTTTCTTTGAACCATTTTCCCCTTCCTGGGCTGTTCTCACCTGACCAAGGTCAATGTGGCGTTTGTGAACCTCCTCTGCTCCTGGTTAGGTCAGACCTTATGAACAAGATGGGAGAAAGTCCAAAATTAGAAGCCTCATTCTGGCTTCAATTTATTGTGATGGCTCTGTGTTAAGAGGCTGTGTTGGTTTTCTCCTCATGGTTTCTCTCCAACAATGACAGTACGCTGTCATGGGAAGGAGACCATACTTAGAACAAAATTCCTTTGGTTCATTGCTTTCCTGATCAGTTACAATTGTGATGTATTGAAGCAAGGCATTCCTCTGCACCTGTGCATTCTGTTGGTAAAGTGTGGTGTGTCCTTCCTTCTGGGGAAGCAGTATCTAAAGATGGGGGATAGTTTCAAGAGCTAGCTGTGTAATAGATGCTTAGTGTATGGCTCACGGAAACTGTGCAGGCAGAAGGGAGGAAAGTCAAGAGAAGTAGAAAGGGGCTTGCGTTTTAGAGAACCAAGGCCAGGGAACAAGTCTTAGCTCAGTCCCTGACTACCCTCCACCTCAGGCAAGCTGCTCAGAACCTCCCAGAATCACAAGAAGCAATGTTAATTTTTCCAGTCCACAAATCTGGAGTCAAAACACTGGTTCTTCCTTTCTCTAAGGTTTCTGGGGCATTCAACTGACTTCCGGTTTGAACGGCTTTTCTACCTGTGGCCGGATGGATGTGGATGGAGACCCATGCGTGCCTGGCCCCTTTCCTGGCTTCTTGAGGGTCCCAGCACAGCAGACTAATGCTCCTGATTTCATAGTTCAAAGCCCCAGACTGCACATTAGAGCCACCTAGGGAGCATTAATGACTACTGATGCCTATGTCTGATCGCCTTCACATGCGTGGGCATGTGATTTGTCTAGGGAGCACCCTGGGTGTCTGTAGTTTTCAGAGCTCCCCAGGTAGTTCTAATGTTCAGCCATGGTTGAAAACCACTGCTTTAGAGGACAGCAGACTTAAAGAAATAGATGGAGCAGCCCATATCTAACTAGCTCTGATTCTACCAGTGTGTATTGAGTGCTTGCTTTTAGGGCAAGTTCATTACTCTGGGTAATAGCAACTGCTCAAATTGTTATCGGGCTAGATTGAATTGGACACACTCTTGGCTCATGTTTAAGTCAGTGTAATTATGCACCCCTCCTTTGCCAGTGACTTGTCTTAAATGATCATGGTTATGACATGACTAGTCTGGCTGCTGGCCGTGTCCTTATCTCAGCTCTATCTGAAAACCAACACAGAAAGGTCATCTTTCATTGCTGGCTGGGTGGTGGGGTGCTGGCATGTGCTGAACACTTGCTCTCATTTACTGAGGTTCTCAGTGATATGTGAATTAATATTGCCCAAGGTGCTTGTTAGAATGCATTTTCAGGGCATTATCCTAAGGAATTTGGGTTCAGTTAGCTGGAGGTAGAACCAAAAATCTGCTATTTTAACAAGCTTCTAGAGGGTGCTGATGACCCAGGTAGTCTAGGGCCCATACTTGGAGAGAACCACCTTTCCACACCACCTAGGTCCTTTCATGATTTACCTCTAATCTTCAAAATATTATGTGAACATGAAAATCTTGCCTCTTGAGCGATCTCAGAAATAGCTCGTTGCTTTATTTTACTCTTCTGCTAAGTAGCTTGTTAAACGGTACAGCCAAAATTGAACATAGGACTGTCATGTTCCAAAACTTACCCTTCTCCATTCACTACTCTGCCTTCTGAAAGGTCAGTGTTGGATTCCTGCCCTATTCTCAGTTGTGTCCCTGATGCCACCGACAAGTGACCCTTTCCAGGCTCATTCACAACCCCTTTTGTCGCCTCCATCAAGGAAGGAGTTCAGAGAGATGTCGGGTTTGTATCACGGTACTAAGATCTTGCTGTTCCCATGCTTTCCAGTGACCAGAGCACAGACGCTCCAACCACAGAACACAGAGCACAGGTAGCAATGGGATCCGAGGCTCAAAATGGTCTTGGGGAAAGTAGTACTTGATGGTTATAGTTAGAGCACAGACTGAGGAGCTCCTGCTTCTACTCTGCCTCGGTTGTGGTGTCTGAGACAGCCTGATAGGAAATCTCCACTCCTATCAGTGGCCGCTCTCTGGGGTCCAAATCCTGTCTGTCAGTGTGACCAGCTCTATTATTCTGGAGTATCTCCCAACCTGGTGCATCAGGCTCTTCCTTTTGCTTTGATCAGGTGGATTGTTTGTCATCAGCAGAATTGGATAAGCTAGGGACCATGCAGGGGTGACTCTGGGGAAGATAAGGTGAGTGGCAATTAGATAGACTTAGCACAGGGCTGTTAGAGAAGGGTGTGGCTACCGCTATATCTGCCTCAAGTCCCTGTGATTGAATTTTTGGAAGCCAGTTTGTCTTAGAAGAACAACGAAATGTTCTCCTTATGAAGATAGCAAACGTTGAAAACACATTGGTCTGGCCTGCACAGGGATCAGCCACTGACAGGGTCCCCTACTAACTCCTGAGGTGATTGATGAAAAACAAGCTTGTACAGTCCCAGAAGTCAAGCCAGTCAGCTCCAGCAGCTTCATCCACTAGAGACTCAGCTTCTGGTTCTTCCAGGCCCCAGTGAGTGCAGCACACAGCACAGAACACAGCAGAGCACAGCTTGTCTCTACTTAGCAGGTGGGTTGGTGTTCAGAGTCTTTGCTCTATCCTCACAGCCAGAGGAGAAGCCAGCATCTATTTGCATAATACCCATACTACTGAGCTCATGGTGACAAAGGGGTTTTGCTTTCCTCCCAGAGGGAGTTCCATTGCTTCAAGGAGCTGTCCTGACACCACAAATGGCTTTGTCTTGAGTAGTTTCCTAACTTTGGAGGAGAAGGGAAGAGAGGAAGACATAAGGAATGAAAATATTCCTTTGGAATAAAATGAGGCAAAGATCTCAAAGCCCATTCCATAGCCTGACCGTTTGGACAACTGGGTCATTCCCCTGCCCTCAGTTGCTCATTTGTTAGGTAAATATTGTCATTTGTTATTTGCATAAAGAGCTAAATCGGCTAAGGGGTCTGTAACTCTGCTCTGTGGTAACTGTATGTACTCACTTGGCTTCTGTTGCCTCTTTGATGTGACCAGAGGGCAGTTCATTGTTAATATCATCAGAACTAATGGAGGTAACTGCCCAAGCCTGGAATGCTCCAGGGAGGAGTCACCTAGGTGCAGAGGGGTCACTTGGTAAAGGACTCCCAGCTGGAGCGGAGACCTGGAGGAAGGCAGAACGGTTCCAGCTGCCCAGGCTGGAATGGGCTTTGTGCTGGGAAAGCTCTTCTCAAGTGTGGGGGGTCAGAATATCCTTGAACAAATACCGGGAAACTGAAAAGAGCTGTGCCTGCAGCTTCCTAAACTCGAGGCAGGCGCCAGAGACCCTCACATTCCTCTTCCATAAGGGACAGCAAATGTCATGGATGACTCTTACACATATGGCCTCTTGGAATCCACTTTCTTACTGCTTTCAAATTCTGCTGAGGATTCCCGTTGACTTTGTCTCAGCATTTCTGCTCGAGTAGTGACAGCCCTAAGCTGCTGGGCCCTTGTGATCTTACAGAGACACTCTGAGGAAAAGGAAACGTCACCTTGATCGTAGTGTATCATACAAAACACTTCATTTCTGCGGGCCCCAGTTTTCTCAGCTGTAAAATGGCAATAATGGGGGAAGCCAGCAGTGATGGTCCAGACAACAGGGCATTGGAGTGTCATGGACAACTTGGGCAGCTCTGCGTTCTTACCTTCGAACAGCAGCCAATGAAGCCATGTGGGAAAGCATCTCTACAACCAGCAACTTTGCGAGTGGCCTTTCTAGTGGCTATGACAAAAAATGCCCAACATAAGCAGTCTGAAGATGGAAGGATGTGTTTGGCTGAAGATCTGAAAAGGTGCACATCTGCTGTGCTAGGGATGGCCCTGGTCTGAGAGTGGGAGGCAGTGGATCGCATGCTCTCTGCAGTCCAGGAAGCAGAGGGAAATTGGTTCCAGTGATCAGCTCGCTTCTACTTTTGTTCCCCTTTGTTATTCAGTCTGAGCTTCCACTCCATGGGAATTTGTTGCTCAGGTCCAGAGTGGATATTTTCTAGACTTCTCTCTTCAGTTAGACCTGTCTGAGAAATGTTTCAGAAACACAACCAGATATTTGCCTCCTCGGTAAGTTCTGCCCCAGTCAGGTGACCAAGATTATACCAGGATTGTACCATTATACCAAGACTGCCTTCAGTGAGTGCTCAGACCTATTTTCTCTCTGGCTGATGGAGAGGACAAGGCCTCACCACAGCAGGATGCTGAGCTACTATGGTAACGAAGCATGTGTAAAGTATCCCGCATAGCACTCCTTTCAGAATGCAAACCTGAAGCAGCAGCTGCTGGTGTAATAACTGTAATCACCACAATGAATGTATGTAATCATCACATGTGTGAACATGGGTATTTCTGCCAGGTCGACCCAACTCTGGTGGAACTGCCTTTTCTCTTCTCTGACTACAGTGGTTAAAATCCCTGTTTAAGTCTGACTGAGTCTTCCTGAAGCCTGAATGTAGAACATTTCCCAGAACCCCTTAGCTCAAACTTGCTTCACTTCACCCACTTTATGTTAGTCACTGTTCTCCAGAGAAAGAAGAAACAGAATATCTGTATATTTTGATATTATATATTATTATATATCTCACACTAGCTCAGAATGGGGTATAATAATGGTCTGTTTCTTTAGGGGTAGACTCACAAATCAACAGTCTTCTGCATGAGTGAGGAACAGGAATCAAATCCAGCAACCAAGGGGCTGTGCATGTTTCTACATCTGTATATATAATACATGTGGTCACCCCCAGAGTAAGCCAGTATCTTAAAGGTTATTGGCTGAAGGCCACAGCACCTCCCCCTTTTGGTTAAAAAAAGTTCTAAGTCTAATACAAAACTATATACAATAAGAACAGATATCAAGTATAAAAATTAGAATTACAACCAGCACAAACAATATCAAACAAGAAACATATGTTAATTGTTTTTTTAGGTATCTTATCCCAAGGAGTCTAAGTCTTGCATTAGAAATGGCTTGGCTAAGCCATAAGAACAAAGTAACTATGACTACCTAGTCTTTAACACCATCAAAGACCTGAGAAGGGAAATAATATTACTCGAGTAAACATGAATTGCAATCAAGCAACTTTCAAAATGTTTAATAAATGACAGAGACAACTAGCTATCTGGGCAATCACCCAAAGTCTCATTTGCAACGTTGGAGCAACCAACTTTGGCTAAGGCCTAGAGTAACTGACAGACCATTTTCAGAGGCAGGAAAATTTTCAAAACTATCTTTTCCTGTCTTGGCAAAGTTTGACAGTTGTATATATATATATATATATATATATATATATATATATATATATATATTCTGCTTGTCCTGTCCAGACATCATACATTGTGTCAGTGGTTGAGGCATGGGCAGTTCCATGCCCAAAGACCAGTTTTGTCAAGAAGAAATCAAGTCCCAGGAAGAGTGTCTTCAGTGCTCAACATTCTCTTGGGAATAGATCAGTGCTGTAAGGAGTGATCATGTCTCAGTCAGCAGAACCCTGTATTATTTAAATGTCATGTTCTATAGTTCTTTGAAGTGGATGAAGATTACCCATCTATGCAGAATACATGTATCTAAAGAATCTCATTAGTCTAACTATAAGTATGACAAACATGAATGACCATTGACCTATTATATCCTAATACCTGTATAATTTAAAGACTAAGACTTCATATTAAAATATTAAACAATCTTTAAATAACTGTGCAGCAACTGAGGACAATAACATCAAAATGTAAATAATGTACAAGTATCTTGATCAGAAGCAGAAATATATAATGCAATATGATAAAAATTTCATCAAAATATAAAATATCTTAAACAGAAGTAGAAACATGTATGCATACAATATGATAAAAGAAATTTGCATAGGTGTACACATTTTGTAAACAGAAACAGGAGCATATTTAATATAATGAATATAATTTAAATTTTTATCAGTATGCAAGAATCTATACTAATATAAATTGTTTACAAATAATAACTCACAAGTATTCACTCTCTTACTCACTATTATTATTAGTGTGATTAAGCTCACACTAGTCTACCTATTATCCCATCAAATTCCTTTTTTTCTTTTTTTTCAATAGAGCTCCCTGAGCCTACATAATTTCCTCCCCCACCCCCACTCCTATACCACTTGTAATTAACCCCTAATAGATGTCTCTAATCCTGAGGACAAACTTTGTGGAGAAAGGGAATGTTATTTTAGAATTGCTTCCAACTGTCATGGGGTGATGTTATTTCTATGGGATCCTGTAAAACTAAAATGATACTTAAGTTTTAAGATTACTGTCTGGTATAATATCAAATAGTCTTTGAGTAGTCAATAGGGTTTCTTTAAGTTTTTATTTGAAGTTCTGGCCAGAACATTGTGAGAAGATACACCATTTTTGTTAACCAAGTTGGAATCACCTTGAGTAGCTGGTACCCAAAACTGATCTTAAAGTAGCACTATTAACATCATATCATCATATTTACCAGGTGGAGTCATTGTTGTGGGGCCCTGCCTTCTTCCTGGAAACTTTGAAGATCACAGAAGGAAAATTTATTGTTCATTGTGGAAAACTTAAACATTATTTATATAGATGTATATTCAATGAACAGTATGATAGAGACAAAAATAGGTATAGGGAGAAGTAAAATTTTTCCTACATTCTTTCTTCTTTCTGTCCCATACCAGATGGCTTCTGATATAAGACAGAAACTTTGAATTTTTCTTTTAACAACATGCTTGGATTTTGAGAAGGATAGACATTGTCCAACTCCAAAGCCAGCTTTGATTTTTAAGTGATTTACACTTTTATTATACTGAGAAGTGTGTGTAGGTGTGTGTGTGTGTGTTCATGTAATAAAATTTTACCCTGTACCATAAGTCAGATATCTCTTTGCTTGGTGATTCTCTTTGGATAGCTATCTTTTTTTCTTCAGGCATATAGATCTTTAAGGTCTCTCGACCTTTTAAAGATGGGTATTTTGGTGCCAGTCTGTTTTTGATTATAATAGTCCTACATTAGCTCAGAGTGAGGTATAATAAAGGTCTCTTTATTTGGGGGTAAACTCACCGATCTGCAGTCCTCTCCATGAGTAGGGAACAGGAACCGAATCCAGCAGCGAAGGGGCTATGCATGCTTCTACATCTGTATATATAGTACATGTGGTCATGCCCAGAGTGAGTCAGTATCTTAAAGGCTATTGGCTGAAGGAGTTCCCAAAGCATGCCCCTACCATTGGACCATACCACCATGGAGAGCCAAGAATCTCATCTTATAAACTATCTTCATGAACTTGGAGAATACAGAAAAGCTAGTGGTACAATCTAGACCAAAGGGGGGGCTGATGGTGTGATGCCAGCAACTCTAAAGTGTGAGCAGTGGACACACACCTATGTGTGCACAAGATGATGGCCATCCCAGACTGAGTCCCCACATCTTTTAAGAACTAGAAGTGTTAGCCAGGTGATGGTGGCATACACCTTTAATCCCAGCACTCAGGAGGCAGAGACATGTAGATCTTTGTGAGTTCAAGGCCAGCCCTGGGCTACAGGGTGAGTTCCAGGACAGTCAGGACTATACAAAGAAACACTGTCTTAAAACTAGAAGCACTAGGGTCTAAAGACAGAAGAGATGACTATCACACTTCCTACTGGGAGACAGAAGAGATGGCTGTCACACCTCCAACTGACAGACAGAAGAGATGGCTCTCACACCTCCAACTGGAAGAGAGATGAGATGGTTGTCATACCTCCAGCTGAAAGACAGAAGAGGTGGCTGTCACACCTCCAGCTGGAACAAGAAATTTGTCTTTCTGCCTATTCTCTCATGCCCTCAGCAGGTTGAATGGTGCCTGTGTATGAGGCTGAGAGTTTGAGTCCTCTAACTCAGTCTCGTGATTCAATAGCTCATTGACTGGAAACACCCTCATGGTACATTTAGTAATGACAGCTTGCCAGCTCTCTGGGCATCCTTTTGATCCAGTCATGTTGACATAGGAACTTAACCATCCTTCCTGTTCTGTCAGCCTCAGGGAGTGCTTCTGGGGCCATTTGCATGCAGTGTGGATTTTGGTTAAGAATGGGATCAATCCTGCCGAAAGGTAGGATAGTCTGATAGAAAGCCTCTTAAGGGAAGCTTTGGGAAGAAAAGAGTGGAGAGACATGTTATGATTACAGCTTTCCTAATCGGAGGGCATGTGGAGGGTGCCATGCTAATTAGCATGTTGCATGTTGTCTCCCTCACAAAGGGCCTTTGTGCTGTCTGTCAGCTTCCGCTTGGTAGATACTAAACACTGCAAAGGCAAATGATAGCAAGACTGACAACTTAATAGACATCTCTTTGAGCTGAACGTGCTCCCCAGTGCTCCAGCCAGATAAAATTAACAAACACTTTCAAGATCTTCTCTCTGGCCAAGGCTATGAGAGAGAGAGAGAGAGAGAGAGAGAGAGAGAGAGAGAGAGAGAGAGAGAGAGAGAGAGAGAGCAGCAAGCTCCCAAATCACATGAAAAGCAACAAACTCTGTCAAGCCAAAGATTAGGAGACAGGAATTGCTGAGAACGGATTTCTTTCGGCGTTTCTGATGACAGGTAAAATTATGAAGGGTGGAGACAAGCCCTGTTAATGTGAGGCCTCTCAATCAAGGCTGATGTGTGGCCGTCAGTCTGCCTCACAGATTGCACACTTGTCTGTTTATATTGCAAGCACTCAAAACACCTTTCCAAGAAAATGCTCAGTGCAGATCATCTTGACCAGAGCCAGCTCAAAGCCCTACAGTAAGTCCGTCATCCTGGGTTCTTCCTCTCACATCGTCGCATGCCACCTCAAATATGAAGTCCTGGGTACGCCAGACTAGTGTTGCTCAACCCTCCTAATGCTACGACCCCTTAGTACGGTTCCTCATGTTGTGGGGACCCACAACCGGAAAATTATTTTAATTGCTACTTCATAACTGTAAACTTGCTGCTGTCATGAATTGTAAATATTTTTTCAATGGTCTTAGGTGACCTTTCTAGAGAGGAAACTCAACACCCCAAGGGGTGGGGACCCACATGTTGAGAACCACTGCTCTAGAACACTCGTCAGACTGCACAGGCTCTCTCTGAGCCTCTTCTTATGCCTTCCACAACTCTCCTCTCTTTCAAGATTTGTTAATGTTGAAGAGTCATTTTCTACCTTCCATGAATGAGGTACTGTGATATTTCCCCCTGAGGTGGGGTATAGAGAGGACAGTGTCCTGGTCTCTGAACCTCTGGTGCGCCCATCCATTCCATGGCACCTTTATTATCTTGCAGTGGTTGAATTACAGTGTGGTTCCTACAATGTGATTGCTATCAGATCAGACCACTGGGGCTTTCCTAAGCCCTCTCTGATGCTGCTTTAGCATAGCATGTGATCTATGGCACCGCCTTGGCAAATATTTATTCAGTGGCTATTGATAGCTATCAGCAGGAAGCCAAGTAGGTGGAAACAATTCAGTCTTGGTGTCAAATTCCTTTAGGGAGCCCATAGGGTCAGATGAGTCCTGGGGACATCAGCCATGTCTCTGAGCCTAATGTCTCTTTATGGATACAAAAAATAAAATGATTCCTAAACTTACATGGTTTCTAAGAGAAGTATGTGATGTGAGTCAGGCTCTCTGAACAGCAAACATGGTCCCTATATAGCATTGGCTAAGAGACCCATGGATTCTAAAGAGAAAAGCTTCCCAGATGGCTTCATCAAGACTAAATCGTTGGAATAAATATGTGGGCTCCTGAATGATTAGTAAGATGATGAAATCATTCTCAGCTGCCTCAGCAGACCCAGAACTCCAGTGGGAAAGGAGTCTTTGCTTTCTGCCTATTATCTCATTCTCATAGGGTAGGCACAGGGCTTCCCTGGCCTTGAGCCCAGAGGTCCTAGTGGCAAAGTCGAAAACACTGACAGCTTCGTCTGCGTGTTCTTCCCAGGCTTCTGCAGTTTTCCAAGCTCTGGGCAATATTCCAGAGCCTCTTCCAAGCACAGGAGCATTTCCTGAGCTCAGGGAAAATTATTCTTAGAGATAGGAGGATGCTCTTTGTGACATCTCATCCTTGTGAGACAGACAGCATTCCAGAGCACTCTGTCCAGTGACAATCATTGCCCATGCCTAGCCTCCTTGAAATTCTGGTGTTTTACAACCCACAATTTGTTTCTGGAAGTCAATTGGATAGTCTTGGACATGGGACCATGACTGCTTGGAGCTACAACACAAACACTGAGGGCATTTTTCATCAGAATACCCCAATCCCATTTGTAAGCCTCTAGTGAGGCTTCATGCTCTGTGATGCTTGCCGCTTTTCAAAACCTATTGTAAACAATGGGTGTGATGGGGCCCAGACTCCGTTACAGAAACGAAATCCACAAAACTGGAGACAAGTAGAGTTTAATAAGTTTAACTAAGCATATAATAACTTACGGTAGCCAGGATGCCCTAACGTTGCTAGACACACAATGAAGGAGGAGGAAATTGAAGTTAAAACTGTGTACAACACAGGTTGTTTTGACTGGGAAAAGGGGCACAATAGGAATAGCAAGAGCTCAGCAATGCTTTGCTGAACTGTTGTTGAAAGCAGGAGGGCTGGATAATGGATGGCCCAGATAATGAGAGAGGCCAGGAACATCCAGGCATTCTGCTGAACATGTTAGGTAGGGTGGACAGTGATGTGCAGACAAATAAGGAGTCTTTTCTTCCTCCAAGGCTACTTGAGCCCTTAAATAAAGCAGGTAATTTGGAGATAGGCAATTGAAAGAAATTGTGTTGCATTAAAACGTGGCAAAGTGACCCAGTAAACAACATTTTACTGGAGATGCAGAGGAGGAAATACTGTAATCCAAGAGAGTAGTGGCAATAAGAGTCCCCATGCTCCGGGTTGGAAGTGAGTGGAGGAGATATTGCTGTTCGCTCAGGGTGTTTGTGTCAGTCCAGAGTTTAGGACTGTTAGTCGTGGCGGCATCATCTCTATTTCCTCAGGACCCCCTCCAATGAAACACACAACTAGGACACTTGTCATAGAACAAGTCCCCAAGCATCCCTGTATTAAAAGCATTCCTGTGTTTACCTATAAACATTTAGTGAATGCCCATTCATCACTAGGCATCTGTTTTAGGTGCTGGAGATAGAGAGACAACAGTTTAATGCTGAAAATAATGTCAATTTTTAGGATGTTGAGTGAATCAATGGTTAAATGAGTAGCTGACTGGCTAGATGACTGGATGGCTGTCTGACTGGACAGATGGATAGACAAATGCTTGGAGTGAGTGAGTTGGTATGGATACTTGTCTTTTGTAATAGAAGTCACCATCAAATGCATGGAAACAAGGAAGTGGTATAGGGTATTTTCATTTATTCAGATAGGTTTCTGGGGAGACCCACTGAGTCTACTGAGAAGAACTGGTCCTTGGGAGTCAGAAGATACCTCTGGAGGAGAATGGGAGGATCCTTGTGCCTTGGTCATTAGAGATAGTCTAACAAACTTGCCCATCCTGCTCATCTTCTACCTTGCTTCTAACTCCTTCTGCCGAGGGCCACTAATTCTTAGGAATACCTCCTTGACCTGGCTATACTGAGTCAGTGGGCAGGAGTACAGTGACCACCACGCTGCTCCTGTGACTGATAGCAGCCTCAGAGCCACCAGTGAAGGACCCCAGAGCTACCTAGAACTTACAGGGCCTTCAGGATCCTCTTATTCAGTCTAGAGACTTTAGGGGGATGGTAAGTAAAATTAGTATTATCACTAGATGCCAAGCCAAGTTGAGCAAACTCTCCTATTTAGCTAGGGAGATGGGGGTGGACCTCCTCTGTTTTCCAAGGCTTTAATTGCTAATGACTTTGAGAGGGATTTGTTAAAGTGATTTTTTTTCTGTTCAATCTTTTATTATTTTTTTTTGTTCAAAGTCATTACTCATTGTGGTTAGCTTAGATGTTTGAGACAGCCCAGTCTGGCATATCCCCTATCGTGGCACTTTATAAATGTTCATGCTGATTAGAACTTTTATTTTTCATAATGACCCACTAATGTAATGATAATGCAAGTAATAGTCCATGTCTAATGGCCTCTTGTCCAAGGGCTGAGGGAATTCATTTAATGTATTTAGTGCCAAACTCCTAAAAGAAAACTATTTAAACTGCTGCATTCACTTATGCATTTTTATGAATCTCTGGGTAATAAAAGGGAATGGCTCTTCTGGAAGGTTGGAAGGAGTGGAAGACGTTCTAGTTACTCGACTCCATTTTGATTATGTATACCTGTCTTCCTTATGGCACAACTGCTAAGACAGCCCAAATTCTAGTGCAGCTTCATAATGAGGCAACTGTGGGGAAAACTGGATCTTTGCAATCCTTGGTCTGTCCCATATGAAGTGGGAGCAGAATTTTAGGTTTACAGAGAGCCCACAGGGACAGCTGACAGCTAGGGGACTGGAGATTATTGTAGAGGTGAACCCCGAGACTTATTCCCAACAAAGGAAAAGATAGGAACCTTTGTAAATAGAGAATTCCAAGAGGCTACCCTGTACCCCACTGACCCTATCTTCTCTTGAGCTCTTTACCTCATAAAAATAAAAGTATATACGTTTGCTGACCTTCCCTCCATGTCACTTATACTCAGTTGTGCTTCAGTATACCATTGAGAATAGGCATAGCTCCAAAGTCTCCTCTGCTGTTGGAACACAGTCCGTGAAACAAAGTCACATGAGGAGATTTCTGAGTGCTTATTCCAACTAAATAAGACAAGGGTCTTGCAACCTCTGTTCCTTCATACCATGGGTTCTTCCTGGAATGTGCTGCCATGCCTCTCCCAGGTGTAGCTGAGATGAGTGAGTTGACTTCAGTTGTTGTTATGCATGCACCTCTATGGGAAAACATGGTTTGTCGCTGGTCCTTGTGGTTGAACACCTTACATGTGACTCTGCTTAACCCTACAAGTATAAATTATCTGATGCACTTAAGAAAACTGACTATTATTGCATGAGACTTTTGTCCTCCTCATTTTTAGGCCCCAGTTTCTCAGGTTCATGCAGCCAACTCGAGTGGTCAGCCCTCTGTCAAAGGGTCCAGCGCTCCAAGTACTGGCTGCAACTGTCCAGCGAGAAATTTGGATAGAGTTAAATAGATCCCAACAAACAAACTGGAAGCGAATTTGACCCGAGGAAACTTCTGTGCCATTGAAATTCCCTATAGCCAAAGATGGAGCCGTCTTCCTCACCATGAATAGGGTTACCAGCGTTGACCTGGGGATGACCCCAGGTGTCTCATATTCTGGGCATGTGTTTTGTGTCTGAATTACAGCCTCAGCCACACAGCTGTCAATTTTAAAAATGGCCTTCGCTAGCACACTCAATTAGGTCTCTGTCCCTTGACATATGCCTTTATAAAATCCTGTCTTCTTTCTGAGCACTTACTCTGATTAAAATTATTAGTATAATTACTTAGTGTAATTAGTGTAATTATCAATATAATTATTAGTGCCATGCATCTAAATTTCTGCCATATACACATATTAACTAAATAGTATTTGTTGAATGGAATTATTCTTGTGGACCTCACTGTGTCTAGGGAAGTCAGTGTGTGAATTCCACTGGCTTTGTTCTTTCTGTGAATGGAATCCAGGTTGAAAGTTATGTCCAGAGAGATGATGGTACTGCCTCCTCTGACACTGTACTTCTGGATTAAACATGAAGTTCTTGTCTTTTAGGGTTTCTGTTGTTGTGATGAAACACCAAGACCAAAACCCAAGCTGGGAAGGAAAGAGTTTATCTGGCTCACAATTCCACATTGTAGTCCATTGTGGAAGCTAGGGCAAGAACCTGGAGTCAGGAGCTGATGGAAATATCATGGAGGGCTACTGCTTACTGGCTTCTGCAGGGCTTGCTTATCCATCCCACAATGGGATGGCCCCTCTCACATCAATCATAGGCTTGCCTGCATTCCTATCCTATGGGGGTATTTTCTCATTTGGGCTTCCCTCCTTTCACATGATTCTAGTCTATGTCAAGTTGAGATAAAATTAGCAAGCACTAGACAAGTTTTACCTTGAAGGTGTCCTCCATCCTTAATGCTGCAGGGCATCCCACTTTTACCTATTCTCTGCTCAGAGGAGCTGGGGATATTTAAAGAGCCATCTATAGAGAAGCTCTGGTGACAGACCTTGAATCCCACATCCATTACCACAGGGACTAAGAAGAAGCCTGTTTCCTACAAGAGAAACCTGTAGTCAGTGAGGCTTGAGTCCCTGTCTGATTCATGGGGTGAAGAGTTGGATGCAAGGGCTTGTTGAGAATTAGCAGAAGAGAGCTGAAGGTCTCAGAATCCACTATTGAAGAGGAAGGTCCTGGCTCATGTCCCCTGTCCCACTCGTCTCAGTTTGCTTCTGGCCCTGTGCTGTGTGTGGGCAAGTGCTGCCTTACAAAGATAGAGGGATGGAAGGACAAGGGCTCCCACTGGCACCGAACATACGAGAAGCTGCCAGACTGCTAAAGAAATACAAACGCATGGGCCAGAGCTGCCTTTCTACGGAAGAAACTTGGCTTGGAGTTTTAGCCTTCCACCCAGCAGCAACATGATCCAGGGCTGCCCCTCCCATGTTGGGGAAGACCTGGTTAAACTCCTCCCCACCAGCCTGGGTAGGTGGCCACTTGGATTGAATGTGAGGTCTGAGTGTACCAGCGTGTTTGTGTACATATGGGAGAAGGGTGTGAGAAAGGAACTCAAGTATAGATGAATCAAAGAGGCCTTTCTCAAAACGGTTCCCTTCTTCCCTACCCTCTTCCTTTGAGAGTCTCTTTCCTTTAGAATAAAACATTTCTGGACTTTTCAAATTCTCTTAGTATAAAAAAAAACCTGAAAGCCTGGATATGGAGGGCATCTGAGATGATCCACACTGAAACCTTGGTGACACAGGAGCATTGGTCACAGAGGCTGTGATGAGAAGTTGTGAGTGCTGAGGAAGAGCTTCCAGAAGATTTGGCCAGCCAGGAAAAGGGAAAGGCTATTTAGTATCAGAGAGAAACCTTGACCTCACTGACAGCCATGAAGGATGCTGGTTCATTCTCTAGCTTATTATATATTTATTGGTACCTATGCTGGCCCAGGCACTATCTAAGCTCTTGATAAATAGTGATGGGCAGAAGAGACAAGACTCCTGTTTCTAGGATTTCCATTCCTGAGGGCCAAGACAGGCAATAGAAAAGCCAAGACTGACAAAAGATAATGTCCTGTGTGTTTATTATGATAAAAAAGAGTACAGGTGAGTTGGGATAGAATGAGTGGGCCTCAGGGAGATACCTCAGATAGAGTCTTCAGGAGCAGGTACCTTGAGGTCTGACTGAGGGCAGTGATGCAAAGGAGTTGGCCGTGTGACTAGGGAAGAACATTGCAGAAACAGTTAGTGCTGATTGCCCGGTGTAGGACTGAGTGTGGTAAATCTGCCGACAGAAGAGCAAACCAGTGTGGCTTATGCCATCATGGGCAAGAAGAGTGGTGGAAGTGAATCAGCCATGAGTCCAGAAGTTTGAAGTGGACTGTGTGGTGGGCACCCTTGGGACGGTTTTTGATCAGACTCCATTGTAGAAATGACCACCCTAGAAGCTCTGTAGAAAGGATTAGAGCGGCTAAGAGCAATGGAGGCAAACTAGGAGCTCTTGTAGAGAATATGGGAGGTGATGGTTTGGCCACAGATGGGGCATTGGCAGGAGGAAGGGAAGTTTTGCGTTCTACTGTGCTGTATAGAACTGGCAGAGCTTGCTTATGATTGTGGAGGGACAGATGGCCAGGGAAAGGTAGATCAAGGTGCTTCTTAAAGTGTTGAAATTTCCAGCTAGAGAGGGACCATTTTCTGATAAGAACCTATGAGGAAAGGCGTCAGGCTGGGTAAGACATAAAAATTTTTGCTCCTTTTCCCAAATGGCAATGGGAAGGGAGAGGTTTCCTGAGTATTTGAATGGTATTGGTAACTCCCATTGAGAAATGGTAAAATCCCTTGCCTGGGGCGTGTCTTTTGACAAAAGAACAGACAGTTCAGCTGTTAAAGCAGGCTTTTCTCTTCTCCTCAGAGACTGTGAGTTTCTTGACTGTGCCCAAACATTCCTACTTGTCTGGTGTGTTGGAAAGGCCCGCTGTTAACATCTGAACGACTAGCAGGACAACATGACTCAACCCAGCTTGTTGTGCTCACCAAGGGGTCCAGTCTTAGCTAACTTTCCCCATCCAATAACCCTACGGGCACAAGGCAATCCACAAGTCAAGAGATTACAGATTCTAAAACATTTATAGCTTGAGATCAGAATGTCTCACGTGTGAATATCTGAGTGTCTGAAGATAGTTGGGTTCAAGGTGAAAGAGTAGGAAGCTAGCTTTATGGCCTAAATTACCCTTTTATTTGTCCTCTACAGAAGATTTATTTGCGATCTTCTGGGGACAGTCTTTCACTGCATAGACAACTTCATTTGAGTTGTAATGTTCTTCTTAGGCCAGCCCCCCCCACTACCCATAGCTACTAAGACAATGATGTCAAATGAGCTTTATCCTAAGTGCTACTATTGATTTGTAGAGGCTGCCAGAACCATTCTGTTTGGAAAGGGTCTGAGGTCATGTCCAAACTCAGCAGGATTGATAACTTACGTCTGCAATGGGTATGAGAGAACATTTTCTGTCTACTTGTTTTAAGATATTGCAATTATAATTTCATATAAGAAAATTATAATCAAATTTCCTTAGGCAGTTCTGGGAATACACGTTTGGTTTTTTTTTCTGTGCTTCATGCCTGGAACAGGGTGTTGTGTATCATAAGTTCTTAATAAGTATTTTTCAAATGAATGAATGAATGAATGAATGATATTTGGTGATAGTTTTGAAAGTGAAGGTGAAAGAGACTGAAGACATGACTAGGCACTGTGGCCATCCTGGGGAAGTATCTTACAGACTCCATTACATCAGAGTATATAAACAGGGGTCCCAGTTCTAGGCAGTGAAATTAATACCTTGACCACCATTTCCATGAGTTCCCAGCCGATGACTGTGGGTGAAGGTACTGGGAGTGCTCAGGCAGACTTACTGCTGAAAAGGGTATGCCTCAGCATGCAAACTTTGACTTAAGGATGCTGAAGGGTTTTGTTTCCTGCTAGACTGCCATGGTTCCCTCTTTGATTTTCTTTTCATATGGCATTTTCTCCAATAAAATCTTTGTGTGTTTAATCTCACATTAGTGTCTGCCTTGTGAACATAAACTAATATACCATGCTAACAGCAGAATTAGAAGGGCCCTCTTCACTTCACAAGATACTAGTAGGGCATGTAGGAAATGCTACCCCCATCCTTTCTAGAAGACAGAGTGGGGAACAGATTGCATTCCTTAAATCTTCATTGGAGGGAGATATCACTGCTAAGAACTTCAGCTTTTTTAAAAGTGACTTGAGGAAACATACTAAGAATTAACATGTAACTATTCTTATAAATATCTTCATTTTCATTACTATACAGCACACCAAATGGCATGTCATCAATGCCTAGGCACCCTTCTGAAACTCAACATAATGAGACTTGTGGTATACAACCCTACTTATTTTTCCATATTCATGTGACTCTTTTGGATTATCTAAGTTCTAAATCAAGTTAATGCTCATACATTCTGTGAGTTCTGTAGCAGACAATATGGATTTCTTGTTTCTAAACCAAGTCTCTAATGAGTGTATGATTTTGTGACTTAGGAATTAGACTTCCTCCTACAACCTTGGGATTTTTTGTAGAATTCTTACTCCATGCTAGGCCCATCCTAGGTCCATGTTCATTATCTACCGCCTTCCTTCATTCACTCTATTCTTCTGCCTTCTCTGCTTTCCCTGACCCCTTGTCTAATTATTTCCAGAGGTTGTTATAGGGGATGTCCTTCTGTATGCTGTCAATATGTGTTGTTTTTATTGGTTGATGAATAAAGCTGTTTCAACCAATGACTTAGCAGAGTAAAGTTGGTGGGAAGTTCAAACAAAGATATATATATATATATATATATATATATATATATATATATATCTCTTACTTTGTGTGGCTATTTCTACAACTAGGCTGCATGAGATATAAGAGCTGTGGTTTGAGACAATCACTCTTCTTTATTGTACACATTCTAGTTCATAAAATAGGAAAGGACCTCCCTTCCACTCTCTAGAGTCAGGGGCTCTACCACCTGCTTACTATTAGAGCTGATACATACAAAGCTCTTTGCTCAACCACTTGCCTTTCCTTGAAGTCAGAACTGATCATCATTACGGTCACTACTTTGACCCACTTCCCCTCAGTCAGTTGAATTTAAAAGCTTGGACAATGGGAACTTTGCCTTGGTGACCACATCCCTCTCCCACTTTCTCTGCCTCTTACCTGTTCGCCTCTTAATCTTCACTTCTCATTCTTTCTCCCCCATCACCCCCAGTTGTTTGTACTCATTTCAAATCCTCTGCCAGGCTATACATCCACCTTTCTGGTCTTGGAACAGCTTGGTGCTCCTAAGTAACATTAACAACCCACTGGAAGATTTTGTTTTGTTATATAGATTTTTACCAATTCTATTTACTACTTTAGGTATTAAAACTTATAATATTAAACATATATATTACTAGTTCATTTAAAAATAAGCACAACAACCCATAGTACAGGCAAAATAACATACTTTTTCTTGAAAATTATCATATCAAAAAATTTAAAGATTGGGAGAATGTCATTGTTTTACAATTTTGCAGATGTTGTTATTGTCTGGCTTAATAGAAGGCAGTTGACTTTTATAACTGTCTGCACTCACTCTGTGACAGTATCACATTCCTTGAGAAAATTCCTTCAGAAAGAATTAAAGCAAAGTAATCATATAGTACTGCAATACTTTTATGAAAATTTTTTGGATCTTGTCACCTCCAGAAAGTGTTGGTTTTATTGGTTAATGAATAGAGCTGCTTTTGGCCAATGGCTCAACAAAGTAAAAACAAAATAAAGCCAGGTGGGAAATCTAAACCGGGGGGGGGGGGGGGAGGCAGAGTCAGAAAGAAGCCACATAGCCACCACAGGAGACAGATGCCTCCTCTGGAGCCTGCTGAAATTTTGCCGGCAGGCCACCACCTTGTGGTGATACACAGATGATTGGAGATGTCTTAGTTTAGGATATAAGAGCTTGCTAGAAATATGTATGTGTAAGCTATTGGCCAAACAGTATTGCAAATAATATAGTTTCTGTGTAATTATTTCTGGTCTGAGCATTCGGGAAAGAACAAATAGCCTCCGACAACAAGAAGGGTCTCAAAGACTCCTCCCAAGTATGCACAACCATGTTTTGGGAACTGTTGTTCTAAGTTTTGGTACATAAATGACCCAGCAACTTCCTTACCATCTGATAGAGGAGAGATACAAAATGTTATTTACATGCAGTGCAATCCATGCTGTGCTGGAGATAACCAGAGGTATTGGGAGGACATGGAGAGAGAGCTATCCCAGCCTCAAGATGCATCTGTCTGGAAGGGCATCCTCGTCCCTGACTCACTTGCTGCCTGAGCAGAGCTAAACTGAGCAGACAGGAATGCAAGTATTCTCTCATGAAAACTGGAGCCTTCTTGCCGGCTATGCTGGACTCAGAGCTAAACATGAGGAAGATGTCCTAGTGCATTTGGCTTTCAGTTTAATATCATGATATATGGGGGAAGCATTTTTTAAAACATTCTATTTCTGATATCCCTCCCCTTCTCAGTAGAAGCCAAAGCTGAAGAAATGGCAGATAACAGTTGCCATAAATAAGAAGTGAAATTGCCCTGCCAATGTTTTCTTTCTGAAGCACTGAGAGGCAGGTGAGCCTTTTTTTTCAGTGAATATACTGTAAGCCAGATAATTGCCATCCATCTTCGTGATCATCTCAGGATCTAAGGCATGGTATAGAATTCACAATAAAAATGGATCATGCACATTTGATATTTTCTAGAACAAAGTTGATAGCATATGGCACAGAGGTTTTATTTATTTGTTTGCCAGTAGAGAAACAAAAACACACTGTCTTTACCAAAGGTTAAGAGGAATACATAGTCCCATCCAATTCGCTACCTTAGTTGGAAGATGACATTTCACAAACTCATCTTGGCAAAGCTAAAGTGGCTAGTTATTTATTTTAGCACTAATATGGAGTGCTAACATGCAATCATTTAGATCTTAACGTCTACACTTGGTTAACTTTCACAGAGATTCCCTTCAATTACATACATTTGAACAGCAATGACTGACCTTTTCCAGAAATGATAAAAGTTTGTCTTAGGACTGTAATATTCGCTCCCGCCTGAGTTGCCAGCTTACAAACCGGCCTACAGATTTCATATATGCTAAGCCCTGAAACTGTATGATGCATGAGTCAATTTCTGGAATGAACATGCACATACTCTTTCCTCTTCCCCCCTTTATGCATCATGTATATTGCCCAATGCCCATGTATAGGTATAGAAAGAGAGTCACAGAAGTAAAGATATGCAGATTTGGTCATAATGAATTTTATGCTTCCCTGGATGGTCCTAACTGCTCTTCAGGCAGCTTTGGTCTTGGCTCTGTTATCTTCTTGTGCTAACACAAATACCAAGTATTTGATCCCAAGCTTGACCTATAGGAAATGGAAACAAACGCCTGCTGGTACACTTACCTACAGCTAGGAGAAGAATGACCAATTGGGAGGGACATCTGATCTCTTCCCATCAAGGGACCTTGAACTTGCATGCATTCCTTAAGCTTTGAGAATCTCTGTGCCCTTGTCCCAGAAGTGACGTAATTGGGTGGATTTAGTGAGATGATGACTGCTTAGCCTGGCACACAGTAGGGCCTCAGGAGCAGCAGCTTCTGATGAACTATGTGACAGTTCTGGTCTGATTATGGCAATTACAGAAGAGGTTTAGACAATTATTTTCGGGAGCATAAATTTCAAAGTAAGTTACTGTCTGGTTTTAGGAGTTCAAATGTTTAAAATGCAGTGAAGTATGAGATATTGAAGTAATAACAATCTCGGGGAATTACAGATATAACAATTTAGTGCACACTTTAGTCCAATAATGTTGTTCAGTAGGTAAGACGTTTTGTGTGGAAAAATGAGCTGGTTCCTGCAGTTGAATAGGGACGTAAAACAATGCAGTCTCCCCAGCTCCTGTTCTACACCACCCTTTCCTGAGTGGCTCCTGGTCTTCAGGTACTCTCATTTCCCCAGGCCCTAAGAGTTACGAGGTTCTTTGTTCAAAGAAAGACCAGTCAATTACTGGGTGTCTATTTGTGGCACCCTGGATCTCTTCTGTGCCTTGATCTCAGCCTGCGGATTTGGGTCTTCTTAGAGCCCTTTGAGGTGTTATTCACCATTTAGCCAGCTTTGACAGTTACCCTCCTAACAAGACTGTGGCTCGTGGTTTCCCACCTTTGTGTAAAGAAGAGTGGGTTTCTGGGAGTGTTGAAAGATTCAGCAAAGACATTCTGTTGGAATGTAGTGCTAGAAATTTGAAACTAATTAGCAAAGATTCTTTCTTACTCTGCAGGTTTCTCTGCACCCAGTTGATTGTTTCCTTTGCTGGACAGAAATTTTATAATTTTATGAGGTCAACTTTTGTCAGTTGTTGACCTTAACTCCTAAGTAATTGGAGTCCTATTCAGAAAACCCTTTCTTACCCTTATTTCTTATAGGGTTTTGCTTATGCTTTCTTCTAGTGCTTTCAATATTTCAAGCTTCACATGGATTTCTTTGATTCATTTGGAGAGGGTTTTGTTTGTTTGGTAGTGGTAGGTGTGTGGTGGGGGCTGATGGATATGAGTATAATTTCATTCTTCTGCATCTAGACATCTAGTTTTCCCAGCAACATTTGTTAAAGATGCTGTTTTATTTTTTCTATAGTGTGTTTTTGACTTATTTGTCAAATATAAGATGACTGTAGTTACATGCGCTTATGTTTGGGTCTTCTATTTTGTTCCATTAGTCTACATATCTGTTTTCATGCCAGAACCATGGTGTTTTTATTACTATGACTCTGTATTATAAATTGTAATCTGATAAGGTAATCCTTCCTTAATTCCTTTTGTTGTTGTTGGGGTTTTTTTGTTTATTGTTTTTCAAAACAGGGCTTCTCTGTGAAACAGTCCTACTGTCTTGGAACTCACTCTGTAGACAAGGCTGGCCTTGAACTGCCTCTACTTCCCAAGTGCTGGGATTAAAGGTGTGTGTCACTACCATCTGACACCCACCCCCAATTCTTGTTGTTTATGGTTGCTTTTGCTATCTAAAGTCTTGTGTTTCCATAGGAACTATAAGATGGTTTTGTCTATTTCTGAGCGGGGATTTTAACTGGGGTTGAATCTGTAAATGGCAGCATTCCTTCCACTCCACCTTAGGGTCAGTCTAGGATAAACTTAGGTTAATTGTCCAAATACCTTGTATAGAGACAGCCTCAAAACTCACTGTTGTAACAACACATAGCACCCCAATGTATAATTCTCACCTTCCTTCTGACCCACTATTTATGGGGATAGTAATGTATGGCCCATCCTGATATTACTAACCTTCAGTTAACAACTTCGAAAGTTCTCATATGCTACACAATTGTTTGTGAACAGGAATGGAAAGATGGAAGGAAAGAATAAAATAGGAACGGTGGAAAAGTTGATGAAATGAGAGAAAGGGAGAGGCGCTGATGGGGAGGGAGAACAGAAGGGAGAGAAAAATCCCACCTTCAGCATAAGCCCTCATCAAACAGTTAAAGATTAATGATTTAGTCATCCTTTCCACAACACTTCCAACACATTTATAGCAGTGCAAATAAGCCTCATTTCTTCTGAGTGTTAGCGTGTGTGAGCTACACACATGGGGTTTACATTTAAAACTCCCAAATCGGTACTTTCAGCAGAGAGCCTTACCTCTCATTAAGGATGGAGTTACCCTAAGATGTGGAACACATGGTGTGTTTCTATGTGGGGGCTGTTGGATTCCTACTCTTTGTAATAAGACATTGCTGATGTGCCATTTTGGAGGTGTCTGAAGGTAAAGGTGTGCCTGCTTCATTGACTAATGATTTATAACATTCTGGGAACTGTTAGGAACTACAGGCATTCACAAGTCCAAGATGTTGCTTACCCTCGAGGGTTGTCACTATTCGTAGAGCAGAATGGCAGGAAAGAGGCTAATGAATATGCATTGGGCATAAGAACACAGGCAGTAGAGAGAAATGTGAATGTACAGAGGGCAACGGGGCATTTAGAGCATGACCTAATCTGAAAGGGTGGACAGGCAGAGTGAGAGGTAGGGATGCGGGGAGAGGGTGAAATGAATGCACACACATGGCATGGGATGACCACACCAGATTTCTGAGGGAAGCTGGTGAAGGAGCCCAGGCCTGAAAACATAGAAATAGTCTTGTCTAGACAGCGGCCCCAACTGTACTCTGAAGAAGGCAATAAATACTTTTTAAAATGTGACAGCACTTATTGTAGTTAGGAATCATAGCAAAAATAGACACCCACTCAAACCATTTAAAGAAAAAGATAGTGGTTTTAGGAAGAACCGATAAAGTCTACATTAACACACAGCAAGCTGATGTGTCTCGAAGAGAGGGCTGGGGCACAGGGCTGGGAAGCAGGAGGAGACAGCTGGCTTCTTTAACTCTACAGTCGTGGTGGATGAAGCTTTCCACTCCAGGACTACTTCCTAATCCTACATCTTCTGAAATATTGACTTCTCTGATTTTAATGACTTCCCAGTTCCCTCTGAACAGAGTGATCATTACATGAATATTGTCTCCAACTCCTTAGAAATGTCAATGACATGTACCCATCCCCAAACAAACTGTAGTTTCTGGGCCTCAAAAATGTCCAAGATACAATTAGCCCGGCCCTTTGTCATCTATCAATTTCTTCATGATTGTGTGGCCACCCTGGACCAGAAGTCAAACTTGGATGTGGCATGCTAAAGGTCAGGTTGGCCTCTAACTAGAATACAGTACTTGACAGTGTAGTTAACCTTGTGAAAGCTTTTTGCTATTTGTCAACCATACATTTAACCCAGTTTTACATGGGGATCAGTATTAGATGAGGATTTCAGAGTGGCCAGACAGATGAACTTTAGGATGAAAGGAGAAAGGGTCAAAGGGTAAACCCTCCATCCCAAGGCTCTGCTGCTCATGGGAGCATTAACACACTTTTGCAGAGAGAGAAGCAAAGGGAAGCACATGGCATGCTCCCATGAGAAATGTTTTGTGCTCCAGTTAAAGACACGTTGAGTGGCGAGACCTAATTTCTCTGTAAATGGAGCACAAACATCACTTTGGCACCCCCACCCCTACCCACACCACCAAGTGCAAAGACACAGGCATCTTCCAGATTCTCAAACATGGGAAAGCAACAGGACAGGCAAGCAGCAGACCTAAAGGGATAGGGTGTGTGGTAGATCAGCCCCCAGGAGACTTCTGCAGCAAACAAGAATGCTACCCTGTGGGAAACGGATACAAGGTCAGTTCTGAAGTTGCATCTAAATTGAGCAAAGTCTGAACTGGCTGGCCTTGGTGTGTTGAAACAAACAGGCAAAGTATTTTGTTCAAGGCTCAAACATTACAGCAGAGTAATAGATAAGAAATAACAGTCAGCCCACAAGCATCAATACCTAATGTTTCTTCTTTGGTAAGAGGTGCTTTTCCAGTTTCCCAGGAAGCCAGAGTTTGTGAATTTCCATGTGTGAATGAGCTCTGTATCATGTGGATGCTTCCTGTCAGTTCAGCCTAGTGGTGGCCTGACTCCTCCTGTTAACACTCTGGCCAAACGTAGCTACTCATGTCTCTCCACAGCATACTAGCTGCTTCTACCACTGGGGCTTCTCCCATCTATAGTCCCATGTCTGACACCCTCTCTCTCATTTATCCCTGCCTGTTTTATGGTCTCTGTGCCTATGTCTGTCTGTCTGTCAGCATCTGTCTATATTTCTGTCTCTCTCTCTGTCTCTTCCCTTGTCCCCTCTCTCTCTCTTATGTGGATAATTTCGTACCTATATTGTTATAGGAGGGGCCTGTCTGTTTCCCGGCCACTCAGACTCCCATAATAAACACACAGAAACCATATTATTTAAATCACTGCTTGGCCCATTAGCTCTAGCTTCTTATTTGCTGACTCTTATATCTTAAATTGACCCATTTCCATTAATCTGTGCATCACCATGAGGTCGTGGCCTGCCAGCAAAGTTTCAGCACATATGTCTCTGGCGGCAACCCCATGGCTTCTCATAGACTCTGCCTTCCTTCTCCCAGCATTCAGTTTAGTCTTCCCCACCAAGCTCTGTTCTACCCTATCAGGCCAAGCCAGTTCCTTTATTAATCAATGGTATTTACAGCATACAGAGGATTATCTCACATCACTATATAACATGGATTCTGGTTATTATGACCTCCCCATATGCCTCTTTCCCCTATTATCCCTCCACTTCCCTACATGTCCACTTTCTGTGTGCATGACATTTTGGCCATTATTGTTGTTGATTTGTTTTATTGTTTGTCTTATTTGGGGTTTTTCTTGAGACCCACAGACTTTACCCAGGATCTTCTGTGTGACCATGGGTTTGTAACCATTCATTTGTGTCCTCTTCCCAGAACAAACACTGCTTACTGTGGCTGGGTTGATGCACCTGGTCTTTTTCTTTAGCCTAAGTCAGTTTCTTCTTGCCTGTCCCTTTCTATGTTCTGGTTATCACGGGTTCTCTCCTGGTCTGACAGTTCCTGGAGGATAAGATTTGTATTCTTGCTCCACACAGCGAGGCCAGGTTTATACATAAGAAGATTCACCCTCTCACTGTTGCTTGATACATTTTGACAAATGGCCCTGTAAGTGTTGTAATCACCATCATTGACGTAGAAAACAGCTCTCTCAAATCCAGCAAGCTCCTTGTTCCACCTCTCCTTAAACTGTTGTATTTCTAGAAATCCATAGAATGACTTTGAACAGCATGCAATCTTCTCGTTTGACTTCTCTCACCTAATTGCACCAATGAGTGGTTCAGAAGTCGACCCATTTCCCCCCAGATATCAGAAGTTGATCTATTTTTGTTATGTGAGTGTCCATTATGTGGACACACCCACCAGTTGATCATTGTATTGATTTTCCATTTGACAATATTTTGAATGAAGGCTTTATGATCATTTGTATTGTCTTTGTGTAGCTTATGTTTGAGTTTCTCAGGAGGAAATCAGAGGATTAGAATAAACACAATCCCAACTAAACTGTATCACTTTGTCTTATTTTACATCTTTAGTAGCAATGATGAGAATTCCAGAGCTCAAACAGAATGTGGTGTTACCTAATTCACTGTGGCCACTTGAGTAGCAGTGTGGTGAGAGCCTGCTGTCCCTTCAATGTAGTTATCTCTGGTGTCCGTCAAGGCTGGGTACCTCTTCATGTTCATAGTTTCTCTTTATATAATCATTTGATGACAGCTTTGTTAAGTTGTTGGTCTTTTTTATTAGACTATTTATCTTCTTAGAGAATTCTGAAAATTATTTCTGTATTTTGGTTACAAGCCTTCTATGTCATATGTTTTCTAAGTAATTTCTTCCAATCTGTGGCTTTTAAAAATGATTTTTTTCTAAAGAATGACTTTTCAAAGAAATTTACAATTTTGTTTTTCAATTACATATTTTATCTAGTGTGTTTCATGCCCCTTCTAATAATCTAATTCAAATACACTAAGATTTTTCATACTTACAAAGGTTTTATAATTTTAATTTTTATATAGGACTATGATCCATTTAAAGACAATTGTTATGAATGCTGTGTAGTAAGATTAAAGTTTTCTTTTGTGTGCATGAATCTCTCTCTCATCTCTCTCTCTCTCTCTTTCTCCCAAGAGCATTTATTTAAAAGTCTCTCCATTTTCTTCAATGAATTCTTTGTTAGTAATTAATTGACCATCGACATGTGTGTTTATTTCTGAACTTTGTTCTTTCCCACTAGCTAAATGCCCACCTTTATTTTAGTACCTTCACTGTCTTGATTGGCCAGTGCTTCAATAAGTCTTAATATCCGGTTGTGTAAATCACCTAACTTTGTTCTCTGCAGAATTATTTTGAAAAAAACAAGTCTTTTTAATTTTCATGTGTTATGAAAACATAATTTGAGTTTAAAAAAAAACTCCTGCTGTTACATTTTAAAGACTAGATCTAAACTTTTTACCTTTCTATCTCCTCTCCCAAGTGCTCAGATGTAGTCATGGAGTTTCTTTGACTCTCCAGATCAATTTTAGGGGCATTTAGTCATGATTCTATGGAGTCTCCCAATTCATGAACACTGTCTCTACATTTAGGCCTCTAAATCTCCATCGTGAATTTAAGAGCACAGAGACTTCACTTGCATTTTGTGAGTTTTTCCTAAGTATTTCATGGCTTTTAATATTATTATAACAGTACTTTTATTTAAAGTTTTACTTATCCCTAGTCAGTATCAATAATTTGCTTTGTTATATTGACTGTGTTTCCTATGACTTTACTAAATAAATTTATTCTAGAAGGAATTTTTTAGTATATAGAGGTTTAAAACTGAACAGAAGGAGGGGAGGGAGTGGGAACTGGGATTGGTATCTAAATGAAAAAAGATAGTTTTTTTAAAAAAAAATTTAAAAAACTGAAAATTGTGTTTTCCATATATAAAGACAATTTTACCTTTTCCATTGCAAACTGTTATTTTATTTATTGTATTTTTTTGAGCCACCAGTGAAATGTGAATGTAAGCGGAGAGTAGACATCCAGACATTCTTGAACTGTCCATTTATATGGAAAATGCATCCAGTCTTTACTATTAAGCATGAAGTTAGCTTTAGGATTTTGCAAATGTTCTTTGTCAGATTGAGGGACCTACTTATTGTTCTTTGATAGGATTGTTTATACATAGCTGTTGAATTTTATTTTTATTTTTATACATGCTTTAAAAAATCCCCATTTTACCTCAATGCTCAGAATATTTTATATCATTTATGGATTGTGATAGATTTTGTGTGTGTGTGTGTGTGTGAGAGAGAGAGAGAGAGAAAGAGAGAGAGAGAGACTGAGAGAGAGAGAGAGAGAATGAATCCAGGCTAAATATTTGAAAGGAAGTAAGAATTGGCTGTGGAACTTAGGAATGTTTGGTTGTCAGTTTTACTACCTTTACCTACATTCTTCCTTGAAATATCCATAAGAGACCTGAGAAATAAACATATCTATTTTATAAATGGGGAGCGAATAAGGATGAAATTATTTAAAAGCTTATACACAACTGGATCATAGGGAAATGCCAGTTCATTGCTTCGTTGAAACGCAAGACAATCTTTAAGTTAGTACAACAAACATCTACAAACGAGGCTGCTTCCAATGCACTGCAAGTTTAAATGAAGCATGAGTCACATAGTGAAAGAATAAGAAACCCGTTTGATTTCCATGGAATGATTGTTGCTCTTGGACTGACCATTGAACCATTCAGAAAAGGCAATTCTTTTACAATACCTATCTTAGCTTTGTCTGAGTTACTTTTCTATTTCTGTGCTAAGGCATCACAACCAAGGCAATTTATAAGAAAGTATTTAAGTTGGGCTTATAGTTTCAGAGAGTTCGAGTCTATGATGGTGAAGCAAAGGGATGGTGCCACAAATAGCTGTGAGTTTACATCACTCTGTAGATCAGACTGGCCTAGAACTCAGAGATCCACCTGCCTCTGCCTCCTGAGTGCTGGGATCAAAGGTGTGCCTTGTGTGCCACCACTGTAGCTGTGAATTTACATTTTAATCAGCAAGTGGGGGGGGAAGAGAGAGAGAGAGAGAGAGAGAGAGAGAGAGAACAAAAATATATTAGAATAGTCTGAGTCTTTTGAAATCTCAAAACCCACCACCAATGACACACCTCCTCCAACAAGACCACACCTCCTAATCCTTCCTCAACAGTTCTACCAATTAATCATCATTAGTTGGTAATACTACTACTACTGATATTATTTGTGGTATTAGACCAATTATTCAAACATATGAGCCTATGGGGAGCTTTCTCACTCAAACCACCACACTATAAGTTAAAATGTACATTTTATTGGTTTACAACCACAGGGATTTGGTTCATAGACAAAGCAAAGAGATTATTTTTGTTTATGAATCAAAATGAAAACATTCCTCAACCCTGAAAAAAAAAGGAAGTTTGAATGTGGGAGAGAATTAAGACACATTCACATTCTTATTTTCCAAATGGGACAGTTAAACCCTTTTCAGTCTCTGATCCTCTCCTGTGAAATGAGAAACGTATTCTTACCGCTGTAATTGTTGTAAGGATTAATGAGCCCTGACTGGTGAGGTGGCTCAGTGGGAAAAGGTGCTTGCCACCAAGTGTGTGAACCTGAATTTGAGCCATACAACTCAGACAGGGGAAAGAAAGAACTAATTTTTCTCTCTGCTGTGCTCTGACCTATGCACATGTACCATGAGACATGCATGCCCACATATGTACACATGCAAAATAAATAAATACATGCAAGGGGCGATTAAAGAGCCTATATTTAGGAAATACCTGAAATGAAGTAGACATCTGACTAACTGCAAGGAGGCAAGCATGTAGGTAGAAGGAAATCAAACTTCACTGATGCGGGAGCAGTCGCGGCTTTAAAGCTATGCTATAAACCCCCTTTCATGCCGAAACTATCACTGCTCAGAAGGCATGGTGAGTGTGAATAATGAAATCATAGAGGTCGTGGACCTAGTACAGGATATTTGAGTGATGGGAGGTCTGTGTGACATCATCACCTTATCTTGTTAGTTGGAAGCATTGAAACTCTGGGATACTTCTTGACTCACCTAATTTCTTTCAGAAGTGACTAAGCCAGAGTTCAAACCAGGAATGTTGCCTGCCTTGAGCTGGGTGGCCCAATGGATCAGATACTCCAGCTGAGCTCCTGGTGTTTGCTCTGTACACATTTCTAATGAATAGGTCCCTAGTTTTAATTAAGGAGAAAGGAGATTAATTGTTTCTCCCAACAGCTGCAAATTATTTACATTGCATTTGTGTTGATGGCTAATAAAAGAGCAAAGGCGAATGGGGACAGCCCGGGACGACTGTAATTCTTACAGAGTCCATAATGAAGTGCAGGTCTGAACGACAGAATGTGAGAAAGGATGAGCCTGCTTCCCTGTGCATACCTGAAGTGGGCAGAGCTGCTCTCTGCTCTGAGCAGGATTCAGTTAGCAAAAATGGACCTTGGGGGCTCAGACTTGAGACTGCCTGGGCATATATTTTCCTGCTCCAGCAGACTGCCACTCTGTTTGTGATTGCTCGAGAATGGGTGAGAAATAGGAGGATGGTGATTCAAGGTGTTGTTCCCCACCAATCCCAGGACAACTCCTAAATAAGCTTTTGATGGATGATGAATTGGGAAAGGGAAGAGGAACAAGAGTTCATCTCAATTCTCTAAGCCCCTGATTTTCCATGGCTACTGAAACTCTTGTATGATCGGTAACAGTAACGTGGTATTCCATGAACCCTTTCTGGAGAACCGTGAACAAACATCTAACTCTAGATGAAGCAATGGTAGGTCAAGGTAATGATTTCAATCAAATCTAGCCTGGTGAACTAATTAATTTATTGAGTTTACTTGCAGCAGCGGGAGGGAGAATTTAGAGTAGTCTATGATCCCCCCCAAATAATCATGTCATCAAAAAGTCTGATTTCAGCACAGGTGAAGATTTCCCCATGATGGCATAGATGAAATACCCCTTCGTTTGGTCTTCCATTCTCTACCGTAGCACCTTTGGAGAGTGCATTCAGTTACGTCAGAGTTTCCTGCCGCTATGAAGGGTGACGTGAGGGAATAAAAGTCTTTGGTGAGGGTCTAATGACTTACCTCCTATGGGTGACCTCAATAGGCCCAACATGAGGGGCCTATTGGAGGTCTCAGATGCTTTCACTTAGAAGTTTATGACTGTTACGCTATGAGAATGGTGCTCTGCAATACATGTGTTTATGTGCATGAAATAATACATGTATATTTATTTTTGTGAATGTCTTTAGAATATGGTGAGGTGTTAAAAGTTTTGGTTTTCTTACCCATTATAAAATATGTTGTCATCTTGAGATGTCACTCTTTGTAAAAGTCTTTTCTTTACCATTTTTACAATGATTACCCTTATATCATAGGTTGCTGTGGGGAATATACATGACCAAAGATATTCTGAATCTTTGGAATAGAGTGTGAGGGTTAGTCATATTAGTTTAACAAGTTCTTTTGTTTTTAAAAATATCTGCTTTGCTCCCTTAGTCCTGAGGATGTATGTGAGAGATTTAAAAGAGGTTAAGATGTTGTCAATTAAAGGGTCACCCTTGGTGCTTATGTGGAGTATTGACTGGGAAGGGTAGGGACTTTTCTTGGGAAATGAACTAAAATACTTGTATAGATACCTAAGTGGTGTCATAAGGAACCAGAACAAAAATTAGGCAACACACATCAAAGAGATGAATGATAAAAGTTGGATATTTACCAGAGATGTCCATATGTGAACATACAAAATCTTGTCACATCTTATCTCAAACCTCTGGTCATTGTTAGTCCTTGTTAGTGCATTACACTAACAAGTGCTTGACAGGGTTCCAACATAGACCCATAAACTAAGTACCTTAGAAAAATGGAAATGTATTATGTCACGGTTTTGGATGCTTGACATCTAAAATGAAGGTGTTGCAAGATCACGCTTCATGTGTATATCTGTACTCTGGAGAATGATCAGGTTGATGCTCCTATCCTAGATAAAACCCAGTGGCTAGTAGAAGTACAACTCTGTGTGTGTGTGTGTGTGTGTGTGTGTGTGTGTGTGTGTGTGTGTGTGTGTGTATGTGTGTTTATGGTGCTGGTATATATCTCCTATAAAAGGAGACCAGTGGTCAAGCTTGAATATCATTCCTCAGGTACTGCCCATCTTGGTTTTTTAATTTTATTTTTTATTGGCATAGTTTCTTCCATTGGCATCTGGTATTTACTTATACACTGGGTGTCCAGCAAGTTCCAGGAATTCAGCTGTCTCAGCCTCCCTAACACTGGTATTACAAGCATTGACCTTCATGCCTAGTATTTTGCCTAAGAGCTGAGGAATCAGCTAAGTCTTAAAGCTTATACAGAAAGCACTTTACTAAGGGAGTTATTTCCCCAGGCCAGCTCCAATCTTTCATGGTATGTTTCTTGCATGCCTGGCTGACTGTTCATGAAAATGTCCCCTTTTAATATGGACACCAGTTATGAACACTGGGGATTTGCCCCAGTGTCCCATTTTAAATAGATTGCCTCTGTAAAGATTTTCTTTCTAAACACAGACAAAAACTGAGGTAAAGTCCAACCTACGTTTTAGGTATACTGACATTACACATGTATATGTTTAAGTTTATCAATTGTTCATTAGATGATGTATGATTTGAGCTGGTCAATTTATTGAAGAAAAACTTCAATTGATAAATAATTTCGATTATTTGAATAGTCTTTAAATAATCAGAAAATACTCAGTGTTGGTGCATATTGACATGTATGTTGGAACTGGTGTATCTATGTCTTATATATATTTGTATTTTAATCTGCTAATGGTATCTATGGATGGGTCAGTTAAGTTGAGGTCAGAACTCCCAGCACACACCGTATAATCTGCTTGTTTGTTGACTGCTAGCAGATTTTAACTCAGAGGTATCTATTAATAGGTAACATTAGATATTTTAACTCTCAATAATGTCTGTCTTTACTGATGTTGCTGCATACCTTATGTGGCCTGTGTGTATCTTCCGGCTGTCGGGGCACAGCCCTGAAGCTTTTCTACATAGCAAGTAGGATACTGTGGTTTTTTGACCTAGTTAGTTGAATATGAGTCTATGACGGGGAAAATATGAAGCATTAATAGTTCTGTTATAGATAAATTTCTCACATGATGATCTTTTTGTTTTGTGTTGCTTTTCTAGTCAATAAACACAAACCATGGATTGAGACATCGTATCATGGAGTCATTACAGAGAACAATGACACAGTCATTCTGGATCCTCCACTGGTAGCCCTGGATAAAGATGCCCCAGTGCCTTTTGCAGGTAAGATTGACACCTTGGTAGGCTTGGGCTGACTTGCTCTGGAGGCCTGATTTGAAACCTCCACTAAGCCCAGCTAGGACCTAAAAGTTATTGTCACCACCCTGTATGTGGAAGCCCTGTGTGTTTCAAGGTGTGTGTATCTTCTCATTGTTAGTGTGGACTCTTTAGCACATCGCCTTCACAATGCATCCTGTGGAAGACCTATATTCCTCCTTTTTGTGTTTGTTATTGTTGTTTTGGTGGTTTTGATTTGTTCTATTGTTGAGACAAGGCCTCTTTATATATTTCTGACTATGCAGGAACTTGCTATGTAGACCAGGATGGCCTTGAACTCACAGAGATCAGCCTGCCTCTGTCTCTGCCTTCCAAATGCTAAGATTAAAGACATGTGCCACATGCCCGTTTTCCTCCCGATTAGAGGTGATAAACTACTGAAATGACCCCTGGAGTTGGACGAGATGGACTAGTGAATGTCCTTGGGAAATTTTGCTCCTAGAGAGATGGCCGGCATACATGATAGGATGTGGCCACCACTGTCCCCAATACCTACATACCTCATAGGGACTTGTGTCTTGGTAGATGGACAAGAAAGGGGGAAACAGAAAAACTTACCAAACCATACTTGCTAAAGGTCAGATGAGATTGTGCCCTTGAGCACAATCAACATGAGGATGGTTTCCAGGGGAGGAATCTAAAGTCAGATGCCCTTTGTGTCTCTTGGCTAGAAATCTTTCTTATTATCTTCAAGGTCACTGCTTTCACTCTGACCTGCACAAGTCAGACCCTATGTAGTGAGGATATGACGCTATTACCTGTTTCCATGGATTTGGGTAAAGACAGGAAAATGGACAATGGCTTGGGTAGGAGGCCTTAGACAAAGAATGTCTGAGGGTGCCTGAATCACAAGTAATGGTGTTCACATTTTATAACTGTCAAGCAGAAGACAGGAAATTTAATGAAGGTTTTCAAGACCTCTAGAAGATTGCTTTATGATCGATGGGTGCCAGGCAGGGGTTTTCACCATGATGAAGTCTATTTTTTCTGACAGTTTGTCTGCTACATTATGAGCTACTTGAGCAGAAAAAAAATGATTCTTTCGCACTTTTAAGAGAGATGCTCTGTGAAGGCCTTTTATTCATTACGGAAGATTATGACGGCAGGAGGGCTGGGCTGGGTTGAACTCAGTGTGATGTGAAGGTAAGCCCATAAACATTCTTACTGTGGGGGAAAAACTCTTACAAGACTTTGCCTTTATTTTATATAAAATGATAACTAATGGACATCTAACTGTGATTTCCATGATGTCTATGGTTGGGTATCTTCAGACATCTTCCAAATGTCCTCCAACCAAATGACACTTGGAAGTACTGTGCCATTTTTTTCTCATGCCATCTTTTCCACCCCTACCCTTCTTCGGCAGCCTAGAAATAACCTACCTTACATTCTTCCATACATAATTAGCACAGCAGTGTGATTAACCAACACCTTTAACAATGTCTAGAAATAAGGTTGTTGAAGCAAATACCAGTAAAAATATGTTTGCGCCATGGAAATCTTTTATTTGGCTTTTAACATATGCTTAAAAATAAATCCAGCATTAAGAAACTGGTAGATTTATCATGAAATGCACGATTCTGGTTAATCTCAATGAATCAGATCTCAAGTAGAGAACTGAGTCAGAATTTCCTCCCTCCCTTCTTTCTTCCTCCCTTCCTTCCTTGGAAGCAGGCCTGAAATTCAGTATAGAGACCAGGCTGTCCTCAAACCTGTGGCCTCTGGCTATAGCCATTGCAGTTTAGAATCACAAATCTGTGTACCAACACTGAGTTGACCGTCTCTTTAGCCCAGTTCCCTCCCAGCCGTTAATCTCACAGTGTGCGCACAGAGGCCTCCTCACTAAGTAGGGCTTAGTCTTTCCCCTCCCTGTCTGGTGGCTGACCTCTCTTTCAAGCATAACAGAGTGAACTGCTGGTCAATTCCCAGGAAGTTACAGAGTGCCCGTTAGTCATGCTGTTGTTGGGAGGCTGAGGTTTTCAAAGATGAGCAATGTGCCTGCCTCTTCGTTATGCCAACCCCTACTGGAACTCTCTTTTGGTCTGGTTGTGAGCAAGGAACTGAAGTCTGGAGCAAAGTGACCCACTCCCAAACAGAGGGGACACAATAAAAAGAACTTTACATTCAAGCAAATCTGATATTTGAGAATTTATAGTCACAGCAGATTCCTTAACACTTTCATTTATTAGGGCCTACAGACAATTAAAAAATCATCTGCAGATTCATCTGAGCGTTTCTTCAGTTGAAGCCTGGTCCAGTGCCTTATGCCTTAAACTTGAATTTGTATTTCGTCAGATGTGCTTACAGTTGTTCAGGCTTGTTTGGAAACCCAGATTTGCCTCTCAGCCAAGCCCCGAGGAGCTATTTCCAACCAGAGACAATTTCTCTACTCCACCTGCTATCATTGCAGCTGCCTTTAAAAAAAAATCTGGCTTAATGCATCAAAATATAATCTGCCAAGCTCTGAAGAGTAAAAAATAAAGGTGCTTCTTATTATGGTCAAAGCTATTTTTCTCAGTATTATTTATGACCAGCTGTAAGACAGGACATAGACACTAGCCATCCATCCAGCTACGGGCATTTATTTTAAAACATTTATCTTAAAAAGAAAATACTGTGGATTTATTTCAGATCCGTATCATTCTCATAAAATTGAAAAATTTATATCTGCCAGCTGCATCACCCTCCACGTCAACGGAGCTTCTGGTCCTCCTCATCGAGAACCCCTGAATTAGGGGTCACTTTCCCCAGCTTTCTCCTGCGTCTTTCCTTCCCGTTGAGTGGTGAGCCGAACTGTGCTCTGTGGCAGACCATTCCCTTTAGATCATTTTTTACTACTTTATTTCTATTATCTTCTCCTACCTTTTGGAATTTTTAGAAAAAAAGCATTCTTCTATAAGAATTCTGTTTGAAAATAATTTAGAATTATATGCTACTATAAGTGATGCTCATCTAAATAAAAAGCAAAGTATGTATTGTAGAAAACATGGAAAGTCCTGTGACATGCACACAAGAAGCATACAGCCTGCATCTTCCCACCACTAGAGACTCTTGGCATTTCAATGTACTTCCTCCAGTCATGTTTCTATTCCTTGCTAAAAATTATTATTGCATCTTACATGTAATATTAGAATTGAGTGTTAGTGTTACTTTAAAAATTACATTAGCCCTATAAATATCCAAATGATTGTTCTAGAGCTTTCTTTTTCCCTAGTGACAATTATTGTACCTATTTCCATTCCTATTTTGTTACAACATATTTACCTTTCTGTGTCTAATGGTGGATAAATTTTCATGAGTAAAATTAATTGGTCAAGCATTTCCAAGTTCCTGAAACACATTAGATTGCTTTTCAAAAAAAAAAAAAAAACCCTGTATGACTTTGTTTCTATCCACAGCATCTGAGTCCTCCTCTGGCCCCCTTTTGTTCGCTCTAATCTTGATTTGGTGACAGAATGGCAGAATAGCTAATTGCATTATCTTTAATAACATCATCTGTGAATGATGCAGGCGTTCCAGGCTTTTTGTATGGATGAAATTTAAATAATGTCTGTGCCACATGTTCTAAATGTGGCGGTTGTTTAATGAATTGGAGTTTCCAGCTCGAGCCTTTTATGCCTGCCCATTTCATAAAGGAAATACCTACTTGGCACTGAGGCGAAGCAACTTGCCCAGCATTCCAGGTGAAGTTGGTTGAGGCAGGGACAATGATCTTGCTTTGAATTCGTCTCTCATTTGAGCAACAAGACCTCCATGAGACCTCAGCCAGTTCTATTAAATTTGCTTGCCTCAGTTCTCAACTTGGAGTCTGAGCTCTGTAGACTTGACCTTCTTAAAGAAACAGACACAGAAAAATCCTCAAGTAATAATGGAAATCCTGACCATTGCAAGACAAAAAAAGGAGTGATAATGAAAGCAAGCTGGGCGCACCATGAACTTATTAATTTCTACATGTGCCCCACTGAGGCCTGTTAGGAAACTGTGGAGACTTTTAAATTTGAAGGGAATTAGATGGCTTTTCAGAGATAATAGAACTACCACTCATTTGTCTACATTGGGCCAGTCTGCACTTGTCTCTTGTAAGGACAGGGCTACAGAGGATGATCAGGCATAATTGGCTGGTTTTGCCGGCTGGCTAAGTCTCTGAAGGCTGCCCAGAAAATTGTCTGGAATATGATTTGACCTGGTCTGATTAGTTGGTTACAGTGCTGGCTGTGGCAAGGACTGTTCCTTCTTTTGTGGTTAACTCCATTTCTCTATTCAGTTCAATGTCTGCCTATCTCCTTCCTCCCTATCTGTGGGTCTGTCCAAGGGACCTGGCTCTCACTTAGGGCTCAATAAGACCCTAATGGTAGAGACCACCAAGAGTTCATTCTGCTATGATATCTTATAGTGAACAGGAAAGGCAGAGGTCATAACATTCATTATTTCTAGTATTTTTAGATTGATGGCCATCATTGTATGCTTTAAAGCATATAAATACTATGTTTAAAAGCTTATCAATATAGAAGCTTTAAATCTAAGTAAGTGGCACATATATTACCTCACATAGTGTGATGGTTAATGTGGTCAAATTGGCAAAACCTAGAATCACTCAGGAGATGGCCTCTGAACATGCCCGTGAGGGACTTTCTTCACTGATGTGCTTGAGGTAAGAGGCTGGAACCATTTTGTGGACAAAAATCCTGAACTGAATAAAGAGAGGGAGCTGAAGAGCCCACGTACCCTCTTTGCTCTCTATTTCCTGACTATGGATGCCATATGGACAGCCGTCTCAAACTCCTGGCACTGTGATTTCAGGGCAAGAAGGAACGTTAGCCTGGAACTGTGCGTCAAAATAAGCTCGCTCTTCTTTAGATGGCTTTAGTCAGAGAACTTTATTACAGAAACAGAGGTGCAAAGTTGTCCTTTTTTTGGTGAGAGGCTGCCACACTAAGTCTTTCTCCAAGACTATAACATGTTATCAGAATCAATAGCCACCTTACTCTAGAGTAGATCTCTTAATGTACAATTTCTAGCACACTGCAATTGTGTATCTTCCAACCAACATCCCCTCAACCACTCCAGCCTCTGGGGACCACCATTATATTCTCTATATCTGATATCAGCATTCTTCAGATTCCACCAAAGAGGGAAATCAGCTGCATTTGTCTATTTTTGTGGCTTCTGTCCCTCGCCAGACACATGTGTTTTTGCATTTAGGTTCTGCACTTGCTAACTTTATAATCTCAGAGCTGTCACTAAACTCTTCCAAGGGAATGTTTACAATGGAGGCATTCACAGCGCCTACTCCTGGGATTAATATGTGGATATAATTAGATATTAATGAAAAGTGCCTAGAGCCCTGTCTGGAGGCCAGAAAGTGCCCAGTAAATCAGAGTTGTATTAGTCATAGCCATGGTGATGATGAGAGTCATCAGAGTAATTGTGGTTCTTGTTATCATCAATAAGCCACAAGTGTTTGCTTCCTTTTTGGTTGATTACAATGGTGCAATTATAATCTGGGGTGAAGATGATAAAAGAAGGGAGAAACATAACTCTGGAGTCTGTTCTAACGCCGGATACAGTCACCCAATCAGACTGTTGTTTGGATTCCTCTGCAGCAGAGTAGTGTGGGAACGACCAGCTAAATTATATAGTTTGGAGATTGTGTACAACTCCATAAATAAATATCAGCTATCTGGGAATAAAAGTCCTTCCATTCTACCCATAAATTATCCCTGTGGAATAATCTATTGCAAGCTACACTTTCAGAGAATTGCAAACCATGTGTCCTTTTATTATAAATGCACACAGACACACACGGGTACCTTCCAGTCAGTCGATTGCAATTCAGTTCTCACCAGCTTGTGAAGCAGGAGGACAACTATTATGATTCTATTCTGCAAGCAAAGAAACATGGGACTTTAGGAAGTTTTGTGAACACCTCAGGCTAATCTACCCAAGTCCAGGCTCTCTGGCCCCAGGCCTTGCCTTCCCTTCACTTGCTCCATTATCCTTTGCTGGAGGCTGCTCTTACTGGTTTTAAAGGATCTACAAGTCATCGGACCCAACCTTCCTAAATATCAACCCCAGGCTAGGTTCTTCCCTTTTGACTTCTTTCTTCCTTGTTCTGATCATTCCAAGAAGAAACATGTAGTTTTGGAGGTTCAAATCATCACGAGCACCTCCCTTGCCTGATAGTGTCTTCTTTTGGTGAAGCAGAACCAAGATCTACCACAGAGCCTCCTAAAAGTTTGAATAGCGTTCTGATGTATTTTAGCGAGGCCAGTTCTATTGAGGTAAGTATTACTGCTATTCCTTTCTGACATTTTCATTTCAAATAATCATTAGGTTTTTTTTTCTTAAAAAAATCCAACCTGAAAGAAAAATGCAAACAAATATTTCAGTGGCTTACAGAAGCATTACAAGACACTCAAGGGGTCTATGATGGGATACAAAGGAAACAGTGAATGAACCTTTTTGGTAGGGGTGACCTCATCTAGAATCCTCAGAAATGGATGCAGGACCCAAGCCATCTTCATTCTATGTTGTCCTTTGGCTCTCCAACATCTGGTCCTGACAGCATAAATGTATGTATGCATTAATAATTCATGAAAAATGAATTATTTGAAAAGGACACCCAGCAAAGTGTCCCAGGCCCTTTAAGTAGTAAATGCCTTCAGTCCCAGGTTAGATCTTATCCCTATCTACAAAGAACCTGGTACAGACCTGTCTGTTGTCCACACCTGGGGCTATTCCTCAAACCTCACAGAATTGAAAACTAGAATTAAGTCAGGAAAACATGAACTAAATGTCTATTATTCTGAGTGCATGTGAAAAATTAAGAAAAGAAAGTAAAATTCACCCATTATCAAGGGAAAATTACAATTCTGATATGGACTCATGTTTTTAAAGTGAATTGAGGTAATGGCTTTTATGGTTCTGAGTCTTTGCGTTTTTTACTGCTCACGGCTACTTCCTATGCAGATTGAGTTATGCAGGCTTGGTTACCAGCATAACTAAGCATCACACAAACATTGATTTAGTCATTCTTCTATTTGTGGCTGTGTAGGTTGTTTTCAATAATTTTCATCTTTCTAAAAAAATAATTCTTCCATGGTCAACTGTGTGAAATGACTTTCTTAAATAAGCATAACTCAGTTTCATTTTGAGGTTTAATTCATAGAGAGAATGAAAACAGATGTGTTCTTTCAGTGATAGTTTGAGATTGTGTCCTCAAATGTTTGGCTGAAGTAAACTATGATTGCCAATTTCCCAACAGCTGGTGACTTCAGACTAGACAGGGAAGATGTGGGAGTCATATTCCCACAGCTGTCAGCACCTATAGGGGAGCACTATCCCCAAGTTCTCAGCCTCCCAAGCCTCCTTCCATGTAGCTAGGTTTTCATCCTTGCTGCAATAACTCTGATCTAAAGGCTCCCAGACTTGTACAAAAGTAATATTGAAGTTGTTGTGAAATATGAAACAACTGGGGGTAATGGGAATAGCAGACTGTAAATAAGATGTAAGACCTGGCCAATGTGACACTTGTGATCTCTAGAGCAGATGGTGAGGGAGGATCCATCTGTGGTCCTGTAGGACCAGTAAAGCCCATTACAGTGGCCATACTCATGGGCCTTGTTCTGTGGGAGATTGGGGATCCTACCAATCAGGTTGCGAGAGCAAGAGCCCACGTGCCATCAGTATGGGATGAAGGACAGATTTGACTCTGGCTTGGCAACTTTCAGCCAAGGAATTGGTGTGAGAGTGGGGGCATGTTTGGTGACTCTTCCTGGCCTTCTCCATAAAAACAAACTGTGCTCTTCCCGGCTGTTCATTTTCATAATTTTAATTTCTCTTTCTTGCCTGCTGATGACTGTCAATGTAGGAGGCAGGTCTCAGCTCCAGTGGGAGGCCCATTCACAAATCCTAGTACTTAAAGACTTTGCCTGAGTTGGGTGGAGCAGGGAGCACATTTATCCTGCTAAGGAGTTTGTGGATGACACTCTCTATGGAGGAGATGATGGCAGGAGAGAGGGGAAACTTTCCAGACTTCTACTCTGTGTGTGTGCCTGAGGTCTTTGCCTTGTCTTTTCTCTTATCTGAAACAAGTGCTTCCAAACTGTTCCTCCTGCATTTCCCTCTTTCCTTTCCCACCAGCTTATTCCCAGGGTCCCTGACGCTGCCTGTCTATGTAGCCTCTGTTTATGGTGCTTTTGTGTTTTGTCTTTTTATTTCTCTTGTGAAAGCTGTTTGTTAATTTGCTCTATGGCAGCTCAGGCTTAGTGAACTTCTTTTCTATGTCCCATTCTCATCTCCCGCTCATGTTCTATGCCAAACCCTGGTACTCATGCATCTCTGATGGGGTTCTGGATCAAGAGAGTGGGCTGACATTAACTTCATACCTCTCTGTATTGAGTAGGCAAAGGTAGGCTCCTGAGTGGGAAAACTGCAGAAGAAACTAAAAGGGCTTTCATCGGGGATGACGAGGAATTCCGTCATGATATAGTGGAACAAATCAGCCAGGGAAGAGTGAGGGTGTAGGTTTCAAATGAATCAAATTCATACTGAGGGCCTAGGATCTGTGTCTGACTTGGGAAGAAAGCAGGGGAAGGGGTTGAAGAGCTGAATCAGAACCCATCAGGAAACTTATCGCGGCTTCCCAGGCACTCTTGGCTTTGTGAAACAGGGTCTCATCATATCGCCCAGGATGGCTTTGAATTGGAAATCTGCCTGCCTCAGCTTACTCAGTGAACTTCTTCTCCAGGATCTTCACAAAGAGAAGACTCTGCATAAATCATTCTTAGGCCAGATTCATGTTTAAGGACTGTAATAGTCGGTACTATTCTCCAGCAGTAGGTTGAAGAGGCGTTCAGGAAAAAAAAAAAAACAAACATCCTAGTTCCCAGAGCTGGAGTATCCTAAGGTGTGGGTTTATCAGTGCTAAAACTGGGAAGGGATGGATACATCAGGGTTGGAAACCCTGGGAGGAGAGATGTGATATTTTGGGAATGAGCTGCTTCAACACCACATTAGGAGACAGTGTGAGAGAAGTCTTTGAATGTGGAAATTCCTTGTTTTCTGGGCCCCTGAATTAATGAGAGCACTATATGAAAACAAGATAAAGTATAAACAATGAAATAAAACAATAATGGCAGGAGTTCTGCCAGCCCACATGGTGACTGTGCAAATTGAAAACAGGTGTTCCTTCTTACAGATGGACCCTGTCCTACTCCACAGCACACAGCTCAGAGTGAGGAGGAAGAGGTCCATTTCAGCCCCAGTGTGTCCCCTTGGTCTTGTAGCCTCATACAGAAAACAACCTGCACACAACAACACCCCAAATCTGGCCAAGTTCTATTATTCCTCTATGCTACACACTATATTACAAACACCGTGTCATTTAGGTTTTACAGTGATCCTCTGAAATAGGTATCATTATTATCTCTATTTTATAGGAGAGACTGAGGTTAAACTGAATAATATAGTTTGCCCAGGACACAGTGGTAATGAAGCTGTAATTCCAGCCCAGATGTCTCGGGTAAGTACTGCTATGTAGCAGGCACGCCAACACTTAGGAGCCCCAGGACAGCAGCCGTTCGTCCTCACTCATTACTCTGCATGTGGACTGGGCAGCTCTGCCAATCTAGGCTGGGCGTAGCTGATCCTTGCTGGGGGTGTTTAAGGGTCCCCAGGAAGCCAGTGGTCCTGAAAGGGTAGTTTAGGGTGGCTGTAGCTAGGATGACACTGTTCTCTATATGTTCTTTCAGTAGCCTGCCTGAGAAATTAAAAGTGCACACATGTACAAGCAGATGTCAACAACTACCTGTGACAGTTCTGTCTCTGTCTCATGAGCTAACTCAAATCCCATGTCCACTACTAGATCCAGTGTCCAATTGGACTACGCGGAGATGGGTGACTTTAGAGTCGTCAGTGTTGCTGTTCTGTCACAACCTCCAGGTCACTAGAATTCACGACCTTCCTACGTGCAAAACACACTCTCCCCTGTGCTAGAACTCCAGAAGTCATATTCAGCCATAGGTCCAGGCTTGGATCACAAGATTTTGAGATCCCCATCATTGGGCATAGCCAATCTTAATCCATAGGCCTGGGAATTAAGGCAAACAAAGATTATCTTTCCACCCTTAGGAGACAGAAATCCTCAGCCAACACTTCCAATCAGGGTGGAATTAAAAGGGAAACATACAATGACCATTAGCAGTTCTGATATATTGCTAGAAAATGTTGCATGCCCCCATCACTGAAGTTCCTCTGGTCCATCTTCCCCTCTGTTCCCTTTGACACTTGTCATCTCTTTGTACCACTCTTTGTCTCTGATCTGTCCCAATTGATGGCCTCAACAGAAGTGAACAACAGTTGGCTTTTCCTTTGGGCCACCATCCAGCTCCCAGATAAAGACATGGATACTTATTATTAGTTATGAATGCTTGCTTGGCCTTATCTTAGGCTTGTCCCACTCAATTGAATAACTTGCTCTCTAAGGCCCAAAGTCTAGGGCCTTAGAGAGCAAATTGGGAAAATTAGAGGGAAAACCATTTTGTCTCTCTGTTGGAAAAGAAATTCACCTGATCCATAAAAATTCAAGCCCCATGATATCCTGGAATGCCAAGAACTTCAAATCTATGACAGGCCTTATCTATCAGTGAGTTTATGGGGCATTCTCAGTCAGTGTTCTGATGGCCAAATTCTAAGTCACATGACCCAGGATCTGGGGTGGGTACCTGACTCTTGTTGGCAAATACACTGTGCCAACCTTGGATTTACTATCTGGGTTGAAAAGATAAAAGAGGCAGTTGGCTTTTTGTTTGAACACAGGGGGATCAGGAGCAGAGTTGCAGATGAGGTTTCTCGCGGAAGGAGAGGTCGGAACACTGAATTCTCCCTGATGGGCTTCAGTTCTCAAGTGGCCCTCGTGTCCTGGTGATCACACACTTCCAGGCTGTTCATTGCTGCTTTTGATCTTTCTATGTCTGCAGAGATGCTTCTTTCTCATTTCCTGGGAAGCAAAAGAAGTCAGTGAAAACCATGTGTTAGCATGGCCACACCCGCTGCATCCCTTGGGCTCCAGAAACACAAACAGTCTGCAGAGGCTCAGCTAAGTGGATAGCATAGAAGAGCATGAACTGGGAATTGGAAAGCACGGAGAAAATCCTCTTTAAAGGCTGTAGCAGATGATCATCACAGCAAAATCAATGACTGAAAATCAGTTCTAACTGTCAATAACTGGACCACTTAATAGCCCTGTTTACAAAGCTAATACCAATTCGGATGTCTGCTCTAGAATCCATTCCGCAGCACACTGCAGTAGCCTTATTGAGTAGCCCTGGCCGCGTAGCCCACCACAGTTATTAATTATGAACAGGCTTTTGTAAGGTCAATGGTTTTCCTTTAACAGGAACTTGGGGCTGTGAATACAAGTTCCAAATATCTTAGACTTGTTTGAAACCAAAGGACAGGAGTACAAGCTGGCATTTAGAGTTCATTCGGCCTGGCAGAGGACTGAGGGTGAGATCACTGAATACTTTGGCATGAGTTCAGGGCTCGATTTTATTATCTTGTAGCTGCCTGTGATCACAGATGAGGCATCAAAGGCCAGCTGTCCCCCATGAACCTTGACAGTCTATATAAACTAATTACTTTTTTATGAGCCATCTTTTCAGAGTTTTGAAGAGAGGGCCCATTAAGCCAAGTTCAATTTGATCTACAAACTTTAAAAATTATTATTATTTACCTACGTTCCCACAGAGTGCCATGGTAAATGACATCTCTGACAATGCTTGGCTTGGATGGCCATGAACTTCATCAAAAACACAATGTTCTGATTATTTTTTTTAAAAAAAAAATGAAATGATGAATGCTACTGTGGCAGGGATTCACTCTGCACATGAATGGTATTAGTGGGGCAAGCAAGGAAGAAAAAACAGAATGTATCTGGAAGGCACCACACCCATTCTCCTAAACCCACTGGGCTATAGAATACACCCCCTACTCCTCAATTCACCGCACTTAGCCTTTCATTTTTCGTGTCTTTCTTGGAGTCTCTAAAGAAGTTAGCTTTCAGTTACAACACTCATATGTGGCTTATACTTTCGCTATTTCCTGGGACTCTTCTGAGCCGTTGCCGGTTGCTGTGGAGCTGCTGCATGGCTGTGCCGTTTGCGGTATATTCTCTCCATTCTATGACTGGGAGCCATTTTCTGCCTCTGAATGTTTATTACTACATGTTGTCTTCCTTGGCCCAACTTGATGCTCACCTTCCTTCCCTTGAATCAGCCTGTGGAGAGAGCCCTGAGCCAAACTGACCTCCCTTAATTATACATCTTTCTGGAGAGCCAGGAAACAAGGGAACTTCTCTTCTATAGATCTTCTCCCCAACAAGTTCCCATAGAGAATTTCTCTTGCCATCCTATTCATTGTATGTAAACACAAAGACCTTCTTCCATCCCAAGGTGAATAAAGCTCCTCCCAGATCTGAGGTAGGAGTGGTGTGGACACGTTTAAGTTTTGAGTGTCCTGGGCTAGTGAAGTGGCTACTACACTCTTAGCTGCTCATATGTACCTGTATATCTTGATCTTGAACTTGTGCAGAGTGGTCTTTGCTCCCAAGTTCAAATGTTCCTACCCCAACATTGTTTCCACATGCCTAACTCATCGTCTTCTTTCATATCTGTGAATGAAATACCCAAATTTGATGAACAAACCCTGGCACCCTGGCACTTCATCTGGAAGTACACAGTAGGAGAGTGGCCACGGGATCTGTATCATTCCTTCTGGCCTCTACCAGACTCCCACTTCCACCCTACCCAGACCTTGGTCCTGCTCTACAATGACTTCATGTGAAATAAACTACTTTTTTCCTAGTGAGGTCCTCGAGGTCCCCAACTCCTGCTGTGCTCTCCCCTGCCTTAGCCGGTGCACGCATGTAAAGCTCTGATTGCCTAGTCACAAGCCTGCCTTCTCTCTGATCTTAGTAGAGGTGTCCTAGTAGGTGCTCAGTTAGCATTTGGTAAATGACTGAAAGACACCTTGACTTACCACAAGTTTAAACTGACCCTGTGGGCTTATCTTATTGTCTCTGATGTGTTTGTTCTTGGGCTCAGTCTCAGGTTCTGTTGTACTTGCCCTACAATCTCTTTCATTGTCTGCTCTTCCTACCAGAGCAGGCTTGTTTATCTGTAAATCCTAGCGCATCCTCTAGATTAGACATTTTCTGTAAATGTTGGTTGATTCAATGGCAAAGGGCCAGTGACTTACAACCCATTTTTAAATAGCATGGGGAGACAGGGAGGAGAGGGACATGGAATTCAGGGAAGGGTCATCCATGCTGCTGACATTCACCTTGCAAGAGACAGAGCCAACTCAGGGGCAATGGTTGGCTCTATGGCTACTGAGTTTTCTTGAACAATTCTGTCATGACTGAAGTATCCAGTAAAGTAAGATGACCAACTAAGGGAAACCTGAGCTGGAGGGGCTTGCAGTGACCAAGGAGGAAACAACTCAGTAGAATAGATTACTGCCTCTCAGCAAGAACTAAATCTTTACAAAGAAAGATTTTTTTTAATTAAGGTATTTTGAGATGATAATAAATTGTCATTGAGTCTTCTGTACTGTTTACATCTTCTAAAGCTATAGTATGAATTCATAACCAAGACGGTGGCATGGATTACAACCAAGATACAGAATATTTCTGTGTTACCCTTAAACAGCTACCCCTCCTCCCTTGCTACCCACAACTTCTCACTCCCATTCTTATTTTGTGACTTAACCATTTCAAAAGTTACATAAATGAAATCACACAATAAGCAGCCCTTCAGAATTAGTCTCTTAATTAGTTAAGAGTTCTGATTGCTGTGAGGAGACACCATAACCATGGCAACTCTTTTAAAGGAAAAACATTTAATGGAGGTGACTCATGCTACAACATGGCGGTGCGCAGGCAGACAAGATGCTGGAGGAGTAGCTGAAAGTCTTACACTTTGACTAGTGGACAACAGGAAGTGATCTGTCTTACTGGGCATGGCTTGGGCATCTATGAGACTTCAAACCCTGTTCCCACAGTGACACACTTCTTCCAACAAGACCACATCTACCTTCCAACAATGTCACACCTCCTAATAGTGTCATGCCTTTAGGGGGCCATATTCTTTCAAACCATCACAATTAGGATTTAACTCTGCATCTTTCTCTGGAAGTTAATTTTGGCTACTGGTCCAGTCTTTTTATCACTTAGTAGTATTCCATAGCACAGATATACCACAGTTTATTTAGTTATTCATCCAATAAAAGAAAATAAGATCCCGTGTGTAGTGGTGTATGTGTATATGTGTGTGTGTTTCTTTGAGAATTTCATACATGTATGCAGTGTGTTTTGATCGTATGCTCTTGGATTTGGTTTATATGTGTTTTATTAAGACTTTTTGCGTTTATGTTCCTGAAGGAAATTGTCTACAGTGTGTTGTTGTTTTGTGACCCTACAAGGTTTTCATGTCGGAATAATTGTGGCTTCATAGAATGAGTTTGGTGATATTTCTTTCCTTTTTATTTATGGGACATTTCTTCCAGTTCATTTCAGGAACTTCTTAGTGAACAGTCCACCCTCTCAGGACCAATCCGGGGTATTATTTGCAGAAGAGGAAAAAAAAACTGTTGTGACAACAATAATATCAAACTGGACAAGACATAGAAATATAAATAAACTTAAAATTGATTAAAGTCCACTAATGTAGTGCCATTTATTACAGAACAGAAAATGGAAAAATAATGTACAATGTGATATAAAGACAAACTGTTTATGGTATGGTGTGCGAGGTCCTTCTGTATGTGTTACTTTTCTTGGTTAATGAATAGAGAAACTGCCTTGGACTGTTGTTAGGGCAGAACTTAGGTAGGTGGGGAAGATGGAACTGAATGCTGGGAGAAAGAGAGGCCGAGGGAGAAGCCGTTGATCCTCCGCCTGAGATGGATGCCGGTTAGAATCTTGCCGGTAAGCCACAGCCATGTGGCGATACACAGATTAATAGAAATGCCTTAAATTGATATAATAGTTAACCAATATAAAACTAGAGCTAATGGACCAAGCAGTGATTTAATTAATACAGTTTCTGTGTGGTTATTTCGGGGCTAAGCTAGCTGGGCCATCAGAATGAACAAGCAGGCCCTCCTCCTACAATGGTAAGTACAGAAATAAAAAATGAGATAAAGTAAAATGGATGAAGATTTAGGAGAACTGGAAACATATGGACTCAAATATTAGATGAAAGGATGATGAATGATGAATAAGTGTGAAGAAGAGGAAGAAAGAGCAGATTTTTAGAAAGAGAGAAAAATATTTCTTAGGAATAAAGATTCACAAGCAAAATTAGATTAAAAATAAGAATGGGGCTATAAATTAAATATAAGTTAAAGTCAAAATTCTCCTAAAAGTATATTTAAAAGAAAGGGTGGAATAGAAAGCTCAAAAATAGGTTATACAATAATTAAATAGTTATTAACAAAGTTAGATACATGTAAAATGGGATATAAATCAAAACATGAAACCTTTTTAAAACAAGTAAAATAAAATCAAAATCTTGTTAAGAATATAGGAAACAGGATAAAAATGGAAACACAAAGAGGGAGAAAATTAAGTGTTGGGGCTTCTTCTGGGGCCTTGCAAGCTGGAGTTCTCTGGGTGGATAGAGTGGGGAAGGTCAGTTGAGCTAATGGACTCATGTTTCCTGTGACTTATGCTGATGCTGAGACTGTCCTTGGCAAGTGTCTGGTGTCTACCAGAACTATCTTCTCTTTAGTTAACCACTCGCTCTCCCTTGCGTACTAAGGGCCGAGGCTGCCCACACCTCTCCTTATAGTCTGTGGTTCAGGTAGGTCCTCCCATCGTCCAGAGACTCTTCAATTTATATCTTCATATACCAGGATGGGTAAGGAAGGTCTTATGGATCTCTCTTAGAATTCTTTTCTATACAATCACGGAACTTTGTTCTATTGATCTAATTTTCTGTCTTCAACTCACCCTCAAATAACACTGCATTTGGCATTAAGTTTCAACATATGAATTTGTAGAGGGGTTTATAAATATTCAATCTATAGAGGTTAAATAATTGCAGGCTTTGTGTAACCTTAGTGTGGCATCTATCGATGATTTCTTCATTTAGTGTGAAGTATTTCTACTTCTTGGAAAGTGGGTGGTTTATATCAGTATTCTTAGATTGTGGTGTGAGACTGTGGGTCTTACTTAAACCTTCTGTTTTAATTGGATTTTATTACAAAGTTACTTAATGGAGGGGTGGTTTTCCCCCATCCTACTGACACCTGAGACATCTCAGTTCTCTACTTAGCCTTCATTGATACTGGTGTGTGTTGCAGAAGATTTTTTTTTTTAGTGTGTTCTCAGTTGTTTTGCAGTGGAGTCAGCTTCATGGTCACTGGGCAGTGTTATCCCACTGACTCTTTTCTGACGTCAACCCAGTGATCTAGAGAGAGTTAGAGTTAGTCATTCTTCCTGGTGAGAGTCGTTTTCACTGCCCATTGGAGGACCTTCTTTGCCAACCATCATGGAGGATAATGTCCCACCTCCTTGCTCGTCCCCCCCTGACATTACCCAGTCAGGTTGAAGAAAGTCTTGGCTCTCTGCCCAGCCTTGGGTGGTGTAGGTAGGGCTAATGCCGCATCTCCTTAGCTCCTGTTTATCTGAGGAGTATAGCTGTTGGATGAAGTTTTCCAATATGCTACACTGCACATTTTCCAGTCCCTAGGCTGGAGAGAGCAGCTTTTCTTTTCTTATCTGTTCCTAAACCTATCACTGTTTCTACAGTGCTGACTTTTTCATTTCCAGGCTTGAAATATATGAGAGAAGAAGGAAACCCAGGGATCTCAGCATTACATAATTTCTTAGGCTCCAAAAATATTCCCTAAATGACATGGCTTCTACTTTCCGAATTTAGTCTCCTTGTGTCATTTTATTGATCCCCACTTTTCTTTTCAGTACTGAGAAAATGATGTTTATGATGTTTCCCATGCAGAATGGTAAGACAAAGACAGCTGCTGTCCTCATTTTCCAAAGTCACAAATTCAGAAATACTTCCAGATGTTTTGAAAAAATAATTATTTCCTTCTTATCTATAATATACTGTGTAGACAGTCTGCAGGCAATGCCACACTACAGGATAACTTTTCCCCAGGCTACCAGTCTGTGATCTATGATTTAAGCTATGGAGACACTGTGAGCTGGGTACATTTAGAGGTCTGCACGCTCCAAACAGCAATGCTCCCTCTATCCCACATTCATTCGTTTGAAATTATTGAATGTACACTTCAGGTTAACTACAGAGATGATAACTGAGCAAGAGCTTACATTAACAAGCAAGCAAGACATTTTTCTGTGGTAGATGTCATGACAGAGCTACTTCGGAATCAGATTGGACTCTATGGGTGGATCCCTAGGTAGGCCATCTTTCTTCCCATAGTTAGTTTGACGTGGGTTCCTTTGGGAACCACAGGCATTGATTGTCTTGTCAAAGAATAGCACAGGGCAGTTGCACTGACTCCAGTGTCATCTATTGGGCTGATAAATCTTAATTACATCAGGTTCTTGGATCAAGTCCCATCTTTGCTGCCATTCATTATCAGAGATTATAGGGCCTTCCACAACCTAATGGTAGGAGAATGAAATAAGGGATGAGGGTGAAGGATCCCACTGAAGGCCAAAAACTCAAAGGGACCGAGACTGTGTGTAGGGTTAAACAAGGATGCTTTTGCCAGAAGACCCTGGAGACGGGATAAAGACTAGGACATTTGTCTCAGCATAATCTTGCCTGACAAGACAAAGGTTGCTAGAAGGGACTGGATATAAAGGGGAAAGGAGGCAGGGATGGACATAGGAAGTCTCTGGTCCATGCTTCTTTGACCCCGTTGGTCATAAGAGTGGGTTTGAGATAATCAGTCCTGACTGTGAAATACAAATGTGACTTTGAGTTCCCTGGAATTTTAGCCAGCATAAATACAAAGAGTGGGACTGTAAGTAAAAGGGGTGGGGTGGGCACTGCAGCCACAGCCATGCTACCTCCCTGTGTTGGTTAGTTCTTTTGTCAACTTGACACAAGGTAGAGGCATCCCAGCCAGAACAGAGAACATCGGCCTTTATTGACTGGCCTGTACGCAAGCCTGTAGAGCATTTTCTTGTTTAATGATTGATGTGGGAGGGTCCAGTCCACTACAGATGGTGCCATCCCCAGGCAAGTGGTCCTGGGTGATAGAAAAAATCATGCTGAGCGCATTATCTGGAAGAAGCCAGTAAGCAGCATTCTTCCATGGTCTCTTCTTCAGCTCCTCATTCCAGGCTCCTACCTTGAGCTCCTACCTGGCTTCCCTTAATGACGGGCTCTGATGAGGATGTGTAGCCAAATAAACCCTTTCTTCACCAAGTTGTTTTTGATCATGGTATTTACCATAGCACTAATAAAGTCATCCACTGCAACCCAAGAAGTGAAGTCCCTGCTAATATTCATGTAACAAGGTGTGATTACAAGAGCTGCACGGCCATTTTGTAACTTCAAACCATTACTGCCATCTTCCTCTCTCCCTGAGGCCCCTTATACCTCAAAACCTTGAAATCTTTAGAGATGTCGGGTTAGTCCACATTTTTATGTCTTTCCGAGCTAAAAAGAGTTGACTCGCTCAGCAAGGAAAAGGATGATAAATACTAATTGAATTTTACTTTGCAGAGTCCTGCAGCTGGAGATAAAAAAGCTTTAAGACGTGACAAAAGCAAACAACCAGCACGCGGTTTGTTTTCCTGCGCAGACAAACACTACCCTGCCTGGCCTGCACACATTCCTCGTTCTCTTAAATGTGAGAAGGCCAAAGCCTCAGCTCACCGCTGCCAAGGTAGCTGTCCCCCGCTAACAGAATGATTGTTCAGTGGTATTTACAGCAGACTGCAGAGTGGAGACAGAGCTTACCAGATACAGACAAACTGGACCCTGGTATCAGGCTATTATATCTCATAAAAGCAATAACAGTAATAGCTACTGCCAACCTTCTGTGCGTCTGGCACTGTCCCAAGGGACTGACAGACATAATTTCACTTATATTCACCAGCAATATGAACTTAGAAGGGCAGCAGCTTGGTTACTTTAAAGATAAGGAAATCCAAGTTTACAAAGGTTACATGACTTGCTACAGTCACATGATCGATTTAGAGCTAGATTTCCCAAAGATTGGCATTATTCATTGTTCAGATAACTTTTTCTCAAACAGCGGAGGGTGATTTTTCTCCTAAGAAGTGACCTGACAATGTCCAGAGACTTTTCTTAGTTGTTCTAATGGGCGTTTGCTATGGTGCCTGGTAAGTGAAGACCAAGGAGGCTGTCCAGTGCCTTGTACTGTGTAGAAGAGCGTCTACCTCAAAGAACCATCTGGCCTAAAATGTCAACAGTGTTGAAATAGTAGAGCCTAGGTTAAAAAGACGGGGAATCTCAGTTTCCGCCTCTGCTCTCTATCCTGTTCAGAATGTGACCTTGGACAGCCCATCTTGTTTCCTGGAGGCTTAGTTTCCTATCGTATAAAATGGTCTGGCCTGGATGATCTAAAGGCATTTTTCCTGTAATATCTTTTGCTCCTGGGAAATTTTAGAATTTCATTAATAGATTTTGAAGTGGTCTTAAGTCCTTGTACTTGCTGCTTGTGCTTCAAACCAAAATAATAGAGGCTTTTTGATAGTATATCAGTAAGGGGTTCTATGGCTGTAACAAAACACTGTGACCAAGGCAACTTATTAAAGAACATATTTAACTAGGCTTGCAGTTCAGAAAGTAATAGTCTATGATGGTGGAGCAAAGACAGAGTGGAAAGAGCAGCTTGAAATAGCATCATGATATGCCAGTAGGAGGCAAAGAGAGGTACACTAGTAATGACTCGAGTCTTTTTCAAACCTCCAAGTACTTTCTCCAACAAGACCATACCTCCAAATTATTTCCAAAGAGTTCTTGGGAACTTAGGACCAAAGAATTAAATATGTGAGCCTATTGGGGTCATTCTCATTCGGACTACCACAAGATACAGATAGCTTGTATATGTATAAATATATAAATGAATATTTACGTAGAGAGATAGATATAAATATACTTTTTGCATCTATAAATAGAAAAAAATCATCATATAACATAGTTTTAATTATTAAAGTAGATAACTTCCCATTGTGATCCAGTCAAGCCCATCTCAAGGAGTTGTTCCAGTGGAGACTGTTGGAGAAGATGAATCAATAAGAGTAGAGCTATGACCAATGACATTTGTATGATGAGCATGTAGACTAGAAAGCATGGAACAAATCACATGAACTTGAACCTGGCTTAGGGTTCTTAGCATCAGCCTTGTTACAAAAACTTCTTGGTCAACATTCACCAGAATACCGTACCCTTGGGTACACAAGATTAACCCACATTTTAACAACAGTTAAAACTTTCAATTGTTTCATTTGCTGCTTTTATAACCTTATACGATGTTTTAAAATTATGGCAAACAGGCATTGGTTGTACTGAAAATTTGTTGTGAAGGTCAATGAAGGGGAAAATGTAGGAGCTTGAATAGAAAAAGGGGTACATTTTAGAATGCATAAATGGGTAGGCCAAATCCTCAAGGCTTTGTGAGTCAGACAGTAGAATGTAGCTATGTATGGATCAAAAGACATGACCATCTCTTGATGGTGAGTCACTGTCACTTCGGAGCTTGAGTAGGGGAAAATGTCACTTGTTTTGCCCTTGAGATATATGCAGTCGGCCAGGGGAACTGAGGCTTAGCTTTTAGCATGCTTCATCTTCACTGCATGTTCAGGAATACACAGAGCATCAGACTCACAAAGGTCCTCATGAACATGGTGGAACACAGCAAATGTCTGGTAACCAACTCTCACAATTCCATATATATTTGCATAGGTACATTGGCACCTCCTGCTCTGCTTTCCCCATGGGAGGCTGAATGCAGGAGCCTCAACTTGACCTGTTTACCTTAGTATCCTCCACACCTGGCTTAAGGGATATCTGACAAGAGACTAACTCCTCAGTACTACCAAGATCCCTGTGTTTCAAGGATTCTGACTCCTCCACGGTGAAGGGTGCCCAACTGGCACTTCACAGATGACAGTGAACTTAAAAGCTGGGAGGAGAAAGATGTCAGAAGTGAGACAGCAGGACTCAGTACCTCTTCCTGGTGAGAATGGTTAGCTTTAGATACCAGAATGTCTGTGTGCCTCTTCTCTTGCTGTGTAACAAAGAACCACAGATCTAGAGATTTTACAGAACTCTCGTGTGTTGTCTTTTAGATTCAATGTGTCAAGAGACTGCATCCCCTCTTTAGGATCTCAGCAGGCTGAAATTCAGGGGTCAGCCTGTCTGCCATGTCACATGGAACTTCAATTCTTCTCCAGGATCCCTTGTTATTTGATAAATTCAGTTTCCAGTGTGCAGATAGGCTCCCAGCTTTGCTGCTCACTTTCAGACAGAGGATATTCCCTCCATCCTATATACTTTATGATGATAATGGCAGGTAGTATGTGCCAGAGACATCCCCTAGTTTATTTAACTTCCTAATCCAGGGATCATCAATTTTTTCTTAAAGGATCCATTGCTAAATACTTTTTTTTGCTCCCTAGATTGAGGGGTAACTTTGAGTATTATAGCTACAAGGTAGAAACCTAGCATAAAATTTTAAAATAGTACTATTTTAGCCTACAAGCTGTAAACTACATCGGCTGAATTTAACCTCTGAGATATATATTTGTTCATTTTGTTATACTGAAATAGATTATATATATATATATATATATATATATATATATATATATTCAGAGATGAAGACTCAGAGACACATGTCTTTGGGATAGTGATTTCATGATTGAGCAATGGAGGCCGAGTGGGATAGGAATCTGATTCTTGTTCTTAGGTTGGATTCTTCAAGTTATCAGAGCCCATGGGTTCAGCAACTACTCTTTTATGTTTTAATCCAGGTTTCATCTCCCTCCCTTTCTATTAAGTCCCCACAGGACAGCAGAGTCAAGATATAGGATATCATCATCTCAGACTTAAGAATGGGGTTGCTAAAGACCGCTCTGTGTCCCCGCCTCCTCACTTTCCAGGTGGACAGAATCTAGCCCTAGACGTGGTCTGTTCTCTTGGGCAGATTCGGCACTATCTGATTGTGTGGGTGAGGGAATCTAAGGTAGCTCTAAGTTAGAAGGGAGACACAGTATTGGTAGAGATGCAAGTTTCCTCTATCAGAACACTCTGTTATATTACAACTAATAGTCTTCTTTGTCTGAATAGAAGCATAGTCTTGAACTTTCATCCTAGACAATTTAACAAAGTAAGTCTCATCTCAAAGAATTGCCTTGAAACCTAGGTATTTATTCCTGGTGCAAAGCTAGGATTCCCCAAGAGTTTCATCTGCTGATGAGAATCAGCTAGAGTGCTTGTCAAACGTGGCACCATTCAGACCCCTGCCCAGGCGGTTATTATCATATAGGATGACTAGGGAACACTGGAAATCTTTTCTTCCTATTTTGTTCTATCCTGGCTCCCCATATCTTTGAGCCCATGCATCTGTGTCTTAGGGGTTAGCAACTGCAGACTGGAGAGCTACTCGGCATGTAAGCACCCATGTGAATCTCATGGTCCCCAAACTATAGGAACACCTGGAATGAACAAACCACATAAGCACACCTGAGGTAGGGTAGACTCTATATATTGTGCTTCTAGCAATCACTTAATTAGACTTTAATGACATTTAATCCAAGCCAGACAGGGGGTGTTAAAAATTCAAAGGTCTTTTAAATTTAGTGGCACTGAACCCAAACAGTGTGCAGAAATAGAGTTCAGCTTCCAGCTGGCAGGTATTATTTATGCTGGGATGGGAGGAGACGGTGGCTCAGTTCCAGGTGTCTCTTAGGAGGCCGCAGTCTAGGCCATAGAGTGGTTGGGTTCAGAGACGACTCCATGAAAGCCGAGATTCCTTTGATCTTCCTAAACAGCCTCAGCTCGTGGCAAGGGGCAGTGGTTTGTAGATGTTTTCAAAATCGCAGTCTCTTTGAAATCTAATGAGAAGTACAGAACTTAGTGCCCTGAAAAGATTCTTGAAAACTTTTACATATGTTTCAGAGGGTTTAGGAAGCTGCTGAACCACTCACAGGCCCCCATCCTTAGCTTCGGAATCATGGTCTCAAAGTGTAGCAGAAAGTCCTAAGAGAGGAAGGAAGAGAGTCTGGATTGCCAGTAGTCACCTAGGCACACACCACTCCCAAGTTCATTTCTCAATCTATGTAGGAGCAATGCTAATACCATGCTGTAAATATTGCCAACAAACTTGTGGTAAAGAGAGTATATCATGAATAGAAAAGCAGCTGAAAGTATTTGTTAGCCTAATTCCATGGGGTGCACATTTTTTTTCGGGTTCTAAGACATCAGGACTTCCCTGTCTTACTAAGGCATTGTGTATTTGAATTTTTCAAAGTGCATTTCTCAATGACTCAGTCAAGTTTGCTAACTAGTATTAACTTCCTAGGTTTGTTGTTGTTTAGTGGATCTTCTTCTATAGTTCAGATTGGTCGGGAACTTACCATGCTGCCCAGGCTGACCTAAAAGGCCTAGTGACTCTGCTTAGCCCCTGAATGTCAGGGTCACAGGCATGAACTCTCTGATCTTAGGTTGACTGCCCTCCCCCAACTTACCTTTTCCTTTCAATGCGTGACTCTCTTTAGTTCTTATCCTGTCTTCTGTTAAGCCTTCCATTGTCTCCTTTCCTATCAGAGATGACACGTCACTAATATGGACCTTGACAAGACTTTGATAATACTTTGAAACTGCTTGCTCAGCCAGCCTTCTCTTCTCCCACTTTTAATTACTGGTTCCTAGTGATTGCTGAAATCACTACCAACTGCTTGATGAGAAGCAAGGATCAAGAACAAAAAAGCCTGTGCTTATTGCTTGAGATGTAGGTAGCATAGTCCTTGTCCTAGGGTGTTCACTCAGGCAGAAGATGAACCTGAGGGACCCACAGGAGCACTGTGGTGTCACCTTAATTCATCTCAGGATCCCAGGAGAGGATTTTGTTGTTACAGCAGTTGGGAGACCCTGAGAAAGATCAGGATTGGTACAATGGTGCTGATAAATAAATAATGATTTCCTAGAGGACTGTTGGATTTAGCAACCTGGATTTCATTGGTGGCTTTAAAAAGTAGTTTCAGGGGAACAGTGAACAAAAGTCTGATTGGAACTAGTTTAATAGAAAATGGGAGATGCTGGGGAGGATACACTGGGGCCTGCTGTTTTCTAAGGAGCAAAACTGTGAAGGAGAACAGAGAATAGGGTATTTGCCAATAGGTATAAAGGCCAAAAGGTGTGAGTTCTGTTGTTTTGAGCTCCTAAGGAAGGGGAAATAGGCACACTGTGCCATTTGTTGGTGGGAGTCGTTAGCTCCTTTCCTGAGACCACTGTGCAATTTGGCTTCTGGCCCATGCTGCTGCTGCTCACCTGGGATAGTTATTTGTTTCCGCCTGAATGGCAAATGATATCATTTTGAAAGGCCTCCTGGTGCCTGATTGATTTGTTAGGGAGCCTGACAGCCTTAATGGACTTTTCTGACAAGACAATGGCTTCTCTTGGTGGTGCTTGTCTTGGAGAGATTCCAGGCTGGTAATGAATGGTGTTATGCACAAAGATGGAGGGGAAAGAGGAAGGAGAAGGCCAGACTGCAAGGGTTTGACTTAATCTAAGGCCTGGAAAATGGGAAGACAATAAAACACACATGTGGACTGCATTTTATTGGTAGATGGTACGGGGGGAACAAAACAAAGAGATCCTCGACTAGGAAGCAACATTTTATAATTAATCTCTTGGTCATTCCCTGCCTTTCAATTTCTTTTTACCAAGGAAAATAATCCTTTGGGTTATAGGGTATGATATCAGAAATGTTCAACTTCACTTACTCCTCTACCATTTCCTATCTATGATCTTTTAAAACTCTCTAAATTCTTTTTCTGGAATATATAAATAATGATGTGTTCAATAGTATGTAATATATGGCAGGTGCTCCCAGGTGGTAACTGGTCTTATCTTGACTCTCCAGGATAAGGCGATGGCCTCAAATTGTCACCTGTCCCTTTTCTTCCATTTTTGCATAAAGTTCTTGCTTTCTTTCTGTGCCTTGTCCCATCATCTTTAGGCAAGAGGGGTGGGGTTAATTATGACTTGTACCTCACTGACCCAAGGGCAGAAGTTGCTAAAGAACCCTGGCAAAATATTTCATGCTTCCTTGCATAACAACTTCTTTATGAATTACCTGTTAGAGTTATTTGCGCGTGTGTGTGCAGTTCTGTGCTAATGTGGGCTGATGGTTATAAAAGAAATACTTTTCTATCAATGATAGAACTTGGGAGTACAGTGAAATATGGAGTACAGGCAACAGTGTGATGCTTAGTTTGTCATCTCTGATGTCCTCTCCTGGGGGAGCTGGAAGGGCTGTGAGTAGACACCCATCTTGAGGGCAACACCATCCCAGTGAGGTCCTTGATGGTGCCTACATCCCCCATCATCACCCTGTGAGCAATCAGACTGCAGCAGTGCTGTGATTTAACCAATGAGTCCCCATTTTTGGCTATCATTGGGAATGGACTGACACTCACAAATAACAGTAAATGGACGGTCTTCATAACATTATTGACCTGTTAATGACTCTCAGAAACCTTAAACTCTGAAGGGAATTGAAGAGTTAGGAGAGAGGAGAAACAGGCAGAAATGTTGATAGGGAACACATGGAAATATCACAGGCATTTTGTATTAATTGTGGCCCTTTTACTCATGAGGAAGTAAAATGTATTATTTGGATCTTAAAATTGAGGAACTGAGATGTCAGAGAGGTTAATTTGTCCAATACCATACAGTGTCTGAAGAGATTTGCTAGGATCTCATACTCAAGCCCTGTGATTTATTTATACTTTAATTTTATACCCTATATGTATAATCTACCTTCCAACTCAATTCAAAGACTTCTTGATCTCACATTAAACCCTTCTTGCTGGACAGAGGACATATTCAACAGGAGCAAGAGGCAAGACGTCTTTCTCTGGGGCATGGACAGTGTAGACAAGATGGCCAAACAGCTGAGGAGATTGCTCAATGACTAAAGCACCATTCAGGAAAGCATCAAGACCAGAATTTGGATCCCCCAAACCAGTCTAAATGCCAGGTAGGCATGGAATGCTTATCCTACCTGTAATTCATGGAAGGCAGAGACAGGGCATCCCTGGAACGAGCAAGCCAGCCTAACTATATCAGTGAGCTCTGGGTTGAGAGAACCTGACTCAATAAGTAAAGTGGGTAGTGAATGAGTGCAATTGCAAGCATTGAACTCCAGCCTATATATACACACCTACCCAGGCACAGACACAGACACAGACACAGACACACTCATACACACAGAGACACATGCACATGCACGAATGCATGCATGCACACATACACACACACGTGCACACACATATCCCACGTGCACATCCACACATGGGAACACATGTACTTTTTTAAAGACCAAACATATCCATTGTATCTGAAGCTCTGTCTTTGCAATGAATGTTCAGTGGTTGTGTTAACTGGACACAGGAAGTGGAGGAATCACCAGCTTGTGTGGGAAGAGCCTGTTGAGGATGCTGTAACTCTGAGGATGGAGATCAGCTAGTGATAGGAAAGTCAAGAAGCAGAAAGGCCGATGGAAAAATGAGCACCGTTGCTACATGGGCCCGACCTCTGCATAGCCAGCTTCCTTAGATGCCCATGATGACAAGTCTGGGATCCCAGTGACCCTGTCTCCCTGAGCACTGCCCTCTACCAACCCAAGATGACTGGGTACCCTGCTGGCCACCAGGCCTACAGCTAGAGACTGTAGGTTAGTCAGAGAGACCTCCTGCCCAAAAGAGCAGCCTGACCCATGCAAACAGCCAGGCTGACAGAGCTACGAGTAACCCAGGAGCATGCATTGTATTCCTGGAGGCTGAGAGCTCCATCTTCTTTCATCTACAAAAAAAAAAAAATACGGCAGACGGCATAGGAGGAAGAATTTTTTTATTAATCATAGATGTAACCCTGAATTCACTCTTATTAAAACAAAATAAAAAAGACACTGTTTGCGACTTCAGAGCCTTTGCTTTTATTAGTAACAAATTTCTGCCTGTGGAAATTCTGCTGCTGAGAAGAGCTCCAAAAATCTCCAAATTAGTCTGTTCATGGAAGCGGGGGTGGAGGGATATTATCAGGTAAGGGAGTCTCGTGGAGTGAGACCTTTGAAGAGGGAGCTGGGGAGCTGGCAGCTTCTCCCTCTTGCCTCAGCAGGCAAAAGAGTGGTGTGAAGGAAAAGGGCTCCTCCAGCACATGGGACTGGCCCTGAAAAGCCCCTGAGATATGGTCCCCCTGGCTCCTGGTCAGAGGCCAGAGTAATGCAGGCGCTAAGAAGGCGTGGCAAGACAGGGACGTGGCAACCTGATTTTAAAGGAACTGTGAAGGAATCAGTCCCAGCCTGTGGGAAATGAGCTAGACCTGCACAGGAGGGCGCTGACCTCCTTCATACCCTTCTGCACTTATCAAAAGAGAAGACACCTGACGTGTGCAAAGCAACCAGGGCTCTCTGAGTCAATTCTTCGGGGCTTCCTCTTTTAAATAATGAAACATCTGATAAATGTGCTGCAAAGTGGATTCAGAGCAGCAGAGGACAGAGGCTGGAACCAGGTTCGGAATCTAGGAAGCTTCCCTTCCAGGACTGTGCTGCAGCACTTAAAATAGCCTGGCTAGAGTAAGTGGCAATGTCTGCTGGTTTGTAAGCTCAGGGCACTGGCCATGGTTAGAGACTGCTCAGAAGTCTTCAGGCACCCTGGTACTTGAATGGCTTGCTTGGGATCCAGGACACAGTGCTGGCACCCAGGATTCCTATTCCCAGGCTTGGCATGCCTGGCCTGAAAGGATGATTAGACAGTTGGTACTGGCTCCCTTCTCCTGTGCCCTTCCCCATACCCACCTAGGTACCCATGTGCCAGAGATGTTTCTTCAGCTTTTCCCTATTTCTCCATGAGAACTGGTCATCCCTTGTCCCATTTCTAACATCTAGGATGCCTGTGTTTGATCTGGTGTTATTTCAGACCTGAAAAAGGAAAAGTAAGACCAGCTACCCCTCCTTGTCAGACATGCTTGTCTCATGAAAAGGGGGTGCCCCAGGTTCACCCTGTGAACCCCTGTGGAAAATATGCCCCTTGTAAATGCCTGCTTCTTCAGTATTCAAGAGAAAGGTGGTACACATGACACCACCATCCCCTTCTGATGCGTTTGCTGTCTTAAAGGTATGATTTCAGATCTGGGAGCAAAATTTCTCTGACCTTCAGTTCAGACTACACTTGCTGTACTCTTTCTGTCTCTCAGTCTTCAAAGGCAAATCATCATCATCATCATCATCATCATCATCATCAGAAAGATGTCAAAAACATGAAGTTGACATTCTTAAACAAGTCTGATTGAGTCAGGGGTTCAGAACATCTGTGGATTGATGTGGGTAGCAGTTTTGTTGTTGTTCTTACTTATTGTGTCCAACGAAGAGCAGCGTGGATGCAACATACTTCTTGAGGCACTTGATGATTGTTGCTAGAATAAATAGATCCCTTGGATTCAGAATGATGGGAATAACATAGGCATTATTAGTGTTCACTGTTAGTCCCACTATGGGGCTGTGTTGTCCAGAACAAACTAACTCCTCACCACTTAAGAAAGTAATTGCTTTTCTTCCTGCTTTGCCAATTTGCTAACCATGATTGCTACCACGTTTTAATTTGTATCTTGTTGGCTATTGGAGAGTGTGAACATTGCAGAAATGGTTATGCATTTCTTGTGTAGTAAGCTTCCTAATCTACTATGCTTATTATCAGAGGGATTATTGCTTCTCTATTAAAATACGAAACAGTCCAACTCAAACCCTCTCATTTTAATTGTAACCCTTTTACACAAATTGTAACCAGTTTTTGCCCTTTCATGTTTTGACAACATAAATAAATGTTTGTGCTTATAATTTTTAAGAATTGTTGATTCATTGTGTGTGCTTACATGTACACTATGTGGATGTGGAAGTTGGAAGACAAGGTGTGGGAGCTGGGTCTCTCCATTTGACATTTGGACATTCTGGAAATTGTTTAGGTCTTTAACCTTGACGGCAAGCACCTTTGCCGACTGGGTCATCTTTCTGGCCCTTAGGCTTTTAATTTTGTATTAGGTTGTGTGGGACTTAAAATTTTAACTCTATCAGTCAAATCCATTTATGTTTCCTTTTGAGTCTCATTTTTCTCTATTCTCCTTTATTTGCTGTAAGTAAAATAAACTGCTTTTATTTCAAAAATCCAAATGCTGCTGTAATTTATTTGAGGCTTATTTTAAAAATTAGTTCTTTAACCTACTGGAATCTGTTTTGCCGGAGGACAGGAGATAGGCCTCAATTTAATTTCTTTGCCTGCCTCCCACCCCACCCCTCTCTCTCATTGAGGGGATTAACCAGAGGACCTTGTACATAGTAGACTAGCACTCCATCTCTGAGCTAGAGCCCCATGCTTAAATTTCTTTTAAAAATAGTTTGTCATCACTGAGATCATTTATACTAACCTGTAACCTGCACAATGAAGCTTTCTGATTCTGGAAAAAGGATCTTTGTGGATTTCCTTTTTCTTTTGTGTATTTCAATGGGATCTCTTGTTCTAACCATTATCATGGTCTTTTTGTTTTGCATTAGGCAAGGTTTGTTTATTCTAGCTTTGCTAGTACTTCACTGATTTTGTTCCTACAAATCCAGATAATGGTTTCGTTTTCCTGTGTGCACGGTGCATCCTCACACTGCACATGTGTCTCCAGCTCCTCTGTGTGCATGGTGCATCCTGATACTGCACTTTTGGCTTTGCCTCCTCTGTGTGCACAGTGCATCCTGACACCTGCACTTGTAGCTTTGATGTTTTTTGTCTTATGTTTTACATTGTTTTCGTTCTCCAAGGTTCATTTTGTTTTTGTGCTAACAATGTAAATTTTCAGTCAGATGCTGATTTGTGGGTTTTGTTTCCCCTGCAATTGTCTTCCTTTCCCATCTTTTCTGGTTCACCCCGTTGTGTATTTATATTATTTTCTGACTTTTAACACAATTCTATATACACAAGGCCCTGCAGTAACTTGCATAGTTTCCCAGTACTTCTCAGAGGGGAACTTGGAAGAAGGCATTGAGTCAGCAATCACAAAACACTGTAACTGCCAGGAACAGAGGGAGGACTCAGAGACTCTCACCTGTGACTATTAACTGTACCCCCTGGCACTTTCTGCTTATGTCATTTCCTGCAAAGGTACAGCATGTCGAGAGCAGAGCTCCTGGCTGTGCTTAGCTTCTTTGTCACTGCGGTAGCTTCTTCTGGCTCGTGCCATTCTTTTATGAAAGAGCTGTGGCGGCTATGTTATCTCCGCACTCTTGTTTTTCCCGGATGTTGGGAAGCTTCAGACTCTGACTGCAGAACCTAAGGTCAGCCATGGGGTGGTGGTTGTTAGCAGGAGTGGGAGAGAGCTGGTTCTTCGGAACAGCATTCGGGCTGCTCAAATCGGCCTTAACTCAAAAGCTTAAAAAGGTCAGTATTTAGGTGAATCCATAGTTTTTGCTTCTGGTTAGAGGAATTCAAGAAATGAGTGGAGGCTAATCACATGCGTTTTTAGGTCAGTAATCTGGCTTCCCCCAGGCCTCATAGCCTTGGTGGCCGTTGATGGATTTTCATTTCTAGTGCATTGGTAAGAGACATCCCTCTCCTCTCAAGTATGGAAGCAGGTTATTTTGAGGATTAGCTTTAGTACTGTAGGCACTAGGCATTATCCCTGTGGCTTTGTGTAAACTTCCATGGGTGCCCAGTGAGACATAAACTGTTTCCTGGACTGTTAGGAGCCAGGTGTCTGCAATGTTGTCTGAACTTGGCACCTTGGCACAGTGCTCTCACACTTAGTGAATGTATCCCATGCATATATTGTCCGCTTCTGTGAGCTGGTTGTCAGGAGGCAGGTACAATGAAAGGGAGTGAACTCTGATCCAGGTGTAGGAGGCTCTTCAGCAGCCCAACTTTGCTAATTTCATGTTTATTTCCACGGTGGACCTTTAATTAATTGAATTCTACCAATATAGAGTTCAAAGACTTTCCCCAGCTTTATCTTATTTATTTTGATTTATAGGACTATCAATCAAAAGCCATCCAGGTACTCGTGCATTCAGTTCCTTGCTCCTTGCTATTGTACACTGGCCCAATGCTCAAAGAGCCGGGATATAATAGTGAGCAAGACAGAACCTCCTCCTCCATCTCTTCCAAGATCTACCCTTCATTACATACCTGCCACGTCACCAACACTCATATGCATCACCACATCTGTGCAGTGTCTAAGAGCAGTTGGTGCGACTCCTCCCGACTGCGATAGTGACGGGCAAGGGTCTGACCATCTGCAAGCCTGTAGCACCTCCTTTCTCTTTTCACCACATCTCATGTGCCATGAGCAGTCGGAGTGTTTGCGGCTCTGACTTCTGAAGCAGAGATGCTGCATTCAATGTGGCAGATGTAGCAGTCACTGCCACGTCTGGTTCCCAAGACACATTTGGAGTGTGACACACTTTTAGGCAGGTGTTTGGTAGCAATGAGCCCGTCAGGCAGTATACTCCCCACCCTGCAGGGAAGAGGTGCAGCTGTAGGGTACAGTTGTAGGGTACAGTTGCCTGAAATCTGAGAGAGCTTTTCAGATTTCCTCATGTAAACCTCTGAGAAATCATACGTTTGCCTGAGCTGCGGTCACAGAGGCTTCAGGAAGTCCCAAGCCACTCTATCCCTGTTGCTTAATCCACTACGGGGAATCCTAAAATCCTGAGCAGCCTTGGTACCAGGTTGGGAAAGAATCCTTCTCTCTGGACTTTTCCTCTTGGAAGACCTTGGTCAATACAGTGGGTTTGAAAGAGACGACCTTCGTTGAGACCTAGTTACAATTATTGAGGTGGGATTTGCGGACAGGAATTAGGTGGTGACAGAACCTAAAAGGCCATTTAACTGAAGATACTCAGCTTCCTAGGAAAATTTGAGTCTCTAATTCATAATGGCATTTTCACTTTCCCTGTCCCAACAGCTCCATCCATAGCATCCAGAGAATCCACTTGCTACAGTAGTGGGAACACAGTTTTTATTTAATGTTCTGTAGACTCTGAGAGAAGGATCTTGTTCCCTAAACAGATGGAGCCAGGCTTCTGTGGAGAGTCAGTGAGACGCAACTGGGAAAGCCGGGCTCCTTCCAGCTCTCTGATCCCGAGTAAGGTGGCTTCATGGTTTGTTCCCTATCCTGGCCTCATATTCCTTCTCATAATTTAAGAACCTCAGGTTTTATTATTTTATTAGCCAGGATTCTCCAGAGGAACAGAAATGATAGAATGAATTCCACATGTAAAATTACACACACACACACACACAAACAAACACGTGCACACATATACACACACATGGAATGTATTGTGGTGGCTTACAAACTGTGGTCCTGCTAATCCAACAGTGGCTGTCTGGTAGTTGTTCAGTTCAGAAAGCCGGATGTCTCATCTGATCCTCAACCTACTTTGGAATTCTGAAGAAGTAAGTTTGAATACCAGCAGAGGAATGCCTCAGCAGCAGGACAGATGAACTTGCCAGCTAAAGAAAGGACTAACTGGCAAAAAGCAGAATTCTTCTTTCTTTCATGTTCTTTTGCGTGGGCTGTCACCAAAAGATGTGACCCAAATTTGAGATGAGCATTCAGACCTCAAATGATCCGGATTTAGGATCTTCCCACCTCAATTTATCCTACAAAGAAAATCCCCAATAACTCTGCTTAGTTTTTAGTTGATTCTAGATGTAGTGAAATTGACAACCAAGATCAGCTATCACAGTTATTTTAAAGAAACTTCTAGTTCTATTATATGCAATTCATCCTAGGCTAAGTGTTTGACAAGGATGAGTGATCGATCAGGTTTTAACCAGCTAAGACATAAAGGGAAGCCTTAGATTGCTAGGTAGTTCACACAGGCACATACAGACAGAAATGTGTGCAGTATGGATGTTTATCTATAGCCCTACAGTTTAAAAAGAAACTTTTGGCGTTGCTGAAAGAATCAGTAGTAAAATGGGATTAAATGACAGGACACATTTCATTTCTTTGAACTGAGCTGCATTTGGATAGTTAGAAATCTGCTTTCTGACCTTCCTTTCACCTACTTATCCTTTCTTCTCTGACTTTTCAAAGTAAACTTTAGCCATTAGCAAGTTGTTTTAAAAATGGGGAAAGAACGACACGGTAAGGGATGGCTTGACACTCCTGAGGACCCAGGGCTCACATTTGAAAGAAGATTTAAGGAGTTTTTGCAAGTGTAGTTTGGACTGTGTTTGATTCTTCATTCCCTCCATGCCTGATTACTTTTGATGCTAAACCTGCATCAATGTCCCCTGCATCGATCCTATCAGACATTGCATGAAGGATCAGGTACCTAGCAACTAATAATGTGCCAACATTACAGAGCTGATAAGGGGCACATTTCAAACACAGTTACACTCTGTGGAGGCTGTGCTGCCCCCAAAGGCGTGGCTATTCCTGGCGCATTCTGTAATCATTCCTCCGACTAAGCAGTCCTTTGCACTTGGCTTTCTGATGCATTATGGTAATCATTTTTAGCAGAAAATTACCTTCCAGACTTGGCTTGGCTGGGTCCAGTGTTAAAATGAGTTTGTAGACCTATGGGAGTGGTGACTGATGGCCGAGAGACAGCCATCAGTGTCCTGTGCAAGAATGGAAAGTCAGTTTGGGATTAACATTCTTCATTTGCCATCGGTAATCCACAAGGCAATTTATCTAGGTACAGGTAATTATAAGTTGATTCTGCTGCACTTCCTTGAAATTAAGCCTGTGTGTGTAGAAGTAGAAAGCTTCAGGGCTGTGTTCCAAGGACACGTGGAGCCTTCTAGCATGGAAAACTCCTTCAGCTGGGCCCAGGTCACGTGACAAACCTCATTTGCTCACACTTCTTCGTATCCTTTAGGCTAAAATCTAAACAATCCACAAGACCATCCATTGTCTGCACTCAGCCCACATCCATAGCTCCAGCTCTTAGTTCCCACCTCCCTGGAACTAGAGAGTTCCAGTCTCTAGCAAACTTACTTGGTTTTCTCAAGTAGACCAGGTTTCTGTCACTACAGACCTGGCCACATTTGCCTCCTAACCCTGAAATACTCCTCTGCTACAGTAAGACCACCAGACCTTGGCCCTCAGGCTCTGGGACCCACACAGCTCCCTGAATACCCACTCTGTTTTGTCACCGGTCCTCTCTCCTGTAGGCCTCATGAGGGCAAGAACTCAGTGGCTCTTGACCATGCAGCATCTGTCTGATGGATATTGGTGAAGGAATGAACTAATTGTCAAGCAATTAAACCTCAAGTAGTCTCTGGCTATCAGCACTTTTCCTTTCATTTTGAATCTCGGTTGTAATACATGGATGTTTCTCCTTGTTAAAATAGGAAAGAAAAGGAACCCTGCAAAAGCAGCAAATGCTGCTTGAGCTATTTCCAGGCCTGAGATCCTCTCTATATTTAGCGTTATTTTTTGTAATCTGTGCAGGTGTTTGTGTGTTTGTATGCATATGTTCACATATCACCCAGACAATATCTGTGTTATTTTCCATATAGTATTATGTGGGAATATCTATATGTAGCTTGCTTTTTCAGATTTCTGTCAAGCTGTACACGTGGTCCCGTGGCAGCACCCAGAGCTCTTATTCACTTCTTTTCGTGGCTGTCAGGATCTCAGAGCCTACTTGAAACATCTTATTTCCTTACTGCTCTGGTGTCCGTCAGTATTTAAGTGTGCCGTGTCATCTTGGAAATGCTCTGAAGTTGGAGATGCATTGTCCCCCACTCCTGCTTTCATTAGTAAAGGAACAGGATCCTTACGACCACAGAAGGAAGCTCCAGCAAGGGTGTCTGTCTCTGTGTTAAACCCAAATCCTCTCCTTTGTATCTCTCATTCTTTTTACTTCTGACCCTTAGACCCTCTTTACTAATTGAACTTCCTTGTATGACAGGGACCGTCCTGTCCCCCACTGACCTCTCTTCCTAACCCTTTGCTGAGTTCTTTGTTTGCTAGGCCATGTTCACATCCGTGCGCCTCAGTTTTGAAAATCTTCCCTTAAAGTGTCTCTCTTGGGATCAAATGCAGTACACTAAATGACACGTGACCAATGCAGCTATGAGGACTTCAGGTTGTCATCTTCTCTGCTCTAGCTACTGTACTGTAAATACTGTTACACCGACTGACAGTTTGGGCCTCACAGTAAGAAATATAAATACATTCAGATAGTGCTGGGGATGGATAGGTAGACGACTCTTCCCAGGGTGTAGCCCTAAGCAGGTGGTAGGAAGGAGGAGAAAGATTTCATAGCCCCTGACCAGTGCCAACAAAAAGGTAGACAGAGTATACGACTCCTTGACCTAAGCCCTTGAGTGATGGAAAAAGCCAGTAGCCCTGTCTGTAGGTTCTTCCTAGGATAAAATGAACAGCTCCTGCCCTGCAGCCTGTGCAGAGACTCGGGGCTGGTGCCACTCCAGGATGCAGGCAGAGGTGCCATGCCAAGGAAACACTACTATGGTCCATATTCTGGTGGTTTTTTTCTGCATAAGGGAGGGGCCTGGTTCTACCTTCCTGTACCTAACACAGGTCTGACGTTCTGATGCAGGATGTAGGGTTCTTTGATGTGTTTGATAATAGGACAGAGCCCTGTTTTTCTTCACCAGAGGTCAGTGTGACCTGTATGTTGGCTTCAGCAAGACAGGGTAGAGGCTTACATCTAGTCTTGTTGGCTGCACCAGTCGGCAGTCAGCTGACTTCTTACAAGCAACAGTAGAGTTAGAGGAGCTAAGGCCGGATAGGATGTATTAGAAGGCTATGAGAGCCGAGCCAGCATGCGGCCGTCACAGGAGGCTGGAGACGCAGCACTGAGTTTCAATGCCAGAGTCAATTCCTTCAGTATTCAGTGATCTGAAAAGTTCATTTTGTGTATAACTCTAAACTAAAATAAGAAGCCATGTGTGTAAGGTATCTCATGGCAACAATATTAGCTTTGTTATCAGGCCTCAGTTTCCTTACAATAGATGCAAAAACAGGAAGGAAGGAAGGGAGGGAAAGAGGGAGGAAAGGAGGGAAGAAGAGAGAGGGGGACAGAAGGGAGAATTTGTTCATTACATTCATCCATTTGGAACTTTTTTTTTTTTAGGTATCGGAGTGGGGTGTGAGGGGAGTCAGTCAGTAGTCAGTATTCTTCAGCTTCAGGGTGTCAAAGGGACTAAAGCCAAAGCTTGCATTACTTGCAAAAGGCCTGCTGGTGACACTGGCCAGCTCCCCTGACTTCTTTGTAGCACATCTTCGCTGCCCAATGACCTTTGCTAAATTATGTAAATAGTGCCTTCAAAGATCCCTTGCCCAGATCCAGGGAAAAATCCCTACTCAAGTGATTACTCACATGGCCGACAGCTCTGAGAACAGAGAGAGGCAGAGCAGGGGGAGAAATCCAATAACTTTGTAATTTAATGAAAGCAATCTTTCTTGACTGTCTGAAGTCTTATCTGCTTTTCTTACACTTTGGAAAGGCACAGGCCCTATATATATATATATTTATTTATTTTTTAAATCTTTATACAACGTAATAAAATTAGACTATTTATTATGTGTATGTTAATCAGAATGTATCAAATTTTTATCAAGGAACTAAAATAACTAACGCTTATGTATGGTGCATGATGACATAAATCTAGGGAAAGAAGATGAATATTTCAGTAGCTGCCAGAAACCACAGAGAAGTTGAACCCCTGGTAGAAACAGAAGGGCTATTCAGTGCGCTTGATCTCTCACAGGGCCGGCAGGTTTGAGGGCCAGGAGGCTGTGGCTTGCCTCTGTTTGTTCTTGGGTCTTGCCCCTTTGCTCACTGTTCTCTGTGTCCCTCTACCACCCATGAGCCCCATTTTCTCCCTTTCTTTCCACGTCGTTTGACCTCTTGCGTTTCACCTCACTTCTGCCTTCTATGGCAGGGTTGTCTCTGGGCTCCGCAACCCACCATGACAGGCTCGTTCTTTGGAATAAAGCAGCTTCCTTGGTACAAGGTCAAGAGTAGGTAGAATGGGGACTCTGAACTTGTCCTTCATCAGACACCCTAGAATTAGCACATTTTGGTGTTGCTGTTGTTTATTTGCTCAGCCCCAAGGGTTATGAGAAAAGTCTGACTCATATGTAGAATTGACAGAGATAGGAGTCTCCCCTTGGTTCATGACTATCTTGGTGATGGGGGAGGGAGGACCCTGAGACTCCTTCCCCACTCTACACGGTGCTGGAGAGATTGCAGTGGGTGAGCCAAGAGTGCCCGTAGTACATAGCAACACTCGCAGACCAAACCTTCACCTCTGTGTTCTGTTTCATCGTCTCTCGTGTCAGGGGAATTGCCCTATTCAAGATGCACTGCTCTAAGGATGAAACACACTAATTTATACAAGATGCTTAAACAGTGTTCCCAAGTGCCATCAGTATTAGGCAGGTGTATCAGTCTGGGTTTTACTAGGAAAATGAAAACATTCTTAGCATTGAGCACAGCCAGGGATTTCCTGAAGGGAATTAGAGGTTCTGTGGTCTTCAGGGAAGCTTCGGGGATAAAGGAATTCCCACAAGGCATTTCTCAGGCACCTCTGGGTGGAGGTGGGTGCTTAAATGCCTCTGCCTCACTCACTCCATCTGCTTTCTGGTGGTGAACAAAATGCTTCCCCACCCCAGGGCACTCTAAGATCTGCCTCTGCACCCTCAGGTACATCCCTCCCAGTGCACCTCTTGATTGTCACTCTGCTTAAAAAAAATAAACAAATAAAACAAAATTGGAAAACTAAACCAGGTAGAGTGGTACACACCTTTAATCGCAGAACTTGGAAAGCAGAAGCAAGCAGATCTCTGAGAGTTCAAGGCTATCCTGGTCTGCAGAGTTCCAGATCAGCCTGGGTTATAGAGTAAGACCCTGTCTCAAACACAATAAATGATTATAAATATATATACATAAATAAATCAGAAAACACATTCTAGGAAATCCAGTTCCCAGGTCTGGGGTGGGGGCTGGGGAGAGGCTGGTTTGCCCTGACCAAATAAGATGAGTGGGGGTCCAAATGCGTAGTACAAAGCTTTAAGTACCATGGAGAAATATAATGTTAGTGGTAATGAAAATGAAACACGAAAACAGTGAAGCCAAACCAACAGGAAATGCTGGTAACCAAGTAGGAATGCAGTGTGATACAGTTCCACACAGAACCTGACACATCTACGAATTTATATACTCTTGACTTCATAACAGGGTGTCTTACCTAGGCCAATTCTTTGAAGCCTTACAACATTTACACAGGAGGTAACATCATTCTGAATGTTTTATAGGGGAGAAAACTATTTTCCGGAGAAACTATATGCCCAAGGTTACAGGGCTTATCAGTGGTGAAGGCGGGACTGAATACCAGAATTGTGACTCCGGGGCTCATTTTCTTAATTGCTACACTCTTGGGAGAAGGAAGGATGAACGTACAAATTGAGGTCTGTCGACTTCACTCTGGAGCTGGATCCCACTAATTTCTTTTACATCTAAATTCTTTTATCCTTAAAACAATGGTTGTTTTTAAAACACAGGTTCCTACTTCAGTATTCTAGAAGCAAGTATGTGCTATGGTCAAGGCAACTAAGCATCTATGCTCCTGGATGACTGTCCTCGAGCTGTCGCCTGGCGTAAGAGCTGGCTCTCCTTAATAGATTCATCTTCATTCAGTCCTCAGTGGTACCCTCTCCACGGGTCTGCTGAGATCCAGGGAAACCTGATCATCATTCAACAGTTACTATGAAAGGAAGGATTTGTTCATTGTGTGAGGATGATAAAAACAGAGAGTAGAAAATTGCATTAATCCAAGTGCCTCTTGGCTTGCCATGTGATTCCAAAGCTCTGTGTACATTTTCACTACCTGAAGGAATTAAGGATTGACATCCCGACAGAGAGGCATGTCCCTAGATGTGTAGCTCACAAGTGTCTGCTTGTAGCCCTCTCTCACCTTTGGTTTTGTTTTTCCAAGTCAGCAGCTTCTAGAGTAGAAAGGGGTGTGTTTGCCTGAGAAAGCCAGAGAACTCTCCTTGGGCAAGAAAATGAAGTACTTAAGAAATGTCTTAAGAAATGTCAAGTGTAGGGTGGTGGGGGGATTTGCCTAGGATGACTTTAAATCTGAGAGGTTCTTCACAGCAGGAAGGAACAAACCCATCCAAATCTCCCTCAGCTGAGAGGCACATTAGCAACTCGAGTGGACTTTAACTGGGCAGAATCCCCCTCCTCCCCACCAACCTTTATCTGATGACTCAGCAGACACAAAATGAATAGCGCACATCTTTAACAGTAGTAAACTCCTAAGTGAGACTCTGCAGCTGTTTTCCAATCAAGGAGATGGAGTCCGGGAAGTAAAAGTCAAACCAAATAAGTCTTGATGAGAAACATGGCAATCGTCATTTCTGAAGCATGGCATTTTTGTCGTCACACTCCGGTCAGCAGAAATTGTCCTGTTCTTGTCAGAAACAGCCACCCCCTAGTAGTTAAGTGATTCCAGCCATGGTCCCTGTTTGCTGCTGCATTTGCTGAACTAAAGCTCAGTCTAGGTGGGGCAGATACAACTCTCCTGTCTCCTCGGTTGCTGCACTCAACGCTATTCAGTCACTAGAAAGCCTTTCATTGCTAACCTTATCTTTACCTCTTGAGCTGGAAAGATCATCCCTGGGTCAAGTAAGAAATAAAGGTGAGGCAGTAAGGTGCCAATCAACAAGCTGTTCGGGTCTTTCGAGAGTATTGTGAGTTAATATGGAGAGTATTGTGAGTTAATATGGAAGAACTAACCAACCAACCAAACAAAGTAACCCTCAAATCTTTGTGATTCTCACACATTAACACCTAGTTCAAAGTGTTGAAACACAGAGAAGATCAAGAAAAGTAGGTCAATCTAGCCTTTATGAATTGCTCTTGCAAAACCACTTTCAAAGCTGGGAGCACCTTTCCAACTACCCAATGAAACTTGGAGAAGGAATAGTATTGGGTCCAGCACCTATTGAGAGAAATGATGACTTAGGGTTGCTTCTGATAGGAAGGTTTATAGGGTGCCTGGCAGGAAGATAATAGAAATACCCTTCTCAGACGGTCAGGAAGCAGAGGGTGAGGAACAGTAGGGTGAGGAAAGGGAGTTGAGTGGGGGCAGAGGGGACTCCACCTACATGGGGATGATCTCCAGCTGACAGCAGTGGAGTCACAATCAAGGTCCTTGTAAGTGCCTCATAGAACGGCTTTTTTTTTCCAGACTCTTCTTAATAAATGAGAATTCCATTTCATTTAGTTAGCACATCTCTTTGCCATGGCCTGACCCTCAGGTTTGCAGTTCGCAAGTCCCAGGAGGTGCCCAATACATCCGCATCTGCAGAGAAAGGTGTGAGGACGTTCCTAAGGAACAGAGAAGAGCAATGAGAATCACTAATGCCCAGCGGCAGCTGAGGACCTGGGAGTTTCTCATCAGAGACCTTTTCTGACCCTGCTTTCCCCCTGAGCATACAGGGGACCCAGGGCCTCACACATTAGTTGCACCCGGGCAAGTTTTAATTAAAGCCTAGGGCTTTAAAAGCTCCAGATTCCCTGCAGGGAACCTTTCCAGCTTCACTTCCTTAATTCAAAGGGCTCAAAGCTTCTTAAGGAAACATGGTGGTGTTTTATCTGAGAGTGATCTTATTTCCAGAGTTCTTTTCCTTGATGTAATTTTTAATATTTCATGCTCTGCCGCTCTTCTGGCTTGGTGTCCTAGAGATGAGTAAATACAGAGGGGCGGCTGCTCCCTGGCGCAGCTGCGGTGGGTGTGGTGCTTAGCCTGGAGGCAGGGCTGTAGGTTCCTTCCGCCATGGGCCAGCATGTTCTCCTGAAGAGCCCATTTGGGAAAGTAAGTCTCCCATCAGGCATGCTCTTGGAAGTCCTGTTTCTCCCACGTTCTTGGTTGACCTTCTTGTGGCCATGCCATGCCAGGTAACAGGCACAGCGTAACCCCTGCCTTATCTACTCATTCCACATCACTCCAGCTGCAGGGTGAGTGGGCACTACTGCTGTCGCCATATTACAGATGGGCAAATGGAAGTAGAAAGGGTATAGCCTGTGTTCTCAATGGTTCTAAGGAAGAGAACCTGGCTTCAAACCATAGCGTCAAGCTCTGGGTGGGATGCTACAAATTGCGACGCTACCCTTCCGCTCCTCCTTTCTCTGTGGTCAGCAAAGTAACACCAAGATGAGAACAGATGCCTCATGCCAGCTGTTCCTGAGCTTCTCAAAGTTTGCAAGCTTCTCTGCCAACATCGTCCACTGATGGATGCTGCACAGCTTCCCCTGAAGTGTCTTTTTTGTACACAGAACTCTACTATGACTTCAGCATTGTGCTGCAGGAAGCTCCAGGTCTCTAAAGTTAGCAGGGGCCAGGGGTTCTGGTTCCAGAAGAGAAGAGAAGCAAGGGCATTATCAGAAACAATAGAATTAAATCAATTTTCCCACCTGAGCTTCATGGTCAGTTTACAGACCCCCCACCCCATCTTGAAGCATAAAGTGATCTGCTTATCTTTCAGCTTAAAAAGCAAGCATTCCTATTTTGACAGCACAGCAAATGCCCCTCCCATGTGTATTTATTATTAGCGTCATACTTTTGATTAATATTTGGAGATCCATTAGCCAAGAGCATTTCTATTCATTTCAGTCAAAATGTCTTCAGAAGCCCAAAGCTGAAGATGCATGAGCCTAAAATCATCTGCAGATCAGATATTTGCATTATGAGTCATAACAGTAGCAAAATTACAGTTATGAAGTAGCAACGAAAAGAATTTTATGGTTGGGGTTCACCACACCATGAGGAACTGTGTTAAGGGTCACAAGCATTAGGAAAGTTGAGAACCACTGCCCCAACGTATCTTCTGTTACTGAAAGCATAAATCACTTACAGCATTTGAGGGCTTCTACAGGCACACATGCTGAATTCTCCAAGAGATAGAAAACTTAGAGTGATAAGCATTGTGCTCCAGACCTCTTCTTTGACTTTAATTCTCAATAGATATTACTCAGAGTATGTCTGAAGCTAAGAACTAAATGTGGATACAGGGCAAATGTTTCAAACTTAAGGAATCGTGGGAGGCAGCAAGTTGAACAGGATTTGTCATTGTCCCTGGGGAATTTAGTGATACCCATAGCCTGCAGTGTCGGCTGCTTTTGCTGTCTGGGGACTATGGTCAGAGATTGGTAGCCACAGGGAAGTTGGTTGACATGCGGATGTTGATGATTCAGGCAATGACCAGGACTTGGCCCCAGCACTATAGCCAAGAAACATTAACTTGCTGGTACTGCAGAGTTCATTCAATACAATAAGTTCGTCATGTACTACCTAAACATGTGGATGAGAAGTCCAGAAGGCCAGTGAGTCCTACAATCATGCACAAGATTAGCATAGGTTTGCCTGAAAGGGGAGCTTTCTCCTCATTAAATAACAATAGTACCATTGTATTTCTAAGATCAGGCTGTTCATAAACTTAGGTAATTCAACACATTCATATTTTACTCATATTGAAGTTCTGATAGATCTATCCACACTTCATAATCAACTATCTACAAGGACAGCACATGTCCTAGAAATGGCATTCTGGCTCATTGGTTTCCTGTAGTCAATGCTACATCTCCAGGTTGACTCTATTTCCCTGATAAAAGGCTTTAGATAAACAATGATTTTAGCTCACAAAACATTTATTTGTCTCAAGACAGGGATTTATATAGCCCAGACTGGCCTCAAAATTTTGATCCTTTTTCCTCTGCCTCTTGAGTATTTGGGTTGTTTTTCGACTCTATGACGTAGTTGCTAAAGATCCATCACTAGTTAAAGCTGGTAGCAGTGCCTGGTACTGCCCATAGAATATCAGGGGTTCGTAAGTGAACCCGAGCAGGTAGTGGATACTAGACACCACGCTCAGTGTACCAATCAGATTCTTACAGAGTGGAGACCCTGACTTCTGTGAATTCCTCATCATTGCTGGGATGCTCATGGACAACACCTAGGTAAGAGCCTTCTGCTGCTGAACCAAGTCCCCAAAGTTAGTCAGGCACAAAGTTCAAAAAACACAAATGGGCAGACATCTTTCCCCGGACAGACACCAATGCCCATCAGGAGAGTACCTGACAGGTCAACAACTTACTGCCCTAAATCCAAGAGGTCATAGGTTAAAACGTCTGTTCATAAGTTTGGTTTCCAAACTCAATGAGTTGGAAGAGTATTTATATTGATTAATATAAACATCCCTAGGCTGAGCCACATAAATAGCAGTTCTGGTGATACGGCACTGCCCTCGACTCTGCGTGTGCTGCTACGTCACATAAATTGCACACACTGTGTTACCACTCTGAATGCCAAAGCTTTCTGAATTGTGGAGCACAGCTGGCTGAAGTAATTTTGGATGAGGAAATGCAGACTAGGAATAAAAATACTGGCATATTACCTTTGTCTGTCAGGCCTCACACCTCAGTGCTTTCAACTATTTCACCTTTTCAAAAAGTCAATTATTTCATTTTTAACCAGCACAAAGTATTTGGACATATTTTGTGGGAATCACTGATGCTTTGGTAAATATGTAATTACAATTTTGTAATATCCTAGCCAGGATTAGCATACCTGTCTTTATAAACCTTTATCAATTCTTTTGGGGGGGGAATTAAAAACTCTTCCTTCTAGATTTCTTTTGAAATGTACAGAATGTGGTTCTTTATCTATACTCATATTGTATGTTAAGACACCAGAATCCATTTTTCCTATATAGCTATAACTTAGTAACCATTATCTTCCCCACTACCCAACCCCCCCTCAACCTCTAATAAACACTATTATACTCGCAAATCTTTTAATTTTTCCCTCGTCATAACAAATGAATGCTTTCATTTTTAATCCCTTTGTGATTATCGGGAAATTGAGGCCCAGAAAAAAAGTAAAACTACACTCCAAGCAGACATGCTTCGTAAGTGGCAGAGTTCAAAGTCAAGCTCTGGTCTCAAGTCAGTGACTAGTGTCTCATGCTGAGTAGAAGTCATGTGGATAAAGCAATGCCCTCTTTACTCTCCAAGGTGGCCCTGCCTTCCTAGGTCAAATCTGACACCCAGCCTAGAACCAGCTTCTTTATTTTTGGCCCAGGTACAATTTAGATGGAGACTCCATTGGCCAACGGATAATCCCTCTATTAAGAATGTGCTTACAGCATGAACCCTAATAACAACCACAATTGGTTGGCTGCTCCTCCTCCAGACAGGGTGACAACTGACTCCATCTTGGTGGAGAAAGAACTCCTTGCAGAGCAGCCCTTCCCAGGGTCTAGACCACCTAGTCCCCCATGCTTGCTTCCGGCCTTAGGAGAAATATGAAAAAGCTCTTTAATCCTGGGTCCTGGCTCTTCACCCTTTGGGAGATGGACTGCTGGCACCTGGAGTTTTATATCAACATCTACTTTCTTAGGTGGTTTGTTATCTCCTACTGGGGAGCAGCCTCACACAGACACACTAGGAACATGAGGAGCTTGTGATGGTTTGCTTCCTAGACCCCCAGCTAATGTGCTTACAAAACAAATGTTTCTAATTTCCCGCTGGAAAGCCATAGTCATTATGTGGTTGCTTCAGAGGTCTTTGTCTTCCCTGCTCCCTCTGTGCAATCCTGAGCTGGCAGCCACTCTATTTCAAGGACTACAGGGTTGCCTTTCTCAAAAAGAATCACACACAACTAAATGGAGGGCAGATTCAGCACTCCAGGTGAACCTTGTTCTTCGGCTGCTGTCATTCCCACGCTTCGCCTTCTGCAGGTGTGAAAGTTCCACAAATGTGATTCCCTGGTCATTAGAGGACTCATTTATCATTCATCCTTGGACAGGCTTTGGGTTTGTAGACAAGTCAACCCTTCCTGGAAGCTATATGATAGAACAGTTAATAGTATAGTCTTTGGAACCATAGCTACTATAGGCACAGTGTAGTCAGCCCCTGCTCTATGTCCTCAGGCAAATTATTCAACTATTGGACTCTCCTATTGTTTATATCTGTAGAAGGTGGGTGAACTGGAAACTAATACTTGGGATCATTTTAGGAGTTCGATGAGAGTGCCTGATCAAAGTTTAGCACCATTACTGAAACTCAAGAAACATTGCTTAGTCACTTAGCCAACACTGAGAATACGCTTCAAAGCAGGTATTGTTTGAGGAAGCATTGGCAGTGGAGCATAATCAGGAAGCCCCACCAGTGTGGAGTTTCTTCTCGTTCTCATGTTCACAAGCGGTTTCACAGACACCGAACTAGAGAACTTCAGTCGGGATGCACGAGAAAACGATACTGCTGTTCAAGTTAGTTATGATTCCCAGTTACAACGCTTTAAGCACTGGCTGTAACTGCACACACTTGCCTCTGACAATCCTGAGATCCTGAAGACGCGTCTTCAACAGTGTCATTCTCAGGATCCCGGCAGTCCAACAGTAACTTTCGTTAAACCAGCCTTCCTTAAATTCATAGGGCTGGAGAGTTGGCTCAGAGGTTAAGAGCACTGCTTGCTCTCCCAAAGGTCCTGCGTTCAATTCCCAACAACCACATGGTGGCTCACAACCATCTGTAATGAGAGAGATCTGGTGTCACCTTGAAGAAGAGACCTGGTTACTCGTCCTCATCAATTTAGACCATGGAGCCCAATATGGACAAATTCAACACAACAGCCATATACAGGCTGCCTGTGCATGCTTCAGCATTGCCAGGGCATAAATTTCAATTTCGTTTTTTTCCCCTTAAATTTATAGGGCCACAGATACTGTTCGTTAGTTTCCTGCAGACTTCCATAGGTCCATCTTTTGAGAAATATATGAGGGCAAATATTGAGTTAGTAAGGCTACAAACCACTAGAAAAGCAAATCCGCCGAACAGTAAGGAATCACAGGTGGTCTGCACCTGAATTTAAGAAAGGTGCAGCAATAGAGATGGCTTTCCCTGCCCTCATGGTTAAGAGGCTTCCTATTGTGGCAGGAGCTGGCCAGTCCTCCCTCAAGGCTACTTTAAGCCTGCTCCAGTTTGCTCTCCTTGGTTCTGAATTCACTAATGTGCAAAACATGAGTCTCAGCCAGCTCAGTAAGTTTCCTCCCAGCGCTGGGCCACAGGATCACACCCCAGCCTTCGCTACCTATCACTCACTCGGTCCTTTACAGACGGACACGTGTCAACCACACAAAGAAAGGCTCTTCTTGGATGGCTGATTGGCTTTTCCAAGCAAAGCCCATATAGCCACCTTCTTCCGTCTGTCCCACCAGGGGGCTGGCCACCATGTTTCTTGCTGCCTGGCTTCTTTCCTGAGGAGATATCCAAGACTGGGTTTAAGCACTAGTAATACTCCATTTCCATCCTCTTGTGGAGACTTCCATAAATCTCTGGTTGGTGTTTGCCCTCTCTGGAATAAACTTCTAATTGATTTCTAAAGATTGCTGCCTGCAAATTCAATTCCACTTTTCGTCTACGCTGTGTAAAGAAACATCACCCAGACACCTCTCCTGGGCACACGTCCCTCCTCTGACTCCCAGTGATTACATTACTGCTGTCACATTGCTTCCATTCAACTCGAGCTACAAGATTTGTTTCCCTTGCTTGTTTAATTGCCCATGTCTTATTACAGAGACAATTTATTGTTTTAGTGTAGCATAAAGTTCAAATATTTCATGCAAGATGAATATGGCCGCTGACATTTTTATTCTCATTCCAAATTCACACGTATACAAAAACTCATACTAGAAACATTTCAAAATGGTTTGGGCCAATGATTTCTTTTTTAAAAAAATTTTTTTAAACAATTTCTTTTTTATTTTACATACTAATCCCAATTACCTCTTCCTCCCCTCTTCTGCTTCCCCATCTCACTCCCCCTCCATTTTTCAGAGAGGGTGAGGCCTCCCATGGGAAGTCAACAAAGTCTGCCATACCATTTGACGCAGGACCTAGGCCCTCCTCGCTGTATCTAAGCTGAGCAAGCTATCCCTCCATAGGGAATGGGCTCCCAAAAGCCCAGTCCATGTACTAAGTATAAATACTGGTTCCAAAGCTAGTGGCCCCACAAACTACCCAAGCCACAGACTGTCACCCACATTCAGAGGGCCTAGTTCAAATGTATACAAGTTCCCCAGCTGTCAGTCCAGAGTCTGACTTAGACTTAGGTGTTTCTGTGGGTTTCCCCATCATGGTCTTGACTCCTTTGCTCATATTATCACTCTACCCTCTCTATGACTGGACTCCAGGAGCTCATCCCAGTTCGTGGTTGTGGATCTCTGCATCTGCTTCCATCAGTTACTGGATGAAGGTTCCACGATAACAATTCAGGTGGTCATCAATCTGCTTGCAGGGGAAAGGCAGTTAAGGCCCCCTCTCCACTATTCGGAGGGTTAAAACCTCCATAAGCTGACAGTTTGTAAAAACAATCTAAATAGTATAGTTCCTTCCAGAAAATTGCTACAAGTTTTCTTTTTTCTCTTTCTTTTCTTTTCTTTTATTGGCAATGGATTGTGTGGCTTGTGGAAAATGTGTAACAACTTGCATAGAAGACCAAAGACTCATGCAGAATGAAAAAAAGTCAATCCCAAGAGGCTATGCACTTCAGGATTCCACTTGTATAATGATCTTAAAGTAAAAAAATTACACAAATAGAGAAGTGCTTTACTATTGCCAGGGGTTAAGGAGAACGGGGACTAGAGAAAGGCCGGTAGCTGGAGAAGAGTCTGGTGCGGATCCTGTGGTGATGAAAATGCTCCGTGCCGTGATGGCTCTGGCCCGAGTTTTGGCACTCTTCTCATCCTAGACCTCCGGGCCACATTTCTCTTCAGTTTGACAAAACACAGTTAAAACTGACACTTTGTTGTTTGAGATTACAGAAATCATTGAAGCAAAGAGAGGATGTTGAGGTGAAAGGTGGGGGAGCGAGGGAAGAGTGTCTGCCCCCCTTCTGATTGCCTGAGAAGGCAGCACCCACTCGCAGATTCTCTCCAAGTCATCCCCATGGGTTTCAAACCCATTCCCACTCTCTTCCCAGTGAAGATACTCCTCACACAGGAAAACAACACTCCCGATCTCTGTAAAGGAAAGTGCTAACGAGGAAGTGTTCTTTCCTGCCCCGTGGAGAACAGACAGACCCTTCAGCTGGCTAATTTTTCTCACCCACACAGTCTGTCATAAATGTCACTCTGAGCAGAATGTGAGGCAGGAGCCTGATCTATTTTCTGGTTTGGATATACTGCCATTATAGACTCTATAATGCTGTGTTGAAAACATTGCTTCTCTGTGTGCCTTCTCTAACAGTCTGGGAGCATCTTGAGGGGTATGACTGATTTATTCCCTGCCCCCAGGGTGAGATATGATCAAATACATGCTCAGCCAGTGGATGACTGTGACAGGTAGGTGGGTGTGTGGATGGGTGGGTGACTCCATGAATTGGGCGCTAATGGAACAGAGGGTGCCGGGAAGAGGACAAAGGTGGTTTGAGTATTGGTTTCTGATATATGGAACATTACATATTGACTTTAGTGATGTGAGGTTGATGTATTTGATGGGAAATTTTTAAGTGGCAGTATAGTCAGGTCTATGAGAAGTCAGCGTACTAGCAAAGAGATATATCAACATGGTGGGCATTTCAGACCTCAGTAATAAATAGAGCTAGTCCAGTGCTTGAAGGAAGCCAAAATACAACTGGCTATGGCCTGAATGCTCATGTGGAAATCAAATCTTCAATGTGAAGGTATGGAGGGTGTGGTCTTTGGGAGGTGGCTAGATCATGATAGCTTTAGTACCCTTACTTCTAGAAGACTCCAAAGAAACCTTTGTCCCTTCCACTGTGTGAGGACACAGCAAGAATTTAGCATGCCCCAAATCTATTGATCCTTTGATATTAAGCTTCCTTGCCTCTAGAACTGCAATAAATTTCCTGTTTTAGAAGCCCCTGGGTAAATGGTATTTTCTTATTACAGTGAAAATAGCCATAGCCACTTCTAAAGCCACATTTGGACATCAAAGACCCCCTACAGATGATGCTAAGCCCTATCTGTAGAGGGAGAACCTGCTGAGCTACCATATGAGTTATGGTTTCCCTAAGGTCTATAGGGGCCAAATGCTGCTGGGTTCTTAGGAGACTTCATTGGCAATGGGAGGTGAGCCTGACCGTTCTGGTAGGTAATGAGATGTCCTTCGCCAAGGGGAAAATACTTTTCCCATTAAAAGTTAAGCTACCTGTTTCTCTTCGAAGAATTATTTGTAGTTTCTTCCTGCTCTTAATTCAGACATTTTGAGCCATCACAGCGATTGTGCCCCATGTTGAGACCTCGGCAGAATGCTTATCATCAGGAGGTAGAGGGGAGACAATTATTAAGAATCTGTAGGTGTGTTGTATTTTTGTAGGAGGTAGCCATATTTCATGCTCCTTTTTCTAAAAGAAATGTTTTTTAGCTTCCTGATCTAGAGCTATCAATATCATCACTGGAGGAATTCCACAGCTCTATCCTTTACAACCCACTTCCCAAGGTCACTTCTATGGCTGTGATGAACCCAAAACAACTCAGGAGGAAAGGGTTTATTTTATCTCATAGCTTTCAGTCCACTGTGAATGGAAGTAGGGTAGGAACACAAGACTGAAATTTAGAGGCAGGACCTGAAGCAGAGATCATGAAGGAATACTACTCACTGACTTAATCTTCATGGCTCAGTCAATCTGATTTCTTATACCTGCCCAGGGTGGTAGTTCCCACGATGGTCTAAGCTCTCCTGTATCAGTCATTAAAAAATAAATAAATAGTGTTCCACAGACTTGTCTACAATCAGATTGATGCAATACCTTAGTTAAGTTCCCAAATGAGCTTAGTTGGTGTCAAGTGACAAAAGTCTAACCAGGATACCTATTAAGTTTCAAATGCCCTAAAGGGGCTTTAAGTTACTTTTAAAAGCACAGACCGTCTTATGAGCAACGAATTAAGCAGTGCAAAAATACCTTTCCCCGGGAAACACACAAGGGGAGAAAAATTCGGGTCAAGGCAAGTCTGAAATATTCAGTGATTAGGCCCTTGAACTAGTTCACTCATTATGGCTCATGTCTGGTCTAGAAAAGAACTCTGCACAGGGGCCCTCAGGAAAGGCCTGCATTTGTATGGGCTAGAGTCCAGCTCTCCTCTCCTCCTAGAGCCCAGCTCTCCTCTCCTCCGACATTTGTCATTTAATCCCATCCTCTATCTATGCTCATCTTTCTGAGTCAGGGTGGGGATTCATTCTGGAAGGTACTGAACCTTCATTGATGTAGGAACTGTGGCATGTTAGCTCACTTTTGGGATACAACATCTAAGACAATACCTGGTACACAATAGTCATTGGATTAGCCTTTGCTGGGGGGAAGGTTTCAGATAAATTCTGTCTTTGTAGTGTAGTGGTCCAGTCTACATGTGGAAGACAAGCTTTGAATGTTCAAATCCCATCTCTGTCATTTTCTGTCTATGTGACCTTCACCAGGTTATTTTCTAGCTTGGTTTCCTCATTTGAAATATGAGAATAGTGGCACTGGATTATTGGCACTGGATAATATTAGATTACTTCTAGTATTGATGGAATGAATATAGTTAAATGTTCACAAAAGTGCCTAGAGCACAATACATACTAACTATGTGTTAGATATTAATTTTATTGAGAACTGTGATATTGCTATTGGAGGAAAATGATGGTTACTTGACCCCAATTATCCCAGTTCTCTTTCCTGTGAAATTAGAATAATCAGATCTAGCTTGGGGTTATTGGAAACATTGTAAAAATAATCCATGGGCCACCCTTGACAATGGATGTTATGACAATATGTCTGGGTCTTTCTTTCCTGTCTCACAGTCTCTCTGCCTTTAACCCCTGTCATTCCTGCTCTGTTCATGTCTCCCTAGGGCCCTTCTGGGTCCTCTACTTTCTTGCCCTCTGAACACATTGTGTGATTTCACCCTTGCCATGGGTTTTGATCACACTTCCCCCCAGTTCCTTATCCCCCACAGTGCAAATTTCCTTCAGCTTAGCCTCATGTGCCCACCCCCTCAGAAGGCAAGTACCATCAGGATCAGCAGGCCCCAGGATGAATCCCTTGCCTGTCTTCCAAGCCTGACCCTGCTATGCTGAGTCTTGGACTGAGGTGCCATTCCTAGCCAGTCTTGAGCCAGGCAGTTGGGGTCCTTAACTCCCCACATGGCTGATGTCCCATCCCCTTTCAACTATATCAGCAGAACCTCTAGAAGTGTTCTTACAGCACCACCCACCCCCGATTCTGTCTCTAGCTTAGTTCAGGATGGTAGTGCTTTGCTGGTGATTGTACTGCTTCACTTCCTGTCCCTAACAACCATCCTTTATTGTGAACACACAGGAAAAAAAAAAGTTCTAAGTTTTTAACAGAAACCCAGTTGTAATTATCCGTGATCTAACAGGTTTTGATACATGCTGTTGGTAAGGGTCTAGCCCAGCTCCCTCATGGTATATGTGCGTATGATAATATTGTCCCAGACCCTCCTCCCATAGTGTTCTACATTCTCTCCTCAGATCCAAGTTTCTGGTTTCTCATTAGCATTCCTTAACTCCATGGTCTTCCTCTCTCTAGACTTCACACACTGATTAATGCTCTTCAGTTCCCTTAGCATACTCCAAACTTGCAAGTCTCAAGAGGGGCTGACCATTCCACCAGAAGCTGCTTCCAAGCCCTTGGCTCTAGTCTGTACAGGGTTCCCCCCTTGAGATCCACAGTGACCCTGTACAGTATCTCCATTCCAACACACTGCACCCATGTGACTGTCTCGTTTTCTCTTACCTCTCCATGAGCTATGGGTTCTTTAAGGACAGGGCACTTCCTAATTTACCTGCATTTATCCCATCTGTCAAATCATAGTCATTTAGGTACTAAAAAGAAATGACTAAAAAAAAATAACATTGGTTGGCATTTCCTTCTACTCTATAAAATCCGTCTAATAAGAGGCTCACGTGGACAGGCTGTCTTAAACAGTCTGATGTTTCTCTACTTGTTTCATAACTCATGGTATTCATCCTAGGCACTAAGAATGCAAAGCTTCGTGGCTGTCTACTAGCATGGCCCTCATCTGGCGGGCTGCAGGATAGCCATTTAGTTGGAAACCTATTTTCTCCTTCTACAGATGGATCCTCTCCTAGAATGGAGGAGTTGGCACGCTAGGATGGGGAGAGAGCAGCTGTTACCTGACAATAAAAACCAGGTGGATTGGTTAATAAATCCCACTTGGAACACAACCCCACTCATTCAGATCCATGTTTCTTATGGATGCTCTGACACCATGAAGGCAAAGTAGTCATGACAGAGATCACACGGCCTGCAAAACCTAAGGGTTTCACTCTCTGACCATAACATAAAAGGTAGCAGACGCCTGCTCTAGGACCTTACTCCATAGCATCTGGGCCCTTCCAGCTGTGTCCTGAAACTCAGACATGTGAAGCACGGGCCAAGAAAAGGTCACGGTCTTGAATCCAATTTCCATGGCTGAAAGCCATTTCTAATATTTCCCTCCGGCAATGCTTGATGTCTTCCTAAATGCTTTCATGGACACTAAGGAAAAGCTATTCCCAGAAAAATACCACGGCTCATGGTAAAATGGCAACCGTTGTACTATTGACTAGACTCTAGCTTTTGGGCTATCAAGGATTGAGCCTGGACCTTCAGCCTGTATCTAAGTCCAAATTATCTTCTATCAACCATGTAAATGTGAGTAAGTTAAAACACTTAATTTGAAAGGGGCTAAGTTTCCTCCTCCATAAACTGTGGTTAGTGAAATTATAAATAACACCCAAGAACCAAGTCATAGTAGAAAGTGGATGGCTCATGCAAAGGCTCTGTTGTCATGGTGTTGAAGTGTCTAAAATATTTCATTAATGTCAGCTGTTGGAGTTTTGTTTGGCTCGTTCTAGAGATTGCGAGGTGTCCTGGACATTCAGGTTCCTCTCTCGCAGCTTGATGCCTGAAATTTTCTTGTCTTCTTACTACTCTCCTCTTACTATCTACACATCCCAGTACCTAAATGATGTCAATGCTAGGCTCCATTTTACCCATGCTGCAGTCACCGAACCTCTGGTCACCATATGTGTGTATTCTCAAACGCTCTGCATTGCCCTTTTGTATTTTGTTTTGTTTCAGGTTCTCTTTCTCCTAACGCATGCTGTTCCACTCCTCTCTTTCACCCAGCAGCTGCTTAAAACTTCCTCTAGAAAGTCACCCAGGCCTGGCCACCATCTGTCCCAGACGTCAGAAAAAGCAGCTGTAATCAGGGCTACACACCATTATACTTTGTAGGCAGAGGCTGCTTGTTTGTTTTCTGGCCTCCCAGACCCAAAATAATCACACTCAAACTATATTAATTGCAACACTGCTTGGCCAATGACTCTAGCGTATTCCTAGCTAGCTCTTGTATCTTAAATTAACCCATTTCTATTAGTCTGTGTATCACCACGTAGTTGTGGCCTACCGATAAGGTTCCATCCAGTGTCTGTCTCCTGCAACAGCTACATGGCTTCTCTCTTACTCTGAATACTCACTCTCTCTCTCTACATCTCTGTTCAGATTTCTCCCCTGGCATTACTCTGTTAAGCCACTAGCTTCTTTATTAACCAATGGCAATAAAACATATTCACAGAATACATCACGTCCCATATCACTACTTGGCTGTTATTTGTCTGTGACTCGGCCTCTCCAAGCCTTAATTTCCTCAACCACAAAACAGGGACCATAATACTTAGCTTTCAAGATGGTTATGAGAATGAACTCTGATAGACAGGTTTCTTGCACATAGTAGGTTTAAAATATGTTCATTTTATCCTTGATGCTTTTAATAATACTTTATTTTCACGGATGGATGGGAGGGATTGATTAATGTGTGCCAAACAACAAATTTACCAATGATTTAACTCTGAAGGCTGGATAGAATGTACCAACAGGTCCCGGACCAACCCATTTTTACCTTCCCTTTCCATCTACTCTCCCTTTCCAGGTCAGTCCTTAGCTCAGCAATGAGAAGGGTTGTGGTGTAGTATATCTTAGGTCAGCAGTTCTCAACCTTTAGGCTGCAACTCAAATTTGGGAGTCAAACAACCCTTTCCTAAGGATCACCTGAGATCATCGGAAAACACAGATAATTACATAACAATGTATAACAGTAACAAAATTACAGTTATGAAGTAGCAACAAAAATAATCTTATGGTTGGGGGTTACCACAGCCTGAGGAACTATATAAAAGGGTTGCAGCATTAGGAAGGCTGAGAACCACAGACTTAGATGCTCCTGGGTGTGGAAACAGATTGATGTATCTGGGGAGAAATGAAAGTCTATGCTTAGAGGTAACAGTGTTACCTAATCAATGGGCGTCTATGTTGTGCTCCGTGCTGTGAAGCTCTGGGGACCTACCTGAGAGTCAGTCTGGGCTGCTCTAGCTCATCTTGTACCGTGACTAACAGGTTTGCATCCGGCCTGCCTCTACCCTCTTCTGTGGTGCAAGTCCTCATTGTCTGCCTTGTCTGTTACCAGGCACCAGTGCTGTTTGGCTGGTGGAGTTGAGCATCTTCCAGGTTTATGGTTTTGTTGAATTTGTTAAATGTCAGCCACTTTTTCTTCAAATAGTTTTCTGTTTCCATTCCCATTTTCTGATACTTCAGTTGCTTGCATGCTAGACTACACAGTGTTGTCCTGAACCGTAAATGTTCCATTTATGACATTTTCAGTTTATTTTATCTTGGGTATTTCCTATTGCTGTTTTCAATTTCATCCCTTCTCTTCTTATATTGCCTAATCCGGCATTCATTCACCTAGTAAAGTTTTCATCTTTAGAAAGTGTGTGTGTGTGTGTGTGTGTGTGTGTGTGTGTGTGTGTGTGTGTGGTGTGGTGTGTTGGAGGAAGACTTTCCATGTTTTTTCTTATGTTCTCATGCTTCCTTTCGCTTCCCTGTTCAACATGTAGACTATACTTTCAAGGCTGCATTAATAACCATGTCTCCTATTTCTTTCCTATTACTGCTTCTGACAGCACAACAGTGTCTATCTCTGTTGAATGCTTTTCCTCTGAATGTGCCTTGTGTTTTTTTGCTTCCTGGAAACTCCAGATAATTCTTTTATTGGATTCCGGACACTGTGGATTTCATGTTATTGAGCTGCTACTCTGTTTCTTCTGTGTTGTATTCCTTTAAGTATTGAGAGCCCCTTTCTCTGGAAGGTCTTTAAGTTATCTAAAAATCAGTCTTTACTTTTCAAGGCTTGTTTTTTTTTTTTTTTTTAGCATCGTTGTATGTGGGACTCAATGAGCATTTTCTGAGCATAATTGTCCCTTACTTCTAAGATAATATTCCAGACCTCATCTATCACAGTTTTTTCTTTCCTGACTGATGAGCTGCTTCTACTCTATATAATTCAGTTTTTCTGCTCACTTAGTTTTAGTGTTTTTTCCCCCTCCTCTATAGGGAGTGCATTTTCTGATGAGTATTCAGACGTGAGGAATAACTTCTGGGGATCCCTAAGCTACCCCATCTCTTCTAGTTTCCTCTCTCACTCCTTGACTAAGCAGAAGTCTGGAAGTCCTGACGAGACTGCAAGCCACACCTCCATTTGCTCTGTGCTGTTTGTGGCTCAGTTACTGAAGTTCATTGTTTTACATATTTTCCCAATATTCATTTATTTTATTTTAAGGCAAGAGGGTTCTATTGCTCCATCACAGCAAGATAGAGCAGTCCTATGAGACACTGTTTTTGTCTTTGTTCTTTAAAAAGAAAAGTGAGGCACAAAGAGACTAAACAATTTGCCCAAGCTTGTGCAGTTAAGTTATCCTGGGATTTTATGATCTTCGACTGTAAGCTCTGACTTCTCAAAAATATTTCTGTAACTTATAACCAGACATTTACACAAGATAATTTGATATTTGCAAATTACAGAGGAAGAAAATCAGCACGTGTTTACATAAAGCAGGTAGCGTTAAGAACAACAGGCTCCCTCTGGCCCTATGCGTGCTCAGAACTGGACAGGAAAGTTCCCTAAGAACCCTGTCTCAGGGACGAGGACTGGAAATGTTACTCCTGACCCTTTGGGGTCACAGGACAGATTTACAGAGGCTCCAGTTGTGACAGGTCCTGGCGTCAAACAGAAACCTGATCTGACTTTTCAGTGCTCTCTGGAAAATTTCGGTTTTCTGAGCACAAACCATTTACCCAAACAGTGGGAAGGGATTGCAGTTCACTCTCTATGCTGAATTATGCATGGTTTTCAGCTAGGTAAAGTTCTCTGGGTTCTATTTTAGGAATGTTTCCCGAACAGAGCAGAGAAATAACCATTCTGTCCAAACAGGACTAGGCTTAATGCATTCAACAAAAAGAAAGAAATAAGTCCGAAGCTGACGCATTTTCCCTGTGCCTTGTTTTATGGCTGGTAATCAGCGGGATCTCTTCATTTTCTAAGCGGGGACTTTCCATTCATATTTCAAGACATCAAAAGAAAAATATTAGATGAAAAATTGGCCCAAATCTTAAAACATAGACTATAGCATACTCATTATGACATCTTTTTAGAATTGGACTGACTTAATCCTGCTCAATACACAAGGAGTGTTTACTGGTAAGCACAGAGCCTTCTCAGATGTCATGTCAAAACCATTTCAATTTGAGTTTAGAGAGTGATTAAGAAATGTCAACTTTAAAAGGAGAATTTCAAGGATGCCTCAGAGCCTTGAGGTTAGCTACAAAGCCATTTGTGATGCATTGAAGTAATAGACCGATTAAGACAAGAAGGGATCTGAATTCCAGAGTTTTAATTCAGTATTCGTGGTATAAAGGACAACGGGTTTGAATCTGAAAAAAAAAAAAAGATAGATTGTCCAACTGAATAGAAGGCATTCACGTGAGGGGACATCAAAATGACAAAGGGACAGATATTTCCATACCTTTCTTCATTTTACCTCACACCTTTCCTCCATTCTAGCAAACCTTTGTCATTTCTGGGTTGCATGAAGTCCTCAATAATCCCAGCTTTTGCTGACACTCTTCATGTCATGGATTGTGAGGAAGGGACGGGGTAAAGGGTGGCATAAAAGTAAATGTGCCCTTTAGTAATTTTATAGCAGTGGGCATTATATTTAAGTCTTAGATGTATTTTGATTGTGTGTGTGTGTGTGTGTGTGTGTGTGTGTGTGTATCCTTGTACCTTTGCTAAATATCAATTAGTTGTAGAGGACATTGGTGTTAACAAAGTTTATGTATCTTAAAAGAGATAAAATTATGTATATACATGTGCATGTATGTTTTCTCTGCATGCATATTGAGGGCAGAGAGTCTATCTTGTAAGATCTCATTCTACAGCCTAGGGTGATAGAATGCCCTTCCTATGTACCCTGGTACAGACATTGTATCTGTTCACTTACCTGCTTATCACTGGCTTTGGCATTCCCGCAATCCCAGCCCTGATGTTGGCCATAGACCTCTACCTTAATTACACACACCACTTTTAAAATGGTAGCGCTTGTTGAACAAATTGCTATAAATAAAGAGAATAAGCACAAGAGGCTACGTGGTACTGTGGAAAGAGAGCAAGGCTTGGAAACAGAAGGAGAAGATCCGAATCCCCACCTAACTGTGTTGTTTACCATCTGAGAAAGTTACCCACTCTCCATGGGCCTCATTCTCTTCAAGTACAATGCCTGTCATGCAATTGTTACACTAACATGCTTGCTCAGAGGATAGATAACATCTATACATATATGCACACTCAGACTAGCAGCAAGATGACATGCTTTCTGCAAGCCAAGAGGCAGGGACTTTGCAAATAATGAGTGATAATTGACTTTACTCTTTAGATTAGCAGCATGAAGCCAGGACGAAAGCAAAAATGGCTTTGAGAGATTGGAGCAAGAAGTAAGGGGACTCCTGCAGATGAGGTAAAGGGGAAACCAGAGTTTTAAGCAGCTGTGCACTTTCCATGAAAGAACCATCCTCCTTCCAGATACCGTTTTAACCACCATCTAAGATTCCAGGAGTGTGAGAAATGGTATATGTCAGGTTTTATCAGGTTTTAATGTACTTCCTTTTAAGAAGATTGGACATTATAATTGTTGATGAAGTGATATGGAAACAATGGGTTAAATCAATTTAGAAATTGTACTTTATTATTATGGCTCTATGTGTTCTCATCTCAATAATTGAAATAAGTTAATAATTTTTTTAAAGGAAAACGAGTCAAAAAAAGTGAAAGAAGACAAGCAATACTAAGTGTGCCATCTCTTGGTGTGCCTTACACCTGATTGTAACTGCTTATACCCACCACAGGCACTACAGTCGGATGATGAACTGTTTCAGGTTTTCAGTCTATAGTTTTCAAGTCTTTGGTAAATTGACAGTAAATACTGGGAATTCTTTGGTCATGGATATTCTAAAGATGTGTCCATTTTCAGGGATAAAGTGTTGTGTGGGAGTGTTCTGACGGAGGACATGGGAGATAGGATGGAGAATGGACTTCACACTCCACCTTTGCCTTCTGGGTGTGAAGAGGGTATGAGACGAGCTGACTAAGGGGAAACTGATGCCGTGCATAGCTCTAACCTCAGGTCCTCTAAAGGTTTGACACCATCTTGCCCAGATTCTACTGCCCCAGACTAGCTTGGTGTAAATGAGTAGATCATGTATTTATCCAATCACTGATTCACTAATTTAACAGATTTTGTTTGGGTCCTTGGTGTCTATGAGGGCTGTAATGGGATCTGGGATGTGTCAGGGAACAAAACAAATGGGGTCACTGGAGTCATTGTTGGGAAGGAGCAAACGTGTGTTGTTTAAGGGTCCTTCTTTGTGCTGCAGAGAACCTGCACAATATACTGTGAATGCATAACATGAGGAATGGGCCTAATTTAAGCTGGGTGTTAGTGACGATATCCTTAAGATAGGAAAGGGAGACTCACAGACAATAGACATAATAGTGTGCATTGATGGGGGGTACTATAGACTCAAACCCAGAGCCTAGCGCATGCTAAGCAGTGTTCTCCCTCTGAGCTATACCCACAGCTCTCATTTTAAGTACCTTTTTAATACTGTCCACAAAATATATGAATTACACAAGAATAAATATAAAGCACATTTAAAGTCTAATATTAGGAAATTAGCCCTATACCTTCCATAGGCCAATATGTACAAATATTTTTTTTCTTAAGGAACCATTTTAGAGGCCTTCCCTATTTCATCCTGGGTGTGCATTCCATATCCAGTCTCCTGAAGCCCATGGAATTTAACTCTTTCTACCATAAAACAGATATACAGCTCCCACCCCAGCTGACTCTGCTTGGTTGGGAACTACAGCGTTTTTATGGACCTTGAAGACTGTGACATTCAGGCGTCACCATCCCTCAGGTGCAGTTAACAGGCAGCAGGAGCTCATGGGACTCTGAACTTTATGAGAGGACACAGCTCCCATTCCCCAGGCTGCTTATGCCTGGCATTCACAGAGGCGATGGGGCCTGACAGAGTCCTCCCTGCTCCACAGCCTGTGGAGGGAAAGTGCTCATTCTCTGAGTACTCCTTTTCCCCCGGATGGTTGCAGCTCTGCCCAGGGTAAAAAGCCTGAACCAACCCATGCTGTCCCTCTTTGAATCTCACATGTGAACCTGCACACACTGCCATGGTTACAGCGTTTTTGTGTGCTTGTATGTGTCGATACCCACTCTTGTCCTTTCTGCCTTAGTCGCAGATCAACTCTTACTCTTGCAAAACTCCAGATGCTCCCTTTGTGTTTGATCTTCCCAGAAACTCAGAAGTGTGTGTTTGAGAACTGCAGCCCCATGTGTCTAAGCATAGTCTGGAGGAAAGGAAAACCCAGAGTCTCGTCTGCACCTTCTCAAATCATGGTGGGGTATAGTCAACAGCACAGGGAACTGATATGGTAAAGCTTATTGGTTATGACTGGGAATAGAAATTTTCATCCATTTCTCCTCCTAGGTTAAGGTCTGATCTCTTATTATCTAAGGACTCATTTGAAAATCAATATTTCAGTCAGACCATAAATCTATGGATGGATAAATAATAGGTTAGTGATGTGCTTCCTTATAAATGGGTCATGAGAAGGTCTTGGTAGCCTGGGATATCTGAGTAACGGTCGCCTTAGTTCACGATCAGAGGATGGAGGGGATGTTTATGAGACAGAGAGTGGAGAAGAGGAAGGGTGTCTGGCTTGTTTACAGATGTATGGGCAACTTCTTACATCAAGTATGTGTTGAATAGACACCTCATTGTCTCTGTGCTGCCAATATAAAGCAAAAATCTCACATTCGGTTTTCTCTATTCACATTTGGTGTGAATACTGATTCACACTGGTAATTATTTCTATTTACATGTACAGGGGCCTCGACAAGGAGTGGTGAAACTGGACACTGAAGACTCAGACAGAACAAAGCATTAGAGTCTTTCAGAGTACGGTCCATGAGCCAGCAGTTTCAGCACCACCTGGAGTTAGCTACAGCGCAAGATCTCAGGTTCAGATTTCCTAAGTGAGACTTTACATATAATAACCCCTGGGTAATTCATAAGAATGTTCGTGTTTGAGAAGTATGTTGTTTAAGTTTACCTCTCTCTGGTTCATGAGTTAGAAAACAATTTCACAAAGATCCCATGTCAGAGTTAGGATTACAGCCAAGTCCAACAAAAGATTTATGTATCTGTCCTTTCCTGTTCAAACAAGATCCATACATCTCTTGCATAGTTCATGGCTCTTGTCCTGTCAAGAGATAGATCTAATCAGAAGTGCCAAGGTACTAGGTTAGGATAAGGGCTCTCTGAACTAGCACAGGAGATCAGTTGTGGCACAAATGAGCACAAGTCAGCCAAGACTACATAATAACATGCTAGCTGTCTTCTTAATATTGTTTACCCCAGGACATGTTGCTGTGGGTCTACACTGCCCAACTGGTGTGGCAGAGGATTAAATGGGCGGGAGAGAGGACAACCTGGAGATGGGTGATTTCATGATGTAGTTGGTTTCATGATGTAGTTAACAAGAAGCTGAATATACAGCTAGACTCAGCAAGGCATCATGTTATGAGAACCTGACACACTCCCGTTATGAAATGCTGTTATCATCGCCCCATTTTCTTATGTTCTGTACACTAACTAGCTGACTGTAATATTTATGGAAAAATGCCTGCCTTAGGCAGCTTACATGCATGTGTGTGTGTGTGTGTGTGTGTGTGTGTGTGTGAGAGAGAGAGAGAGAGAGAGAGAGAGAGAGAGAGAGAGAAGCATATATTAATTCTTTCCCATGTCCCTCTTTCTTCTTTTCCCCATTCCTACACACACACACACACACACACACACACACACACACGAGGTGGGGGTAGACTCAAACTCTATGCTTGCTTCAATGCCCAGATCATCCTTTGACACATAGTATCCCCCTAATAAAAATTTATTGATATAAATTTGAGTGTAAGAGAGTGCCCCAAATCTTCCTTCAAGCATGTGCTCCATCATACCCTTCCCCAACCAGGTGTCTGTCTCTACTTGTGTTTTTATTTTCCTAGATTTGCAGTTCTAGTTTGATGTTTATTGCAATTTATTCTCTGTGATACTTACTCCTACAGAATCTTAATTTTATCTCATATTTCTAAAGTTCTATAGTCTAGTGGATTTTGGAATGTCATGGTTTCAAAGTACCAGAGTATCTTGCTGTGGATTTCTCTGACTTCAGCTCTGCTGATGTCTAGATGCCTCTTCTGGAGGGTGGGTGTGTAGAAGCCCAGGCTCCCTCCTACCCAGTATATGTCTCCTTCTCTAGAATGTCCTTGAATCTCAGACGATACCTTGAAAGCCTTTATCAAGTTGTTCTCTTGTGTATATTGTCTGTTGTGCACTGGACACCATAGTCCAAAGATGCTGCTGGTCTACATTTCCCTTTCATCCCACTTGGCTTCTCTAGTGCTGTGGTCAGGTCCCTTCACACTGATCATTATTCAAGAAAATACCCCAGAGACACGCCCATTGGCCAGCTGATGGAGGCAATTTCTAAGTCGATGTTTCCTTTGCCCAAGTGACTCTAGTGTCAGTGACAAAAATAAGCCAGAACCCTCCTCTCTCTCTCTCTCTCTCTCTCTCTCTCTCTCTCTCTCTCTCTCTCTCTTTCTCTCTCTCTCTCTGAATGTGTGTGTGTGCATGTGTGTCCATGCATACAAGAGTAAATGCCAGGAACAACTTGAGGGTGTCTGTTTTCTCCTACTGTGTGGGTTCCAGGGATGGAGCTCAGGTCATCAGGCTCAGTGGCTCAGTGGCACAGTGGCACAGTGACTCAGTGGCACAGAGGCACAGTGGCTCAGTGGCTCAGTGACACGGTGGCACAGTGGCACAGTAGCTCAGTGGCTCAGTGGCACAATGGCACAGTGGCACAGCGGCTCGGCGGCACAGTGGCTCAGTGGCACAGTGACTCAGTGGCACAGTGGCACAGAGGCACAGTGGCTCAGTGACACGGTGGCACAGTGGCACAGTAGCTCAGTGGCTCAGTGGCACAATGGCACAGTGGCACAGCGGCTTGGCGGCACAGTGGCTCAGTGGCACAGTGGCTCAGTGGCACAGTGGCTCAGTGACAGGCATCCTTACCTGCTGAGCCTTCTAACCAGCCTACATTTGGTTTTTATTCTTTAAGATCAAAGGCTTGGTAAGTGTTTAATGAGTGCTTTCTGAAAGAATAATGACATGGAAGTCTATATTTTAAAAAGCCAAAGAGCCTACATTCCAGGGTAAAGCAAATTTAATTCGGTTCTCACTCAGGAGGGTGGGTATGTCTCGGCAGCTGCCCCTGTGCCAGGCACTATGATAGGCCTGGTGAATACACATACAAAGGAAACTAAGCCAAACACCCATGAAGCACAAAGCCTGAAGGAGAGACCATCATTTAAAGAAAAAAACTGCCCAACTGCGAATAAGTAGGAAAAATGATGGGTGGACAAGGCTTAGAGTTTGGTAGGAATGAAAAGAAGTATTTGATTCTTAACCTAGAAACAATCAAAACAGATTTGTGAAATGCTAACTTCAATGCTAATGAGTTTACTGGAATGACCAGGAGAAGGTATAGGTGGCAAAGGGGCTGGACTGTAAATTCATTGCCATGGCCCAGAGACCAAAGACATCCAAAAAGGAAAGCAGAAGATACGGATGAGTGAGTTGAGAGTGTGCAGTCACCGTGAGACCTTCTCCACCTTCCACAGAAGCAGTCCCGCTCCACCATGAGCGTGTCCCCTTCTCCATTAAGGAAGGTGTTGCTGTTCCCAACTTTTTTGATCTCTGGTGACTTTGGATGGGACATCAACCTCCAGGTGCTGTTCGGAGACACTCTGAGGGAGAGTGTCTTTGAGTGGCGGCCTCTCTAACTCAGGTGGCTAGCGATAAGATTAGGACACACATGTTGATGATTTTCTTTTGCCTTTAAAGTCTGCTTGCTATGCACTACCGATCCATGTGGCTTTTTTTTAAAGCTCACACTCAATAAACTGAATCTGTGGCTGTAAATAAAACAACTTGTAAAAATGCATTTATGTTGAAACTTCCAACTTAAAATTTATTTTGCTTTTCCTTTAGTTTCTTTATGAGCCAGGGAGGACACTGATGGAGAATCTGTTTCCGTGCTAATAACACTAAAGCAGATTTAGATGCGCATCAGATGGAAGCTGAGGATCATTTTTTAATTATGATTAAGGTGACGTTTTATTATTTCCCCCAGGAGAGTCATGAATTTTGACTCTGCATAAAATACTAATTGAATGCCTCCTTTGCCCCTTCAATCAGAGAGCATCCCTGTTAAATGATGGTGGTTCTTAGTGGACGCTGTCACTTGGGAAGCTTTCATGGCGAGGGGTCCATTGGCACATTTAGGGCTCTTCCTCCTTCCGGTGTATTGAAGCCAGGTGAAGGAATTAGAAACAGGTGGGTGTGATGCTGGGCAGGGAGTGGCTAGCTGTCCCTTAGCTTTATGCTTTATCTTCCTAAGCAGAAGTTTCTTGTCACTACAGTGTGCATGATACCAGCCCCTCAGGCCGAGATTTCGTGAGGCAGAGCTGTACGGTGCCTAGGCGGATGCCCAGCACACAGGCAATTCTACCCTTACTACGACTGTTGTGGTTTAATTAAACTCTCCACAAAAGTGAGAAATCTCCAACAAATCAACACAAGAGCTTGTGAGAGAGTGGACGGAATGTGTATGGGCAGGTAGGAGGCAAGAGATGAGTCTGGTGAATGAAATTTCAGAAGGGAACGCTAGGGTCCTTAGCAGCTTCCTGGGGTCAATTGGACCCTGAAGCCTCCTCACCTGCTTCTTAGAACCGGTCAAAAGTGTATGGGATGGGAGTTCATATAGACTTAGGACATGATATCACAGTTTTTAAAAAGAGAGCAACCACTATTGTCAGCTACTACGGGGATTCTGAATCATGTCTGAAAGCGTCGTTAAAATCCTGGGAGCCCACAAACTGCGAACACCTCTAGAAAGCAGAGTGAAGACGAACACACTTACCTTGATAGCCTTTGGAAGCTTCCTGTTCAGGATAGTACACTGCTGGTCTTCAATAAAGGACCTTGCCGTGGATCCTGAGATTTTGGCTGAAATGATGCTCCTATCCTAATGGTAATGCCTAATAGTAATGCCTATTCTGAAAGGCTCCAATGTATTATCCTGCATTCTCTTTGTCCTGTTGAAAATCCAGTCAAACACCAGCAGCAATAGCATGTAGTTCTTGATGGAACTGCCAGGTTGCCCAGGATTCCTTGAACCTTTCTTAGTTTTAGGACTGTAAAATTCTCATCGTGAATATCTGTGCATCACAGTACACCCCAGGCCAATATAATCTCACCTTCTCCACCCCAACGGGTGACCTTCAGAAGCCTCTGGCATTCTTATAGGAAGCAGGACAATATTTGCATTAAGAAAGCTTTAGCTACCCACAGGGCAGGAAACCCTGACTGCTCTTAGGGATGGAGAGGGAAGAGGAGAGGGAGTGGGGGGAGTGGGAGGGTGTTGGGAGGAGGGGTGAAAATGGAAACTTTTATATTTTAATAAACTTTGAAAAAAATAAATAAATAAATAAAATGGAATTTGAAAAAAAAGAAGAAAGCTCTAGTTGAAGCCCCAAAAGAGCTTTGAACTAGTGTATATGGATAGATTTTCTTCATTATAAAAAAATCAAGCATAAATAGCCAGGTGTGGAGTACATACTTATAATCTCAGCACTTGGGAATCAGAAGTTCAAGGTCATCCTGAGCCACATAGTGAATTCCTGGGCTACGTGATTCACATCTGAAAAATAAATAAGCAAATGAATAAAACCAAACAAAATGAAACAAGCACAGGAACACAGAACACCTGAACCTAAAATGTCAAACAAAACAAGGCCATTTATTTCCTTTGCTTCGATTCAGTGGCCCCCAACGGGTGCTGTTTGTTCTCTAAGGGGGAAAGGCAAGAACCCAACAGAATGGCAAAGCATGTGAAGACATCTTCACCCACCACAGTCTCCCAAGAGAAAGCCCTTATTCCAGTGAGGCAAGAAATGAAGGCAGAGAGCATCTCTGGTAACCTGGAAGGTCTCCTGTGTCCCACTGACTTCAACAAATGTCCTCTCAGGCCCCTGCTGTGTGTCTTCTGTAGCTTTTCAAACATGATCCCAGGTAATACCTGCAGAGGTTCTGAATCAACTAGCCTGTGATGGGCAAGGAATGAGGCTCCGGATAGTGGTGCTAACCGTTGTCCCCAAAGTTTAGACCTACTACCTTAGAGCGTCTGATAGGGGAATTCGTAGACAAGTGTGTGGTGCTGGTTGGTCTAAGAACTGCAGCAGAGCAAGCTGGTAAAACTGTTGTCACCAGGTCTCGATCCCCGGTGTTCATGTCCTCATCTGACCCTCAACCTATGATACTAGCTGCAGGATTTCAGTGTCCTTCTGTGACATCCTTAGATGTCTTCCCAGGTACTTGTCACCTGAAGGACACAATAACAACTCCGTTAAACTGGTCCCCTGGTAATGTCTGCTATACACGGGCATCTGAAGAAAACCCCAAGCTTCCTCCTCAGTGGCCCCAAATTGTCCTAGGTTGTCTTCTCCTTAGCCCTGGGTTGCATCCTCCCTGCAGACCTAGCCATCTGTGGTTTGTGGGAGTCAGGTGGTGTCGTATATTCTAATGAATCGCTCTTCCTCTTAGAGCCCTAAGCCATGTACCTTATGTTCTCCTACAAAGTAGTACCTTGGGTTTAACCTCTGCCCCTTTGTTCAGTATGGTGTCAAACCTACTGCTCTAATTCCCAGGAAACAAACACAGCAAAATCTTCCCCATTGCCTCTCATCTTCCCTGAGATACCCCCCAGACAGATCTCGGTGCAAATGACACCTTAATTCCATAGGCTGTGACTCTCACAAGCTGGATGAATAGGAGACTGCCCTGTCCACATTCAGACAAACTCAGCCTAAAATCTGAGCTCAGATGAAGATAAATGAACGTGGACAGATGTTCTGACTGGAACAATTGCCCTGAGCTCACACAGGACTGGCGAGTGAGTCTGTGCAGCTGTGACAATAAGGGCTCTAACAAAGCATGATCTGGGCCCATGCATCGCTGAACGCTCACCTGGCATCGTGTTGTTTGGAGGCTGCAGCTCTCTGGAGGAAACTGAGTTTTGTCTTGTAGCCTGATAAGCAGACAGGAGCGGAGCCAGGACATTTCACAGCAAATTGCCTCCATTGGTGGCTCTGATGATGCTCCAGGCACAGTGCAGGCACTTTGCACGTTTCCCCTGACTTAATCTTACCACATCAGTGGTGCTATTGTCTCCATTCTACAGAAGAGAAAACTGAGACTTCGGGAACCTGATAGTGAGAGGATGTCAGAGAAGAAATGCTATGCAAATCTGCAAATCTTAGCATTCTTGAAAACTTCTACCACTTGTGGGTCTCAGCATGGATAGCAAGGTCGTGTTGGTAGTGGGAGAAGTCAAGGTTGGGGGTTGTAAATCCCTGGGTGTAGGTCAGTGAATAAAGATGCTGTCTGTGCAGGGCATCCGCTGGAGACAGTATGAAGATGAGTTTATATCCTGGTGTGTGACCTGTGGCTGGTGTGAAGGATCCCCAAAGACAATCATTTTAAGCTTGGATACTAGGCAGGAGCCAATCTTCTTTAAGGAATAGAAAATGTCCCACAAGGAGAATTTGCTTCAACTTTTTATTGGAAACATCGGAGAAATTTGTACCAAACCAGACTAAGAGATAATGTACTGGGAATGCAGAAACTATTCGGCATCTGGACACGTGGTACCCACAAGTTTGTCTTAAGGAGTCATGCATTTACTCAGCATAATTTCACCTGTATCCACTCCGTCCTGAGAGGGTTCCTGAGGCAGGGAAGCCAGATTTGGTCTGGTCTTCCAGGATTTCATACTCTTCTAGACATTTCCAGATAATCTGCCCGTACCCTCCTGGTAAAAAATGTCTGGGCCATTTCAGAGCAAGTTGGAAAAAATTTTCATGTCAATTACAGCTGCGTGTCACAACTGTTTGGCTACGTCTCCTTTGGGGATTGAGACTAATGTTTCATGAAGTTTTCGTAGGGAAAAATGAGAACAATCTATTTCAATTACTTTGTAGAAGTCAAATTTACATAATCATTGGATGTAATGCTATTCATGATGGGCTTCCCCAGAGAGTGTGAGACACCATTCCTGCAAGTGTCTCAGCCCTGGAGGAACAGTCAGACCTTCTCCACACTGAGAGCATGGTGTTCCAGTCAACCTGAATTGGATGGGCCGTTGGTCAAGGAGAATTAGACCAAATGTGAAAACCCACTCAAGGGGAGAAAAGAAAGGAAGCATTCTTTTTAATTAATCATTCTTTTCTCAAACTTCAGAGGCAAACGGGAAAATTAAAATCTATTTTAATAATATAGTCTTCATGAATGTGAAATGTAGTTTCAGGCAGACTTTAATTCAGAACTTTTTTTGTGTGTGCGAAAAAGAATATTGCTTCTTGTATGACCTTTAATAAATCTGGAATGACAATATGGAATTAGAAAGGATTTCTTACTTGGATAAATTCTAAGATGATTCCCCACACACACACCCTCTGCCACTGGGTCTCTGTGCACAAGTGCCAGGGTGTGACATTTGTGTTAAGCATATGCTGGCTGGGAACATGTAGGAATTTGAGGATGGGTGATCCCTTTTGTGAGGGTCACAGCCACATCTTTGGCATACTGTCCCTGAGTCTAACATTACACATTTAGGCACTACGGCAGGTAGGAAGGAGTGAGCAGTAGTCCAAAATGTGAGCCCATTGTTAGTTTTAAGCTTGGCATCTCCCTTGGAGCAAGGCAATCATTAAGTCTGTTAGTTATAAGAAAAATTTTTAAAGAATAATCGTAAGTGTCATCTTCCTTTAAAAAATTGCTTTGGTCTATATGATTTATTCAGTATCTGCTTCCGTACTTTGGTGATCTGTCTCAGCATTAAATGTATGTATCCTGACTGAGAATCTGAAGAGCTAATTTATTTTCCTTTAGTCTTTGGCAGAAAGAACTAAAATTGTTTCATGAAGATTGGAGACAATGTTTTAGACTGATGATTCACATTTGGTCCCTTGTGAGTGGCAGGGAGAAAAGAAAATCTATAGGGGCCTGTCTGCTTGACCTTCTTTCCTTCCTTCCTTCCTTCCTTCCTTCCTTCCTTCTTTCCTTTCTTCCTTCCCTCTCCCTCCCTCCCTCCCTCTCTTCCTCATTCCTTCCTTTCTTATTTCCTTCCCTCTCTCCCTCCCTACCTTCCTCCTTCCTTCCTTCCTTCTTTTCTTTCTTCTCTCTTCCTATTTTCCTTCCTCAGATACTTACTAGGCACCCTCTTTGGTCAATGACCTCAGATGTCAATGAGACATGATGCATGCCATAAAAAGACATGTTTCTGCTGCATAGGATTCTGTCAGTGAAGGATACAGCAAGGAAACAGGCAAAACCAGAATGGGCAAAGTATTGAGGGAGTAACGTCTTGGCTAAGCTGGAAAGTGGGAGGAATAACCAATTTAGAGAAGGGAATCACTGGAAGGTTTGTGAATATAAAGCAACCTGTGTTAAACCTGGATGTAGCAGCCATAAGATAGCAAAGGGATACAGGGTGATGTCTTAGTTAGGACTTTTACTGCTGTGAAGACACACCATGACCACAACAACTCTTATGAAGAGAACATTTAATTGGGGTAGCTTGCTTACAGTTCAGAAGTTCAGTCCATTATCATCATGATAGGGAGCATGGCCGTGTGCAGACCTGGTGCTGAGAGTCCTACATCTCACAGGCAACAGGAAGTCGACTAAGACACTGGACATTATCCTAAGTATAGAAAACCTCAAAACATGCACCCACAGTGACATACTTCCTCCAATAAGACCATACCCGCTACAACAAAGCAATACCTCCTAATAATATCACTCCCCATGAGATTATGGAGCCAATTGCATTCAAAAAATACTACCAGTGGTTTTGGCAGCAGAGCAGGAAAAGACAAGAGATGAAGACATGAGTCTGCAGTGGGAAACAGGCCAGATCATAGCCAGCTGGGATGTTGTTTGACAAGTCTTTCTAAGACTTATGGAGGAGACACTGAAGAAATTTAAATAACAACACATGGTTTTATCTATAAAGAAAAGGCTGAAAACTTAATGGAGAGGGTGGTGATGGAAGAAGTTAGACTGTAGACGGAGACTGAACCTGGAGTTTCCTGGCCATTCAGACCCAAAGAATCACACAGAAACTATATTAATTGCAACACTGTTTGGTCAGACATATTTCTAGCTAGCTCTTATATCTTAAATTAATCCATTTCGATTAATCTGTGTATCACTACAAGGTTGTGGTCTATAAGTAAGGTAAGGTTCCAGAGGGCATCTTTCTCCTTCAGCAGTTACTTGGCTTCTCCCTGACTCAGACTTCTCTCTCTCTCTCTCTCTCTCTCTCTCTCTCTCTCTCTCTCTCTCTCTCTGTTCTGTCTGATTTCCCTCTTGGTTTTACTCTGCTAAGCCACTGCCCTAAAAAGTTTTATTTATTAACCAATAAAAGCAACACATATACAAAAGGACATCCCATATCATCTCACCTTTTCTGTCTAATTAAAAGGGAAGGTTTTTAATTTAACATAGTAAAATTATATATGCAAAACAGTTATCAAGCAAGATTATAATTATAATATTTAGTTTATTTACATTTGGCAAATAAAGGAAATATCATTTATTTTATCTTTGTGAGTCTGAAGTTTTATTCTTTATCATGACTAAGGAAAACTATAATTATAACTATTTTTTAACTCTATTGAAGACCCCAGAAGTATATAATATTACTTAAAGAAACAGGAAGTATATTGTAAGCAACTTCCAAAACTCTAGAATTGACAGAGACATCTCTCTGCCTGGACAGTCACCCAAAGGTTTCTGTAATGCTGGGGCATCCATCTTTAGCCTATAGGCCCATAGTATCTAGCAGCCTTTTTCATAAAGCAGGAAATTTGAAGATCTGTTTTGCTATGTAATGATAAAGTTTATCAGGTTTGTGTGTGTGTGTGTGTGTGTGTGTGTGTGTGTGTGTGTGTGTGTGTATGATGCAGAATGTCTGGCAGTTTCTTCTATAAAGCAGAAACCCTGAAGGACCATCCCATCTTTTGGAAAGTTTAGCAGTCACTTTTCTGTGGGTCTTGCGTGTCCAGTTTATATAGCATACTATCAAGCAGTCCAGGTAAGATCAGTTGCTTGCCCAAATGGCTAACAAACTCCATAAGGAGCCTCTTCTTGCCCATCATCCTCTTGAAGTAGACTGGTGCTGCCAGAAACAGATGTGTCTCATTGTCATGAAAAGTCCTAAGTTAAGTTAACAAGATATTTTAAACGCCATATTCCATAGGTCTTTGAAAGATTTGAAGAATATTATCCACCTGAAATATATCTCTGTATATTTGGAAAACCTAACTTACATTACTACAAGTTTGACTATTATAAATGACTACCTATGCAATTTTTGATTACACATTATATTTTAAATAAACTATCTAAACATAATACCTTAAACAAGAACAGAAATACATATAACAAAATTGATCTTAAATTGTATCGATATACCAAGATCCATACAAAAATGTAAAGTTATTATCTCTATATCATATCTTCCTTACTTTTTAAGAAAAGAGATTAATTGTGACCATTAATGATTTATACCTAACCCCTTTTAAATGAAAACAAACATTTCTAAACAATCATTTTGAGAATTTGGATGCAGTTTCCTGACTTCTCAGACCCAAATAATCACACAAAAACTATATTCATGACAACACTGTTTGGTCAATGGCTCAAGCATATTTCTATCTAGCTCTTATATCTTAAATTAACCCATTTCTATTCATTTGTGTATCACCACGAGGTTATGGCCTACTAATAAGGTAAGGTTCTAGCAGGTATCTTTCTCCTTCAGCAGCTACATGGCATCTCCCTGATTCTGCCTAGTCTCTCTCTCTCTCTCTCTCTCTCTCTCTCTCTCTCTCTCTCTCTCTCTCTCTCCCTCTGCTCTGATTTACCACCTGGTTTTACTCTGCTAAGCCATTGGCCCAAGCAACTTTATTCATCAACCAATAAAAGCAACACATATACAGAAGGACATCCCACAACGTTAGACTGGTGGCCACATAACAAGAAGTTAGTATGAGACAACAGCAAATTCCGGGACTGATCAATTGGATGAGAGTGAACTCATAGTGAAATGGAACTCAAGGCAAAAATTCAAATTCAATGATTATTTTTGCAAGTCTGCCTTTGTTGAAGTCCCACACTAATGCTGAGTCTGTTCCTACTTAAAATGGGGTACATAAGCCAGCAGCATGAACTCCATCTTGAGCCTCTAGTTTGGAGGTGGAGGTAGGAAGATCAGGAGTTCTAAGTTAGCCTCAGCTACATAGTAAGTACAGTGCTACCCTGTGCTATGTAGAACATTGCCATGAACAAATAAGTAAATAAGCAAACAAAATGCAGAACCTCACACGTTCACATACTCTCTGGGTAATCAAGGAATGTATGAAAGCACAAGAACCTGGAAGGAGAGCACAGTTGTCCCAGGGCAGCTGCCTGGGCTGTGACTAGGTAAACCCTGGTCCATTTTATGGGGTTGATTATGTTCCTCAAGGAAAGACTTTCAGAGACTTTAGGGCCCATAGGGCAGCTGAAGGATCTTAGTTGGTGCACACCATTTTATAAAAGCCAATGATAGCTGTATTTCTATGGCTGTGTGTCTCTGTAGAAGCCAATAAGTTAGCATAAGATAGTTCAAACCCTAAACCATGACCAAGGCAAAGGATGGGACACAGGAGACAAATTCTAGATACCAAAGTTTTAGCTGCAAAGCCAGGGTCATCTAATCTTAGTCATAGACAGAAGCATAAGTAGAATGGGATAGTCAAGGTCAGCATATGAGTCATGGCTGGTCACTGCTGGTTCTTCTCTGGCCCACAGGGTGAACCATGACAGCTGCCATCTTCATTCCTGTGAACCTTGTTGTTGGCCCCAGTATCTGAACTGTGCACTTGGTGCCAGAGAAATGAGATGCTTCCTAATAAATATTGTCAGCATCTATATTTATTTGCAATGTTACATAATTAAATTTGTATAATTGCTTTTTCATTAATTCATTTAAAAATACAAAGCAACTCAGTGCAGGCAAAGAGAGTACCAACAAAGACTCACTGACCTGTTCAGTCCTTGCAGAGGTTACAGACTATATCTAGGTGAGAAAGGATCCCTGAGAAACAGCTTCTTTATCAAATTAGGCATGACTCGTTCACTACAACTGAACTGGGCCTTAAAGATGCTCAATGTTATTTCTTTTTATCACAAGGAAATAGAAAGTTTAAGATACCAAGACAGGGGGAAAGGGGTACCCAAAGGCTTAGGTCTTGATTGGTGTTTTATCTCACAAAAAACTAAAGCATCTTTCAAATTTGACTGCTGCTATTTCTGTCCTCAGACCAATGTGTTATTCTTTAATTGAATGACCCCCTTGGTGATGGAGTGGATTGTCATGGCCCTGCTCAGAACTGTAAGAGCAAAGTCTTTGCTGTCAGCAGCTGGATAACTGCACAATGGTCAGAGAACTGGGTTCGGCCTCTTTTGGAAGTTACCATGGGGAAAAGCTTGTGCATCCCGTGGCACATGATTTGAACACATTTCTCCCTATCCTTTTCAAAAATTAATAACCAAGGAGGTACTTTTATGAAATATTTGTTAACTACCCATGACCTCACCTTCCCTTGCAAATACATGAAAAATCTAGAAAGTGAGGAAGATCTTAGCAAACCATAATAAATAGTCAAATTATTAGTATTGTTTTTTCCTGCAAGAAGAAACAGCTCATCTCTTACAAAAGTAAAGTACTGTAGATAATTTATGTACACATGTATTTGTACATTTGATGGGAAGAACTATGACATTCATAAAATGTCAAGGATGTGATTCAAAGTATCTGAAGAACTTACACATGGTTACTGGTTTTGAAGCATGTGAAGGCCCTTAGGATGTATCTCATGTGACCCTCATGTCCTCTACATGAATGGGGCAGAACAGAACAGAACACATTTTCCCTTTAGGAACAGACCTGTTTAGACCCTGTTGATCACATGTCACTGAGCCTTACAAGCTAGTCACATCCAGGAGCAGAGTGGCTGTGTTCTCACTATACAGAGGAGTGTAACCAGAATGGCCGTGGGCTCACTATTCAGAAGAGTGTGACCAGAATGGCCATGTGCTCACTATACAGGAGAGTGCAACCAGAATGGCCGTATGCTCACTATACAGGGGAGTGTGACGAGAATGAACATATGCTCACTATACAGAGGAGTGTGATCTCGAATTCCAAATCCTTCTGCTTCCACCTCCAGAAGGCTGTGATTGCAGGCATGCACCAACATGACCCAGCCTATGCAGGGCTAGACTGAATTCAGGGCAAACATTCCACCAGTTAACTAAACTACAGCCCCAGACCCATATCCAAGGTTCCAATTGCTGTTTTTTAAACTCTGATATAAGCTTTAAGAAAAGAAAATGTTTCATCTCTATAACCCAGGACATTTTGAACATTTTGAAATATTAAAGTTCTTAAATCCCAATCTGGAAATTTCTTTGCATACAAACTATGCTTTGCTAACATAATTATTCCATTCCTGGTTTTCTCTGATCTGAGCAACATATATACTCAATGTGAAGCAATAAAACTATTTCCAGGTCTAAGGTGAGGTGTCTGAAGATAAGAGAGCTCTTCCCTCAAAACCACAGCAGCCTCAACTTTTGCTTCACTTCTTTGCTGGAAATTGGTTGCTCTTGTCAAACACCTCAGTTTTGGTGAAGGAGGGCTCTAAAATGCATTTTGAGACATGTTGCTTCCAAAGTCCACCTCGTTGAATGCTGTTTCCCGAAAAGGTGATCAAACCAATTTTTAAAGCGTGTTTTGTGTTTACTGTACACTATTGTAGAATGTGAATGAGTATTTGGTACCTCTCCTCCCTCTACTTGCATCAGCCTTGCTGGGTTGATTGTGAAGAATTGATGAGTTAAAATAAGTAACATCGTACTATGCCTGGCACAAAGTAGATCTCAGAAATGGTCATGCTTACCTCCACAATCTCCAAAACTGACTTCCGGTTCCTTTACATTCCCTGCCATTCCTGCTCTATATGCCATAGCATGACTGGACAGTCCATGGCACAGATGGTTCTCAAGGCTTCCAGGGTTTTTCTTTTTTGAGATGGACTGTCCCTAGTTTTAGTGTTTCTGACTGAGACTTCTATTTGATTCAATCAAATATGAAGATCACCAAATAAATATCATAAACTAAAAATACCCCTGGAACCACTGTTGGACTTTGTTGTGCACTGAGTTTGTGTTGTTTGGCCTGTGCTGAGATTCGGGAAGTGAATACCTTTCCAGGCAAAGGCATCCTGGACATGTGCTTGCTCTATGCCTGAGTCCATGCTCTGTGCTTCATGCTGAACTGTACATTCCCCAATCCAGCTAAGGAGGCACACGTAACGCACGGAAAGCATCTAGAGCAATGGATATGCTCAGAACAGTGGAGAGTGGACACTAGACCAACATTTTAGCAACAAGCTAATTTATTCATGAATAAAATGTTTTATTCATGAAAGTAAGTTCCGTGTTCACAGTGCAGTTGAAGAGGGGTAGTGAGAGAAATGAGGCAAGAAAGATGACTGACTGGTTAAAAGCACATACTTCTCTTACAGAGGACCCGAGTTCCATTCCCTGCCCATGTCAGTCAGATCACTAGCACAGAGCCATTGCACTTAAGTGAACAACCCCCTCAACATGCACATATACATAACTTTTATAAAAAATAGCAATTCAAAGCATTTCAAAAGAGGAGTAGAGAGGATCTGTTATAAACTTTTAAAGCAAATACACTGCCTGCCAATGAAAGACCTTACATAATTAAGTCTATGCTCTCTAAAGAGCTCTTGGAGAATACTCTACATAGGAAGGTCTCTGAGGATCACTTAAGATATTAAAGTTACCTAATAAGGAAAGTGTTTATGTGAAAAATGGAAGACTGTGGTCCAGTTGACAACACACAGCCAACTGCAACAGTCATCCACATTTAGAGGCAAGTTCTGCTGGGGGCAATGGCAGACAGGATGTAGTAGAGATCTTTGGAGCTGTAAGCACATCTTCTTGTATCTGAAATTTATGTTTGCTCAGCTGTTTATGGAGAAGAAGGCTAAAATCTGGTAATCTCATTGTCATGTGACAATGAGTACAAGAAGCATTCTGACCCATTTTCTTCTTGTGTTTGCCTGTGTGTGTGTGTGTGTGTGTGTGTGTGTGTGTGCATGGGTGTGTATGTACGTATGTGTGTGTGTGTGAGAGAGAGAGCACATGCACATATGTGTGTTTAAGTGATAATATTTTTATTCATAATTATTTTTTGTACAAAATTAAAGAATTCTCGTGTCATTAAGTTGTCTTGAAATGTGTTTTTAAGTGGTTGCAAACTGTCTGACATACAGATATGTAATAATTTAATTAACAACTCTTGCTGCTGGGCATGTAGGCTATTTCCAAACCTTTACTGATATAGATGTAAATATTAAAAATACCTCAATGAATATGAGCGTGCAGATATCCTCTTGATGGATTGCTTTCATTTCCTTTGGGTAAATACCAGGAAGTGGGCCTGCTGGAAGATGTGATAGTTGTGCTTTCCCATTTTGGGGGTACCTTCATACCGTTTTTTAAAAAGACTGAGCTAGTTAATATTCATACACAAAACACACACATCACAGAGAGATGTAGGGAGGGGAGAGGAAAAGAGAGGATGGAAGACAGAGACCCCTTATGTAGAACCTCTCCAACACTCGTCATTCTTTTTCTTCACGTTTGCTAAGACATCTCTAACAGCTGTGGATTTACAGTGCATGGCAGTTCCAGTTTGCTCTTCCCTACTGCCCAGTGATGCTGAGAAAGTCTTCATGTTCCCGTTGACCATTCAGAGACATTTGAAAAAAAAAATGTTTCTTCAGATTCATTGGCCATTTTTAATCAGGTTTTTTCTTGCTATTGAGTTCCTTATTTATTTTGGTTATTAATTGCATATTATACAAAGGGTTGCAATCATGCATGGTCTCCCATTTTTTGGATTGTCTTTTTACTTTGTTGATTGTTTCATTTGCGTTGTGGGTAGATTTTAGTTTGATGTGATCTCTTTTGTTTGCTTTTGCTTTTATTGCCTGTTTATCCAAGGTTGCATTTGAAAAAAATGAACAAAACAAAACAAAAGAGCCTTGTCCAGGATGGTGCTGTATGAAGACGATTTTCCTATCTGCTCTACTAGCTGCTTCATAGCTTCACATGTTATATTTATTTAAGATTTAATTCATGTGGAGTTAACTTTAATATATGGTGTTTAGGATAAAAGTCCATTTTCATTCCTCATGGGAATATCTGTTTTTTTTCAGTTTCATATATTATTAATGATTGTCCTTCTCACATTGTTTATTCTTGGAGCACAGGTCAGACACCAGTTGATGAGAATGTACAGGGTTGTTCCTGGGTTTCTGTCTTGTTCCACTGGCTATTGTGTCTGCTTTCAGGCTGACATGTTACTTTTGTCATCATGTTTTATAATATATTTTGAAACCTGAATGTGATACCTCCAGCCTTGCTCTTTGTGTTCAAGATTGTTTTGCCTATCCAGTAGGTATAAATTTACGGATTGTTTTCTTCCATTTCTTCAAAATTTAACGTTGAAATTTTGATAGGTGTTGCACTGAATTTGTAGATCACTTTAGGTAGCATGGACATTTTCAGAATAACAGTTATTCTAGTTCATGAATACAAAGTTCTTTTCTATTTATTTGTATTTTGCTTCTTTTCTATGTGTTGTGTGGTTTGCAGTGTGTGGATCTTTTATCTCCTTGCAGCATTTCTTACAATAGTCAAGAAATGGAAACAACTTAAGTGTGTATCAGTGGAAAAATAGACAGAGGAATGTGCTATATAGAAGAGTAGAATATTGTCCTGCCTTTTAAAAACAGGGGAACCCTGTCGTTTGTGACAAAGTGAGTAAATCTGGAGACTATTATGGCTAAGAGAAGTAAGCCAGAAAAATAGCAAATGCCAGAAAAATAGCAAATGCTCTCACTTAAATGTAGAAGTTAGTCAAACTGAGCTCAGACAAGTGAAAAACAATGATCCCACGCATTGAAGGGTGGGGTGGGGAGGAGGAAAGTGCAGCTTTTGATCAAAGGGTGCAGAACTTCAGACAGATATGATGAATAGGCTTTTAGGTCTGTTGCACAGCGACGTGATTATAATGTATAATAGCATGGTGTGTATTCATTAGCCTGATTTAGTTATGCCATATTGCATATCTATTTCAAAAATTCATATTGTTGGGTTAGTGACGCTGAGATGGCTCTGTGGGTAAAAGCATTTTCTCACAACCCTTGATGACCTAGCTTCAAATTCTGGATCCCACTGGGGGGAAAGAAAATTGACTCCCCAAAGTTGTCTTTTGATTTCCATATGTGTACGCTGTTGTTAATATATGTACACACACATACAGAGGCACATATCACACATCCATGTTGCATCCATATACACAACAAACTGATGATAAATAAAAACTGATTTAAAAGTAACATCACATTATACCGCAAAGATGTATATATTCATGATTTGTCAATCAAAAGTAATAGTTGTGATACCTTTAGAAATACTGAAAATGCTATAATGATCTCTTTGGACACTAGGATTGCTCCTGGTCCATGATGACTTCTGAGACAGAATTCAGAGTTTGCTCTCAGAGGGCAGCCCCACACAGCCAAGCCAAAGACAGAAACATTATGAAGCTCTTCACATACTTTTCCAATTTGTCATTTTGTATCCCCACTTACAATGTCCATGTATGCCTTTCACAAAATCTTGCTAATGGTGAATGTTTCCACTTCTTTTTTTTATGCAAAATTCTCTCATCTTTGTTATTCATTACTTATTGACTGTTCTGTCCCCTGATATTTATAATGCTTTTAATTTCCTCTTGCATACATTCTTCCTAACTCCTTGGCCTCCTGGTTATTTAAACAGAGCTAAAGATTAAGAAAGGGCCCTTTGAGGAAACTTTCATCTTACCAATTTGCTAATTCCAGATGGGCAATTGACTTTCTCCTAGACATATGTAGCTGAAATTACTTTAATGCTTTGTGCTTAGGTCAAATATTTATACATAGGTTTTTCATTTGACAGTTAATCCATGGTGCAGCTTTGGGAAGACATTATCTCCTCCACGTGGCTGTAGATTACAGATGAGGTCATTTCCAAGTCATTTATCTCTTCCTTTTCCTTCTTTAAGCTCTCTTTAGGCAAATCCTGGAAAAGCTATAAATGTGTCTGTCACCCTGAGAATGAGAGAATGAGAGGTCACGTTCCAACAGGAGGTTTGTCTTGTCCCGTTTGTCGCTGTGACGTGCATTCTGTTCAAAGCTGAAGTGAGAATGAATTTTCTACTTTCAATTAAATTCCATTACTTCTTCCTCATACATTTCCCCCCTCACCTTCTTTTAATGTCTTTTTTGGAAACTTCCATCTTGAAGCTCACCTCCTTTGGGCTTTAACAATATGTTGGAAATTTCCATCATTTTGACACTTTCCATATGATCTCCAAACACTGTAAAACTCTCTGATGGCAAGGAGTAATTAGGAAGGGGCTTCTGCATAATTACCTTTATTTTAAAAAACGTATTTACAATATGTACTGTTGCTAATAAAATCATGATATGCATATATGATCATATTTCTTATGCAGAGGAAACACTGAGCCACACATGGACCCACCCTTCTCACTAAATGGATTATATCTCAGATTGGATTTCCATACCACAGTACTGTATTTATTCATCTGTTGGAGGTCAGTCCCTTTATTGTTCTATTTCAACCCCTATGTATTATTGTGACTTATCATCAGGACCAAATCGTTATTAGAGCTTGATCTACCAATCATCATTGATGCTGAATGTTACACAAAAATATGGCCATCATTCGAAGCTGAGAAGGATAATACTATAAGAACTACATCTTTTGAAGTCAATGAACTGTGTGACCTCAGTAAATTTCTTCACAGTCCTGAGACTCAGTTTTTCCATTTCAATAATGGAGATAATAGTAAAAACTGTGAAAGATTTTTATTTATGGAAATTAGATAGATAGATAGATAGATAGGTGCATCAATGGATGAATGGATGAATAGATGATAGATAGATACATAGATATCACACTTATATCCATTTTTTCTCATGAAAGTGAACCAAAGGAGAAACAAAAGGGACTGATTACTAGAATTAAGGTGCCTCATTGTCCTTTAAGAATAAAGATGCATCTGCAGTGATGAGGCAAGCAGGCCTGCTTTTTGTCCTGCCTGGCTCCTGCACGGCTAGCTTTACACCCGAAATAACAATACACAAATTGTATCCATTTAAACACTGCCTGGCCCATTAGCTCTAGCCCCTTACTGGCTAACTCTCACAGCTTGATTAACCCATTTCTATTAATGTGTGTAGCACCTTGTGGGAAGTTTCTAACCTATGTCCATCTTGGGCTGGAGCTTCATCAGGACTGCCTGTCTCTGCCTTCTCTCTCCCAGCATCCTGTTCTGTCTACTCCACCTATCTAAGCTGCGGTCCTACCAAAAGCCAAGGCAGTTTCTTTATTAACCAATGAAAGTAACACATAGACAGATGACCCACCTACATCATGCATCTGTCTGAATTGCACACCAGTCAGGATGGTCATGTGATTTCCACAGTATACTCACCTGCTCATCTGCAGGGATGTAGCAAGGAAGCTTAAACTGTGGGTCATGTTTGGCCTGGTAAGGATAAAGGGGAAAGGAGAGTACAGGAGAGTTAAATGTATCCCAAACAAAGTTATTTTAATAACTGAATTAAAAATTAATTTGTGAAGAATGGAAATCAAGGAATGATACTGATGATGGAGAAGAAGAAGGTGGCAAGATTGAACTGGACCTTTCCACGGGTGATGAGAGTTGTGTTACTAAAGAAAGTAAAGTGAGATTGTGGAAGACGATATGGAGTGTAGGAAGGAGGCTGCTTGTTTCCTTTCCGGCTGCTTAGCCCCAAAATAATCACACAGAAACTGTATTATTTAAATCACTGCTTGGTCCATTAGCTCTAGCTTCTTATTGGCTAACTCTTACATCTTAATTTAATCAATCTCCAATAATCTATGTATCACCACGAGGTCGTGGCCTACCAGCAAAATTTCAGCACATCTCTCTCCAGTGGTTCTCTCTGAACCTTTGGTTTGGGGACCAGCTGAGAAGTGATGACTCTGGCTGACTTATTGTAGTTGAGAGGGGGTAGGCCAGCAGAAGAATCTAAAGTACGGGCCATCATCCTCTGGTGACTCAATGCTGAACTGGCAGATACATTTCCATGGATCTCCATGGATCTCTGCTGTGGGCACTCACAGTCTTTTATCAATACATTCCTCCCAGCCCAAGCATGTAAGCAGCATTGAGTGTGTACTAGCCATTGCTAGAGTGTGCTAGACACACCTCAGGCCATTTTACCTGACTGATGACCCTATGAGGAGGTGCTATTACTAGGTTATTATTTGGGGGAAGTTGTAGATATTAAATAATGTGCCAGAATTCACTGTGCACATGGCTGAGCCATCGATTGTCCCACACAGTGGAGATGGAGTCACCCCCAGGTACGCAGGCACATAACATACAACCCTTAGGGTGGAAGAGTCTGCCATGGAAACAGAAGCAGTTCCCGTTTGTGGATGCTCTCTTCTGGAAGTGCATGCAGGGGTGAAGGAGGCCAGAAGAGAAGTCCTAAGACTAAGCTCATTCCTGAAACCTTTGGTACTAATTGGAGGAGAGAGAATACATGGATAGAGTTCAGCAAAGTAGAAAAAGAAGGTGGGACCTCTGTAGGTGCCCCAGGATTAGAATCCTAAACCCCTGCTGTGCGGGGACCATCAGAACCCAGTGAGCTGGTCTTCAACAAAACAGGCCTTTGTCACAACCTGGTAATTGCTCTGGTGGTTTATCCCCATTGAGTGTGATGGAGTGCAGCTGAATGTACTTTCCATTGCTATTGACTCTTAAAAATAATTCTTCTGCTGCTGCAATGACATAAAAGCCAGTTCTGTCTGGAAGAAAAATAGAAGCATCAGTGCTTTGAGTTTTCTTAGGTAAGGACTGGTTTTTATCATTCTTCCCACTCCCACTAGAGCTACCGAAGAAGGAAGTTTGTAAGTCAGCAGGAACATTATATGTCAAAGGGATATTCAGGGATGGAGTCTGGAAAATTAGGCAAGCAGAAGCCTTTCCGCCAACCTAACCCTCCCTCCGTGATTCAAGCTGATAAATTCTGAGAGCTTTGTGCCTTGGGAAACGGAGGCTCACGGGCTCTAGGCCATTTGCTAGGCAGTCATAGGTGGTGCAGACATCAATACTGCAATGCCCAATTCAGTCAGCTCTTGGTAGACCTTCGGTGAGTGATATAGGACACACCTCTAAAACTTCCCAGTACCACACCTGCTACTCCAGAGAGCTCAACCCCAGAATCAGATGCTGGGCAGCAGAGAGTGACTTAGTCCTTGTCTTTCTATCTGGTTTTCTCCATGCCAGTGGTCTGGGACCACATTGGCCTATAATCTGCTTGGGGATATGGAAATGCAGAGAAGGCACCATTCCCCGAGTGGAAGCATACAAGTATTTAATCACATGATTGAAAGCGACAAAGAGCCTAACAGCAAAGAAGGAAGTAAGCCAGGCATTCATTCACAGCAGTGGTGAGACACAAGATCACAATGGGAAACTCGACAAAAGGTTGAGCTCAATCTTAGAAGCGAGTGATGTTGACATTGTTATGGAACGAAGCTAGGTTCTTCCAATGTTAATTTTAAAGACTGTGTCTTGTTCTACTGCTACATCTGTGAATGCCTGAAGGACAGTTCTAGGGACCAAAGAGCAATTCAGAGATGCAGCTTTCAGATCCTGTCTACATAGCTCTTCTCCCGCTTCCTCATTAGTTTTAAGTAGGCTGTGCCTGGTTTTTCAACGGTGTGTTTGGTCTCATTCATTTTCTTTATGCCAGGTGTTAAGCCTCAGACAAAGTAGAGTCAGACTAATAGTCAGAAGATGGGACCTTATTTGTCTACCAGTTATTACCCTTTAGCACAAGCTTAAATCAAGACCCAGTTCATAGATCTACTCGTCTTTCTGCCTAGGCACACAAGCTTTATCTTGGTGTGCCTGGCAAGCATAACGCCATCTGCAGCATTTCTTACGTCCACTCTGGCTGTTATCTTTTGTCTGGAGCACTTTAGTAAGACTGCTCGATCTGAAAGGAACTCCATAGCGGACAACATCGTGATCCATTAGTAATGTCTGCTCTCAGTACAAGCAGAGAGGACTGAGACAACTGAGGCCCCAGGTTGTCACTTTTTATTAGAGATGAAGGTCAGGAGACTGGCTCTACCTGGGAATCCAAGGTGGAGAATAAATCACAGTTTTCCAAGGGTATCAGGTCTGAGTGTCCCTCTTTTCAACTCACTGGTACCTGTGTGGCCATCCATCACCCACGCGCAGCCTCAGATCTTTAAGAAGGCTGAAGAAAATGCAGCAGAAGAGTTAAGAATAGATACAAGGGACGTTGTGGCCTGCTCAGCTGCCTGACGCCACTCTGTACAGAGTGTCTGATGTAGAACACTTTGTCCCCATCTACAAAGCTCTGTCCATAAACCACAATTCCTTTGTCTGATGCAAATCTGGATTTGGGGACAACATGAAAGTCTGGAACTGAAGGAGCGCTGGAGAGAAAGAAAAATGTGACCATACAGAGCTGAGAGAGACTCAGGCCAAAGCAGTAAAGAAAGATGATGAAGGCAGGTGACCGTGTCCTTCACCAGACAGAACACCCCTACCTGCTGGGGAAAGGGTGTCGAAAACGGCCGTGTTGGGATTTTAGACACAAACATGGGGTTTGACAGTGCTCCAGATCAGGAAACTTCTGACAGTATAGTGGCAAGACTGTGCTGTGTGTTCTAGCTTTCTCAGGGGAAGGACTTCAATCCCTTCTTGGGCCCTCAGCTTCTCACTGCTGTGAGTTTGGGGAGTGCCACACTGGAGGGGTGGCTCTGAAGTTCCTAGACAGGAAAGACGACCTAGGGGACACTGTAGAGTCTGCTTATGGAGGAGGCGTTGCCAGCCTGGACTCTGACTGCGGCTGTGAAATGGAATTATTCCCACGCTGACGTCTATTAGACCCTGTCACAAAGCTTTATTTGTCATTGATGCAGAATGAATTGGATGCGGAAGCAAAAGAAATGACATTTTATGCCCAGCTCTGAGTGTTGCGGTGAGAGCACTCACTGGTTATGACCCAGTGACTTACTGTCTAGAAAGAGTGACCTCTTAAGGACACATGTAAGTTAGAGGAAGGTTCTTTAACCAAAAACTGGGCCAAAATCATGTTGGTAAAGGTCCCAGTTATGTGTATGTGGGTTCCTTTTATGTATCAGTCATTGGGTGGTGCCTACAAATTGGTCTGTCCTGGAGAAGGAGATGGACATAGACATAAGGAGATGTGTATTTCACCATGTTGTGAGTGCTATGACATTCTCAATTGGCAAGCAGGACTTTGTCCTGTCAACCTTGTGAGGCATTTTAGGATACATTAGAGAAGGGGGTGCTCTTGGAAAGACTCCACCCATAGGCATACGCATACAGCTCTGCAAATAAAGGTGCCATGAAAATTAGGAGAAATATCCATAATTCAGACATGGTGTGAGTGGACACAGGTGCCCTCGTGCTGGCTGCAGCCTCCACAACTACGCATGGTAGTAGTGGGCCTGGAAGCACATGATGATGGTGTCCTGGGTGTGAGATGTGCGGATGAGGTAGCCACTTGGACTCTCAGAGTCTTGTTCTTCTACAGGTGCAGAACAGGAATCATGGTGTGCACCTAACTGAATCGCTACAAGCAGAGGCAGAATGAGATAGCATGCGCAGACTCATTCTGACCCTGGGCTGTGCCATGTGGATGTCAGATGTTGCTTTCAATAGTTATTGGGTCATTGGTTAAGTGATCAGAGAAATCCTGTTAAACTTCTATAGTGTTTCTTCTCTTCTACTTGTTCCTCTCTGTCTTTCTGTGTCTCTCTGTATCTCTCTGTCCCTGTTACTTTGTCTCTCTTTATGTCTCTGCCTTGCATTGTCTCTGTCTGTCTCACTATGTCTCTTTGTATGTCTGTCACCCTGTCTCATTGTTCTCTCTGTGCCTATGTTTCTCTCTCTCTCTCTCTCTCTCTCTCTCTCTCTCACACACACACACACACACACACACACACACACACACACACATCTTCCACCATCAGGCCTATTTGCTCTTTTGCCAAGAGACACCTCACTTTTTGGTTTCCAGTCAGGAAGTAGGATTTTCATGGAAACAGCTTGGAACTTACTCATGTCCTTTTGACAATACCTTTCTTTGTTTTCACAGATAGGATTTTTTTTAATAAAGAGGACATAGAAAATAAACAGTCAGGAAGTGTTTGTCCCCAATCACTTTATTGGAAAGCATTATTGGGCCAAATGAACTGAGCTGAACATTTGCATTAATTAAATTGACCATAAACCCAGCTTAATGTTTCATTTCACCTTTCTCTTGGCACTCTGGTGCCTAAACATTTGGGGGTTTAGATACATACCCACTGGCAGAGATGGCCAAGGGATCCTTAACAATCAATGTTTGTAATCAAAGGAGATTAAACTTGGTATTAATTAACTGAAATATAATGGTCAACACTGATTCAGGGCAGTTTGGGCCAAGCCCGTGGTGTGGTGACAGACCTGGAGGAAATTAAGCAGTGGCCCTTTCTGGAAGGAAAGATTTCATTATTGCTGACTCAAATTCTGAGTGCATAAACCCAGTTTGTGAACCAATGGAGAATCACCCCAAGCATTATCAAAAATTGGGACTGTAGTCTTTGTTGTTTTGTTTTGTTTTGTTTTAGTTCTCTCTCTCTCTCTCTCTCTCTCTCTCTCTCTCTCTCTCTCTCTCTCTCTCTCTGTGTGTGTGTGTGTGTGTGTGTGTGTGTGTTGCATACATGTGACTGCAAGTACATACATACCAGGATGTGTGTATGTGCTGAGGTCAGAGAAAAACCTTGAGTGTCATCCCTCACTGTCCTCCTTGTTTAAGACAAAAATCTCTTGTTTATAGCTGCATAGACCAGGAAAGCTTCCAGGGGTTTCCATCGCATTTGTTTCTTATTTTGCTGTAGGAGAACTGGGATTGTAGGAAAACACTATACTGTACCTAGTATTACGTGGGTTCTGGGATTCCTAATGCATGTCTTCATGTTTGGATAGCCAGCACTTTCCAGGCCAGGACTCTGCTGTCTTCAGAGTTTGGTGCGTTAAGAGAAAACACTTCTCCTGGATTCAGCCCCCAGCTCCAGCTCCCACTGACTACATGGGAAGCTGCTCATGCTATGTTCATGTCTGTGCTCCTGCAACTGCAGCACCTCTAGGACCGTCAGCATCCTTGTCTGTAATGGGGTCCTGGTTGCACATAACTAGAGTTTTATGAAGACCTGTTGAGTTTCAAAGCCATCAAGCTGGGAAAAAAGAAAGCTAACAGGAAGGACTCTCTTGATCCATTACTTGCAGGAGCACATGAAAGCTTCTTGACCAACAGGTGTCATCAAGTTCACTTTTGTGGATGAACATGTCAAGAGAATTAGAAAAAAATACAGACTAGTACTCACAAGCATCCTGGCGAATAAAGGTTTGAGGGGCACCATTCCCAAAGGGCTTCTCATTAAAGAACTCATTTGTTCGCTTGCCTTCCATGGAAGCTGTGGCTAAAGGTGTGGATATAGACACCAAGGTGCCAAAGAACATGTCAGAGCCCCAATGCACTTTGCACCAGTTTCTGGGTCCCATAAGATGCCCTGGGAGGGATGAGGCTGAGTGGAAAGTGTTTATTATCTAAGGTAACAGACATCTTTGTAACAAAATGAGGGCAAGTCTCTATTAGATTGGTGCCTGAAATGGGTCTATGAGGGCAGATCCCGTGGGCTGAAAACAGACTCAGAAGACTACATAGTACCCAAGGTTGAGCCTAATGTCTCCATAGGAATGATTCATACACTGTACCAATAAAGAACACATACTTCCTCACATTAGGACTGTGTGTGCATAAAGAATGTAGAAAGGGGGTGCCACACAAATAGATCACAGGATGCATCTGTAGAGAGGCAAATGGAATTTCTGGTCTAGGATGCAGAGAATTCAGAGGACACTCAACATTTCCAAGTGATATCATGACAGACACCAGACAACCTGAGCTTCCCTCTTCTTTTAAAAGGGCATGTTTTGCCCCTCGTTGCTGAGAACAGAGTTGTGGAGCCTGTGGTCCATACCCTTGGAGAGGTGGTGATACTCCATGGTCTGTCCCTAACATCACCCCGCCCAGCAGACTGGAAATAGTTTTGTTTTGACCTCTTATCCTTGTCCAGAGAGAATTTGGGACCATTGGATAATCTGGCAAGAAAGTAATAATTTAAGAGGAATTGCTCCCTTGTATGCTCAAGCTGGACCATTCTTTGCACCATCTCTGGGGATATCCTCTGGGGAGCAGAATGATTACTTTATGCTAGCTCACCATATAGCTGATTTCTCAGTGCATCTTTGCCCCCAATCACATCAATTTAGGGACACACATTCCATGATCCTTTTCCCGAATATCTCAGAGGTCACCTCTGTTCACCAAGGTCCCAGAGGTACCAGGGCAGAAGCCTGAGTGTCAGGTCGTTCCCAAACAGGAAAGGACAAATGGCAATTTCTTTGATGATCCACCTTACCTCCATCACAGTGGTTTTATATTATTGAAAGATCTGTTCAGGCTGCCAAACAAAATATCACAGAATATGTAATATGTAAACCACAGGAATGGATATTATATATAAAATCATAGTTTGGGGACTTAGGGAGTCCAAGATTAAAAGGAAAACAATTTTGTCTCTGAAGGTTCTTACTCATAGTTGGGGCTTCCTTTTTGTCCTCACATGGTAGAAGAGGTAAATGAACCAAAAAGTATCCTCAGTATACTTAGTAAGGGCTCTAATCTAGTTTATGAGGCTCCACCCCTAAGGTATCACTTCTAAAACTATCCCCTTTGTAATTTAATTTCCATATACTGGTTTTGGATGATTTAAAACAATCCTTAACATATGGAGCTACCTGCTAGGGTCTTGCTCCTTTTTTCTAAAGAGGAAAGCTATGAAATTCAAGCTCTGTCTATATAATACAAGCATTCAAATGTACAAAGGTTCTCAGCTGAGGACAAAAAAAATGTTTACTTAAATCAACGAGTGCAGCTTGCAGTAATATGTACATAAAAGCCAATTCTACATTCTTTAAGCTTCTCCTTTTCTTTAGTCACCAAAATAGAAGTATTTAGAGCAGCTACCAGGTCTACTTCACAACAAGAATGTCGTCAAATTCCTGTAATTCTAGAATCTACCAGATGGCCAGGATTCAGGTGGAGAAGCTTAAGCTGGAAAAGGACAACCGTTACTGCTCTTGTGGCTCATATCTAGAGTCCTAAAGGGCTGTGGATGTCATTTGGAGGCTAATGTAAACGGTTTAGAAAAAAGATAGATCTAGATCCAAATCCAGTTCCGTGGAACTGCCTGTGTAACCTTGAGCAAGCCACCTAGTCATAAAGTGTTGGCTTCTTCCTTTATTATACAAAACCTAGGGTAATAGCATCTTTAATCTGTACATACCAGAAGGCCACTATTAATAACATGGTGGGGCAGTATGAACTATACTCCATATGGAAAGGAGTATGTGTATAATACAGTTCCTATTGTGTAATGAGTCTTTCTCTGTCCTGCCAGCAAATTCCAAAAAAATGATATGGAGACTTATTAATTAAGAAAGCTTGACCTATAGCTTAGGTTTGTTCCTAACTAGCTCTTATAACTTAAATTAACCCATTTGTATTAATCTATGTTTTATCACGTGGTGTTAGTTCTCTTCCATCTTGCTCCTGTTTCCTCTCCCTGTCCCCTGACATCTCTTGTGCACCTAGATTCTCCTCCTCTTCTTTTCTCTCCCTGGAAATCCAGCCTATATCTCTTGCCTAGCTATTGGACATTCAGCTTTTTATTACACCAATCACACCAATAAACCTTCACACAGTATACAAATATCCTACAACATTAATGAGTAAAATTATAATTATTAAAATGACTGCTTAAAACTTCAACATCCAATGTTTTTGTACTTCATTGTATTGACTACAAAATGGAAACAGAATGAGCTGTTTGAGGAAAGCTGGGACTGGTGATGTTCCTTTTAGTCTCTGCTCCATATTGAAAACCTTGAAGGAAATAACTTGGTGTCTTTACATTCCAGAACCATCCTATACCCTCCTCCACTCATTCCATGGTCACTTATGATGTGCTTAGATGCAGACAAGAAGGCACCCAAGATGAGGGAAGCATATTCATGTGGTGGAAGGACCTTCCTGAAGAAAAACTTTACCCTTGAAATGAGATCCACCATCTGACAATTTCTGTGGGCTGGAAAATATCTCATTTTCATTTTTTGATGATATTGATCATCCTTCATGCCTCAGTGTTAAGAATATTTTCTAACAGAGCCTCTCTGCTGGTGCAAAGGAATCCAATCAGACCAGATTAAACCAAATTAAATGCCCGAGTTTAATAGACAGTCAACTCCTGGGTTTCCAGAAGCGTGGCAGAGGAAAAACAGAGGGAGCACCCACGCAAACCCAAAACCACGCGTTCCTTGTTCCAGTGCAACCCTAAATACTTTGTGGGAGTGGTCCTGACCTTCCCCAGGGAGGGATCATCGCTTAGCAGGCTGGGAGTTGGAGTCCAAGCACCTGGCAGGCTGGGAATTGGAGTCCAAGTGCTTAGCGGCTGGGGTGACATTTCCAACTCAATATTACATTCCAGACTCTTTGGATATAGGGGTGTGACAAGGGGCTGAGGTAATATTTATGATCAATATTTTAGGCCCTCTTTGCATAAAGAGGTGTTGGCTCAAGTCTGGATACTTCCTGCAGGCATGGGGTGACATGGGAGAGGGGAGAGCTGAGAGTTGGCGCACTCACGCTCAGTGAGACGCGTGGCTGGGGCAGCATCCAGCTGTTATCATCCTGGAGTCGTCAGGCAGCTGCTTTTTGAGGGAAAAGAGGAGGCAGATGGCTAGAAGAAAAAAAAATATTGTTATTACTGGTCCTATGCATTAACTGTCAGAAAGACTGGAACACAGAAGTGCCCTGGTTGGACAGCTGAGGCTCAGGTATATTAGATACAACCAGATTTTAGTCAGTAGGTGTCCTTTATCTAGGAGAGCTGGCACCAATGGTGAAGTCCCAGGAGCTGGTGCAGGTCTTTTGACATTGTCTGGGGAGCACTTTGTAGGTTGGTTTTGGCCCAGGCAGCAGGAGTGACCTGTAAAATATACTTGAACCTGACTGGGGTTAGCAAAAGGCTCTGGAGACTGTTAGTTTTGTTTTTTGTTTTTTGTTTTTTCCCCCAGACCTGATTTTGATGCAGCAATGGAACTTTTCCAGGAACCTGTAAGAGAACTGGAACAGATTTATGTCTTGGTGTCATAGCAAAAGGCTATTGCTTTGGATAAGACAATTAAAGTAATTAGGAACCCTGGATTTTTAAGAGACACCTGAAACCTGTTAGGCACACCTGTCTGTATTTCAGCAGGAAACTTCATTAAATGTCATGGATGAAGTAATAAGTTAACAGTACCTAGGTTGTCAAATGCCATTAGACAGATCTGGGAGGGTTAAATGAACAAAAATGAGACAGCTTTTTTTGCTACGCAGGCATTCCCAAATCCTCTCCTTAGTCCTTGGAGAACACCAGTCTTAGAACCAGTGTTTACCATTAGCTGCTGAGTACAAGAGGCCCACAATATTTTTCCAGTGGGTAGAAGATTTAGTCTACCTGGCTTGGTAGGATGAGAAGATTGATTCCCAGGTGAAGCATCCAGAAAGCTGGAGAGGTAAAAGGCCGCGTTTGCTGTGTGGGTGGCTCTGCCAAACCCAAAGGCAAGGCCTGGAGGCAAAAGGTCTTCTGTCTTCTTGGAGGAGCTGAAGGGTGCTGTGGAAGCCACATGGCTGTGTTAGAAGCCCTTGTTAAAATGCCATGCTCTCAGATCTGTAAAGGTACTTGAGAACCAGGTACCATTACCTGTTATTTTAAACTGGGCATATAAGATAAATTTACATGTGTATTTTATCTAATTAATTACAGTTTATTAATGGTAGTAAATGTAAGAAGGTTAAAAGGAATATTTTAATAAGTCAAAGAATCTTAAAACAAGCACACATGCACACAGAAACATTTATAAAGTTGCAGAGACATACCGTGGCCGCATCATTCTAACAAAGAGACAAATAAAACAGTTTTAGAAACCTGTGTTAACTGACGAGCTTCAAATCCCGGCGCAGTTAGGCTAAGGATAGAAAGAGAGTCGGGTTTAGATCCCCAAATCCTGAACGGGACAAAGAGCTGCAGTGCCTCTGGGTGCAGCTGGGTGCACCATCAGAGCCTGGGGGCCCTAGAGGGATGGAAGTGGGGGCGGGACAAACTGCTGACCACGAATTAGCAAAGAGAGAGAGAGAGATGGAAGGGGAGTGGGACAAACCTTGGGGTATAAATCAGCGAAGATGAAGAGGTTGGGGGGGGGTGAGAGTTCGCAACTAAAAAACACGGACTTTCGGAGCGTTGTTTGCTTTAAGTTTGATAGCCCCAATTTAAAAGGATTTTTTTGTAAAAGGCCGTTTAAGAGTATTTGAACAATCGGCTTGGAATTGCAAGGACCCACTGGAAGCTCATGCCTGTGTGACTCAAGCCTGTTGCGATGCGTCCAAAACGGAGTCCTTGAGTCACATAGTGGGGGGGGGGGCATGAGAAGTGAGTGAGGGACGTCTCCCAAGTCCCATCTCAATGAAAGGCTTGGCTTTCGCCACATGGATCAGGCTTTCGGCATGACCAAGACTCCAACAAAAACCTAAAAAATGAATGGGTCATCCCTAGAGACCCTACTGGCATAGAGCATAAAAAAAAAAAAAAAGGGAACTCACCTAGTCTAGATCGGAGCCGATCTAGTCTGGTAGAGGGCTTGCTAGAGAAGGGCATTTTCCCTGGGCCCTTTCAGTGGGAAACCTCCAACTGTTAAGAATATTTTCTAACAGAGCCTTTCCACTGGTGCAAAGAAATCCAATCAGACCAGATTAAACCAAATTAAATGCCTGAGTTTAATAGCCATCTCCTGGGTGACAGGGAGCATGGTAGGGGGAAGACAGAGGGGAGTGCACATGCAAATTCAAAACCAAGTGTTTCTAGTTCCTGAGCTAAATACCCTGTGGGAGTGGTCCTGACCCTCCCTGGGTATGGGTCAGCACTGGGTAGACTGGGAGTTGGAGTCCAAGTACTTGGCAGGCTGGGCATTGGAGTCCAAGCACTTGGCAGGCTGGGGTGACACTTCCAACTCAATATTGCACTCAGTACACCTGTTACTGTTAAATTCAATTAATTCTCACAATAGTATTATAGCTGAAGAGACCAAAGCTTCCCAGATTTGTGACTTAAGTGGAACTCATAATGTTTTATGTGACATATGAATAGAGATAATAAGAACAGGAGATAACTTATACCTGTCCCTGTGTGATTAAATGAGCTGCCAAATCAGAGCTCAGGGCTTGGTGTACCTAATAAGTACTGGAGTCGGACTGTCCTCTCCTCAACACCATCGAGGGTTGCCTCAGCAGGCCACATGAACTCTTCCTTGGGTAACTCAACTATTCTATCAACTCATGGTCATGAGAGTCAGACCACTGGATAGCCTTCAACTCGTTGAGTCATTCAGATTAGCAACAGAGGGCTGGTTTTTTAGTTTATCAGTTCACATTAACACATGACTCTGAGCATTTGTCCTATCTCCCAAAGGAGTTCAGCTCACAAAACCCAGAGTATTCGATGGTTGACCTCACCATCAGCACCCTCACGTGGCACACATCGAGCAAAGGTTGCAGCTTGCCTTTTCCCAGCTCGAAGACATGAGCCAGGAAGAGCCCAACTACCACCTTATAGCCAGAGACATGCCTGCCATAAAGTAGTTGCCATGGGTACACTGAATAAGCACACAGGGCCCAGGACCTGTTGGCTCCACCTACAGAACTTCATGAGAGGGTTTGAAAGGACTGTATTCTAAAAAAAAAAAAAAAAAAAAAGGCCACAGAAACCTTCATTATGTTCTCTTTCTGCTATAGGAATCTCAGAGCCAAAGAGCCCTGACAATGCTTCTCCTGCGAGCTTAGGTAGAACTCTGGGAGCAGCTTAGACACCAGAGCCCTTTGCCTATGGGAGAAGCCTGGGCAGGTCCACAGAACTCGCCTGAAACTACTGCTTCCCTACCCATTCAGCTAATCTTGGCAGTAATTATTTGCGGAAATTGAACCTGTTAGGCTGTACTGCCAAGAATGAGCCAGTGTCTTCAGAGAGTAAGAGCAGAACATGACGGAAACCCAGGTGTTTCGAAAGCCCGAATGTCTGGGGCACTGAGACACAGGGAAGATGCATCTACCATGTGGCTTCGCAGGTCCTGGCATGGGACATGGGATACTCAAAGTACCAGAAGCACCTTAAGTGGCATGTGGGGTAGAGTGCCAGAGCTATGGGCCTGAGATCAGTGGCCTGGCAGATATGGAAACAGAATATATTGCCAGGTGGCGGTGGTGCAGTCAGGCAGTAGTGGCACATGCCTTTTATCCCAGCACTCGGGAGGCAGAGATTGGTGGATCTCAGTGAATTTGAGGCCAACCTGGTCTATAGAGTGAGTTCCAGGGCAGGATCCAAAGCTGCAGAGAAACCCATCTCAGAAAGAAAGAAAGAAAGAAAGAAAGAAAGAAAGAAAGAAAGAAGGAAGGAAGGAAGGAAGGAAGGAAGGAAGGAAGGAAGGAAGGAAGGAAGGAAGGAAAGAAAGAAAGAGAAAGAGAAAAGAAAGATATATATCAAAGCCAAACAAAACAAAACAAACAACTTGGAATCAGAGCAGCAGTTGGCAACACACAGCAGAGGGCAAGGTAGGGCCACACAAACAGATTAGAGCTTAATTTGGAAGCAGGGACAAACTCAGACCACTTGCCTCTCTGTGGTAATAACTTGTATGTATCATGTAAGCAGAGTTATTGTGCCCAAGAATCACCATATCCATCCACAGATAACTGAAGATGTACATGTGTTCCTCTAGCCTGCCCAGAATCAAGGGCTTGAGTCTCAATGGCTCCCTCTGCTTCTTTTATTTCCTTGCCTGTGTTATGAGCACCATCCTCCACGGTGCAGGTTAGGAAGTGAGGTCCATAGTAGAACAAGGAGAAGAAAAAAAGGAACCCATGTAGCAAAACACTGTCTACGTCTGCAGCCCTTGAGTAAGTGTTTGGGTAGAGCTAGTTTATCTAAGAAGTGATCCCAAGAAGATTCCAAGCAGGGTGGAGCACATGAGCAAGGGAAGGAAGAACAGCCAGTTAAGTGGTGGTGCAAGAGGGGCAGGAATCCATCCCCTTGGAGACCTTCTGAGCTCCAATCATGAAGACCAACATTCTACTGTGCCCAGACTGATCCAGTTTAGTGTTGAAGTTTTCAGACCTTAGCAATCCGCTCAGTCTCTCACAACTACTGGGATCAGTACCAAAGGATGAACAAGTCAGGGCCATTGACATATTCCTCATTGGTTTCATGTGCCTTCTGAGGGTGGGCACTTTCCAAAGGCTTCTCACAAGCTATCATGGTGCTAGAAGGAGAGCTCAGAGAAGCAGAGACCTCCAAGTTCTTGAGGGAAGAAGCGGTCAACATACGTAGTCAGGATCTCTGCAGCTTTAGGGAAAAATTGAACTTGAGCTAAGAGGACATGACCATGTCATCTTGGGCACCTGTGACTGCAGAGACAAAAGCCGTCAGTATATTCCCAGAGCTCCGATATGTAGAGGTGCTGGGAGCAGCATGGAGCTCCAACAAAGATGTGGCTTCCCCTAAGGTTGTGACTGTTTCCATGGGGAGGTTTGTCTAGTTTGTGCTCTGCCTTCCACACTGTTCTTTTTACCTGTTTCTCCTCCGAGGATCTCCAACTGCATCTTACTCTAGACCCGTTCGGTAGGAATGGGTTTACAGGTAACTGATACAAAGAGAGGCTATTGAAAACCCTCCTAGAATCTAGATAGTAATAGCTCACCTTGAAAAATAACAAGGTTAAGGTTGAAGAATGTTCTACCCTATTCTGTTGTAATCAAGAGAACTTTTCTGCATTACATGCCGCATAATTGAATTATACTACCGATTAATGTTTTTTAAATAATTATTTGTAGATTTGTTTCCCCTGCCGGTGCACTTTTAGGAAAAAAAATAATATACTTTGCTACTTAATAAAGCAGATAGATGCTGAGGGAGAGGCAGTGGAGGACATATTGTTTGTGCTGGATAGTTCCATCATTGCTATTGATTGCACAGTCTTATTATTCAACCTCAAAGACATTGCAATTAATAGAAATGGAAATGAAGGGGTATCCATGTTCTGCGAGGCTTTATTGAAAGAGGAAATAAACAATCCGTGTAGACAAGTAATAATTCTTTGTTGGTCATGACAGCTGAGCTTTCAGGGGAAGGATTAACCTGCATCTTAACCAGGCAGCTCAGGCCCCCACTGCCAGGAGACATTTGCCATGAAGACCAGACATTGAGGCTAAGGTTGGCCCCACTGCAAGCTCTCCAGGCTGTGGAGAAAGGCTGCAAGCAGTAGCAGAGAGGTCTGAGAGGACCCATTTCCGAGTGCTTTCATTACTTGGTATTCAAGGCTAATGGCATTAAATTGGATTAGGGTAAATCATAGATCCCTGGACAATTGGTGCCTGAATAATGAGAGATGTCGGGCCGCCCTGGCTGATGCTCACTGTGTTATGAGGAGTTCTCCATCCTCTCTGTCTACTCCCTGCCTCTGCTCTGCCCGCCTGTTACAGCAGGTCCTGCTCTTCTTCCTGGGCAGAGCAGAGTGCCAGCAGCTCTGTGCCACTCCCCACTACCCCTCTCAGTCTGCTCATTGCCTTAAAGCCCTTTCTCACCTACGTCCTAGGCCAGGGGCTGTGGGCTGTTGCCATTCAGAACTCAGCATGCTTGTCTCCTGGTGTCCCTCAACCTGGTTCCTCTCACATTCCAGCTCAAGTGCCTGGTCCCTACCAGACCATGAACTGTGGCAAGAGAGTCACTGTGCCTCTTCATTTATGACCTCAGAGCCCAGCAAGGAAGGGGACAAGGACTGTTTGGGAGGTGTCCGTTGGCAGTGTTAGCGTGAACTGAGTAGACTAGAGAGGGGTGACTTTGCTGTGTGTGTGCACAATGACATTTTTGCCCAAGTCCGGAAGGTGATTTTAGTTGTTGATGTTGTTGACTGATGCAGCTTTTTTACATGGTAAGTACACAAAACTTTCAGGTATACTTGGGGGGGGGGGTTAACATTCACACAAGCTACTGTATAAAATTATAAAACATGCTTCTCAGACAGTCTTCATCCTCGAGAACCTATGCTCCCCAACCCCAGAACCCCAGAAGTCCAGTCTTCTGATGTCTATTGCCTTGAATGAGCTTTGCCTGCTCTGTATCTCCACATAAGTAGCATCGCACTGCAGCACAGCAGGAACACTTGTTCTGGGCTGCTTTCCCTTGGCATTGTGCATAAGGCTCACTCTCATGTGGGGGAGGTGCCCTAGGTCTGTTCCTCTATGGGACTTCCCCATCCCTCCATTCAAACATCTGCTGAGAGAGCCCTTGGGCTGCCCAGGGCTGTAGGCAGTGCTCTTACCCGCTGACTGCAGAGGGCGCCACAGCTCAGCAGCAGGATTGGAGACCTGGATAATGGTTAGGCCAGTGTTAAGTGCCCAGGGCCTTGTTGGAAACCTGAGTTGGGCTCTGGGCTGGAGATGCTATAGGCTTTGGCTCACTAAGGGGAAACACCCTGGGCTGAGCTCCTGGGAGTTTTGACATAAGCCAGAAGGTCAACAGAGGCTAAGAGATGTGAACATATGGTTGTGCTATGGTCATCTCTAACTTGCTCTGTTGTGTCACCACGCTGGAAGGACCTGACTCTTTGATCAATAACTCAGGTCTGTGTCCATGTGCCACCCACAGGGAGAGCTCAAGAAAGCAGGTGCACCTGCCAAATTGCAGTGGAGCGAGTTTCTCCATCTGCTACCCGTCTTCTGCTTCAGCACTCCTGGCCTTGGTCAGGCACTTGCTGCAGTTAAGTACTCAGTAAAGTGACTGGCAGATGAAAATGGAAATTTTAACAAGATCGGAGATTGCACCCTTTGCCTCTTCAAAACACCCTTGTCATAGTAGATGAGACCATGATGCCCACCTTGAGATTTACACCTATCAATGCCCCAGAGACGAGAATGGCTCCTCAGAAACACAGTAGGCTCTACTGCCTACAAGTCATGCCATCCCTGACTAGCTCCAATCTTTGGTCCCGCTAACTCCTGAGCCAGAGCCCCACCCCCACCCCTACCCCACCCCAGTACCACCTGGAGGCTTTGTGCACTCTGTGCTAACAGCCAGCCCAGGGGCCAGGGCAGATAAGAGCGGTTCAAACTGAAATATTCATGTCCTGTTAGATAAAGGGCTGTTTTAGGCAAGGAAGAATAAATGCTCAAAGTAGGCTACATTCAAAAGTCCCTGGATCCTACATAAAGATATGTGTGCAAAAAGAAATAAATATTACCATTTCAATACCCGTGTTCTCTCCTGGTACCCTGCCCCACAGGCAGGATGCTGACGCTGTCACTTTGGATCCTGGGTCCTTTTTGTATGGAATCATGGTAATGAGGAAGTAGGAGAACTGAGAGGAAGAAAGTCTTGCTGGATTTATTTGCATGAAAAAGGCATACAATTGTGGGTAGGAGTGAGAGCTATCTAGAAAGTACAGGAAACTGGAAGGCGAGATGAGGTGAGAGCCCATTGGAAGAGAATTTTTTTTTAAGAGTTAGACAAGAAAAAAAAGTAATTGGGAAGTAGCTGCCATGCCTGGGAGGGACTGGGGAAGGAAAAAAATGGATGCTCTGACTGTGTGCCTCATGCTTGATCCTCTTGGACAGGTTCTGGGAAGGCTCAGTGGAGACTGGGGTCCTGCTTGGTGTCCTGGTGTGCAGAACTTGAGCTTCTTCCAGTGTGTGGTGCCTAAGATGCTGGAGACAGTGATTTGCAAGGCACACAGTGACAGAGGTCCTGGGGTAGGAGATGCAGAACAGTGTAAGGAATCTTAAGAATTTGTACAAACCAATGTGTGTAAGACATCTGGGGCTAGTCTGAGCCTTAGTAAAAGAGAGCTTTGGTAAACTGACCTCGATCTGGGCTGGCAAATAAACAGCCAAAAGCCAATTCCCACTCATTGTTGATGCCCAGGGTACTGAACAGAGAAAGAGCCAGGACGAGCCTAAAGCAATGAAGTGATGGTCATTCTTAGCAATGTCTGTCCTGGATGCCACGGACAACACAATGACTAGGGGTGAGATTCTCTCTCTGGTTCATTCAAAGCTCAAAGTCTAGGCATGCATTTGTATCTGTGAGTGTGGCCGTGTGGCCGACAGCCTCAGGAAGAGCAGCATCCTATGTCTTTAGACGTGGAAATCTCCTGCCAGGAGCGAAGTATGCTGAGATTCTTTTCATCTTAAATTAACAGGAATGTCCTTAGTGTCACAAGTGCAGCAGATGCAGCAGGAGGTACCCACTTCTTGCTTTCGGTGAACTTGTGGGTTTTGAGGAACATTTAGAAAGGAAAATAAGCAAATCAGAAAGAAACTCTCACTGTCCTTACCTTGTTCATGTTGTATCCTGGGAGCACTTAACTCCAGGTACCTGGCTGACTACCAGACTTCCAGTAGAGGAGGGCAGAAAGTTCTGAAGTTGCTGTTATTTTTGCATGTATCTCTTAATCCAGAAGCCCACCGGGGAGGGGGGAACACTTTCAGTGATCTCCTCACCAAATCTAGGAGATGTTTCCAGACTGTCATGGGTCAGAACATAGCAGAAGCCCAATGTCCCCAGGTGTTTCTGTGACACACAGAAAAGGAGTCTACAGATTGCAAGGGCCATTATTTTGAAAGCCTGGTTGCTGACCCTCTGTTTGCAGCTGATTAGAATGGGCATGTTTTGCAACTGGAGTGGGAAGAGCAGCATCTAGAGGGAGCTCTTTGATCAATACTAGACAGGAAGCTGTCAGAGACAGTGAGAGAGGATACACAAATGGACATGAAGCCCACGAAAGCCCAGGCTTGGGGTTGCTGCCAGCCTCTCTCAAAAACCAACCCTCCAGGCACAAGTTGCCCTATCATTAGCTAACTGGTCTAAAGAGGATCATGTTACTAGAACAGAGGCTTGGAGGAGCTGGGTGATTAGCATTCTAATCCCAAAGAAATGAAACTGTATTTCTGGGGGCCTATGCCACATTCAACCTATCCTGACCAAATTGAACAAGGTCACCAACCTCTGCAAAATAGCTTCCAGGTTCCCGTTTGTAGAGGGAAACTGTTGGTCGCCTGCCACTCAATGACTCTCTCTACTGAAGCCTGACTGGCCTTGCTCCTATCAGTGACCTGTAGAGACTGCTCAACTGAGCAGAATATGAGGTACAATCTGAAATCTCAGGGTCCGGAATTTCTACTTCCCTACTGCAAAAGCAGGCTTGCCATTTTGTCTATCTTCTAAAAAGAAAAGAATTTCTTGATGTGGAAGATTCAGAAGACTCACTCTGCAGGCGTGACTTTCCTGTTACCCAGAGTAAAAACGCATTCACAGCTCAGGTGAAAACCGCATGCCCAAGTGAAATTTTGGTAATTTGCATATACCCTGATATGTCTAGGACCCAGTCTCTGCGTTTCCTTTTAGGTTGTATGATGGAGGAGGGTTATCTGTCTATTGTGTTATTTTCATTGGTCAATAAAGAGACTGCCTTGGCCCTTTGATAGGACAGAAAATTAGGTAGGCGGAGTAAACAGAATAGAATGCTGGGAAGAAGGGAAGTGAGGCAGATGCCATGGAGCCAGCCACCAGGTCAGACATGCTGAATCTTTTCTGGTAAGCCACTACCTCGTGGTGCTACCACAAGATTATTAGAAATGGGTTAATAATCAAGATGTGAGAGTTAGCCAGTAACTAACTCTCTAGAGATAATGGGTCAGGCAGTATTTAAATGAATACAACTTATGTGCTATTATTTCTGGGGCTAAGCTAGCCGTGTGGGAGCTGGGCAGGATGAAAAGCAGGCCTGCCCGCAGCCCCTTACTACATATGGCGCCCACGTGGATAACTGCATCCACAGAAAGCCTGAGAAAGTTTGGGAAAGAATGGAGTAAAGCATGTTTTCTTGGTGGCAGCAATTTCTCGGGTCTGCTCTGCTTGCTAGAGGCAAGCAAGGCTTTCATCTAAGAGAGGCTTCCTGACTCAGCTTTAGCTGCAAAACTTTGTGGCTCTTTTAAGAGGTCCTGCCACGAAACACTTAAACGTTGATGAAAAGCTGAACGCACGCTTTTCGGTTTTCAGTCATAGCAGGAAAAAAGCTGTGCTGCTTTAAAATGCCGGCTTTCTGGGCCGTCCTGCCAGGGCAAACTCTGACTCTTTCAGGCCGGCAGTCTGACTGAGAGTGGTCTGTGAGCAGAATGCTGCAGCTTGCTTGCTGACAAGGACCTTGAAACGCCATAGAGTTGTGGCAGTGAACACAGCTCTGGCTGGTACCTCTACCATGAGTCTGGAAAGCTAAGAAATGGACTGGGTCTAGCCATCAAAGCCACGGTTTTAGACTCATGTGGTCAGAAAAAGAGATATACAGTAAAAAAAGAGTCAAAGAGGAAGGAAAACCTCTAAATGGTTTACTATGAGTTAAAAATATATGTAGGCTAAAGGTTAAAGTTCTTAGGGTAAAAAAGGAAGAAAGAGAGTAGTTGGGTGTGGTGGTATACACCTTTAATCCCAACACAAGGGAGGCAGAGGTAGACTGACCTCTGTGACCTCAAGGTGTGGTAGTACACACCTTTAATCCAGTGCCTGGGAGGCAGAGACAGACAGATCTCTGTGAATTCAAGGTGTGGTAGCATATACCTTTGAGCTCAGCACTTGGGAGGCAGAGACAAGTGGATCTCTGTGAGTTCAAGGACAGCCTGGTCTACAGAGTTATTCCAGGACAAAGATATATACAGAGAACCTGTCTCAAAAAGCCAAAAGTTAAAAGAAAAAATAAAAGAAATAGAGGTTAAAATAAAGCTGCATAAAGATGGAAAATACACAGAGAATGTTGATACTGTATGCTATTATGCTCTCTTTGAATTGTTTGAATGCTGAGGAAGGAGCAACAGCTGCTAAAAGACTTTTGTTTATAAATGCTGCTGAACTAATCCAAGATAGATATTTTGAAAATACCTTGACTTCAGAATTTGGGTTTAAGAATATGATGCTTTGGAAAGGAGGTCCTTCTTTTGTTTTCACAGAGGATGAGACCCTGTGGATTGCTTCTATCCCAATATGGTATGATAGACCACGTCCTCCTGAAAGGTTGCTGTGAACACCCTCAAGAAATTACTTCACTCAACTGCCAACTGAGATGAACCTGGCAGACAGGTTATACCATGAAAGACCTGATTAACAGCGCCCCTATACAGCAGGAAGAAGTTTGGAGAGAAATAACTACGTCCATATTCCCAAATATTGCTTATAAATGTTCTTTTACATTTAAAGGGGGATATGATATAGATAAATAATTTGCATTGGTATGGATTTTAAGGTCAATTTTGTTATATGTGTATATATTTCTGATTTTGATTGTGTAGTTCATTTAAAAATGTAATGTATAATTAAAAATATAGGTTGTTAATGGATAATCATCGATAATAGTCAAGCTTGAAGTAATGTTAGTCTGATTTTCTAGAAGTGCATAGATATATTTCAGATAGACATTCACATCTTTCAAAGACTACAGAACATGGCATTTAATGTTTTAATAACTTAGGACTTTTCATGACAATGAGACACGTCTGCTCCTGGCAGCACCAATCTACTTCAAGAGGAAGATGGGCATTGAAGAGGCTCCTTATGGAGTTGGTTAGCCATTTGGGCAAGAAACTGCTCTTGCCTGGACTGTTGTATAAACTGGACACAGAGAACCCGCAGAGAGAGGACTGCTGAACTTGCCTAAAGGTGAGATGATCTTTCGGGGTTCCTGATTCATGAAAGAGTCTGTGAGACATTCTGCAGGACACAGCAGATAGTGACTGAATTGCCTTTGAAATTTCCTGCTTCATGGAAATGTCTCTGGATATTATGGGCCTGAATGCCGAAGATGGGTGCCCCAACGATACAGAGGAACTTTGGGTGACTGGCCAAGCAGCAAGATGTCTCTGTCATTTCTAGAGTTTTGGAAGTTGCTTACTTCTTGTTTACTTAGGTAATATATCCTTCTGGAGTCTTTGATGGAGCTGAAGAATGGATAGTCATAGTTATAGTTTTCCATTATTATGATAAAGATATAGTTATAAATATTGTGACTGTAATTCTTGTTTGATAACTATTTTGTTATACATAATTTTACTATGTTAAAATGAAAGCCTTTCTTTTTTGTTTAAACAGAAAAAGGGGAAATGATGGAGGAGGGTTATCTGTCTATTGTGTTATTTTCATTGGTCAATAAAGAGACTGCCTTGGCCCTTTGATAGGACAGAAAATTAGGTAGGCGGAGTAAACAGAATAGAATGCTGGGAAGAAGGGAAGTGAGGCAGATGCCATGGAGCCAGCCACCAGGTCAGACATGCTGAATCTTTTCTGGTAAGCCACTACCTCGTGGTGCTACCACAAGATTATTAGAAATGGGTTAATAATCAAGATGTGAGAGTTAGCCAGTAACTAACTCTCTAGAGATAATGGGTCAGGCAGTATTTAAATGAATACAACTTATGTGCTATTATTTCTGGGGCTAAGCTAGCCGTGTGGGAGCTGGGCAGGATGAAAAGCAGGCCTGCCTGCAGCTCCTCACTACAGTTGTACACACATACGCTCACTTAGGGACATCCATGCAATCACATCAGTGTTTAAACATATGCACACAGAATAAGTGATACTTCAGGCTCTGCCCTGGACCTGGCTTAACTTCTGAAGGAATCCTGAGAGTCTGGCTGTATTACATCACACATTCTGGAGGAGGAATATGAACTCTAGGAGAGGTCAGCTGATAGGGATGAGGCCATAGGGATGGTAGCAAAGTCAGATTCATAGCCTGGTCTTCCTCCTTCTACTGGTCCTCAAATGAACTTCCTCCCAGACTTCTGCCTACATGGCCACTATACACTAAGGGCTGTTCAGCTCTAGGCGAAGCCAGATGAGTCCACATAGAGATGCCTTTTCTCCTCAGCCTAAAAACATCAAGCTTTGGTATAAATTCATTTCCAATTTATTTAATGGCCCCCTTTCCCTTTAGCTTTTGCCGTGAATTGATAATACCCCCTGCCCGATCCATCCCTTGCATTGCCTCTTCCTGTAAAGCCTAGGGCTGGGGATTGAATGGGTGGCATTTTAGCTATGACTTATTTAGGAAATTGATATTGGCATTTTCTGCATGACTTGCCTTTCTTCTGTGAGTTCCTTTGCTCTAATTCTCATTAGAAGAGCCAACTGTAAGGGAGATACTGGCTAATTAAAAATTGGAAGCTGCTGAGCTTTACCTTGAACAGCCACTGTGTACTTTTTTCCAGGAATTGGTGCAATTATTGATCAAATAAAACTGTCATCCAAAAGAGCAGCTTGTGAAGGGGTGGGGTGTAAAGGTGGGAGCATGTAGCTTTGTTTTTAAGCGAAAACATCAAAGTACTTATTATCGAAATAAACCTTTACTTCAACAGTAAAAATGCAGCAATGGCACACTAAAACTAGGTGGTTGTTTTTTTTTTAACGAAAGATTAAATTGGTCTTCTAAATTATTGCTGGACTAAAAAGCATGGTGCTAGGTTCCCATCCCCATAATTACCTGTCAAATTGAACCAAAATGAAAAGACATCAAAACACCATCATCCCTAACTAGCCGTTCAGGTAATATAAGCCTATTTGTAGAGCGGCTCCACACATGTGGTATTGATGGAGTCCTGAATGAAATGTAAGGAAAATGCACTATCCACAAGCGGCAGGGATGGAGAGGCTGGAGTTTTCACGTGGAGCTGTGCCACCTTTGTGGATTTCTCAGCTTAAGGGCCACTCCATCAGGATGTGCCCTACTTCCATGCCTATTTCTGGTGCTGAGAAAAGCCCCAGGACCACTAATCCTCTCTCAAAGTCAATGCAAACCTCTACAATTTTCAGGGCTTTGTTCTCCATAATCTTCTGGTTTCCCTTCTCCATATAAAGCCTCTTCTGTCAACAGCCTGTGTTTGCTGGGCTGGCAGCAGCAGCCTGCACAGCTCAACCTGCTCATTTTAACACTGGAGAAACTGACAGAATGGACTGAGCTGGAGCCTGCAGTTTAGTGCCCAGTCAACTCCCAATGCTCACCTGGAACCAAAGGCTAGCCTGAGAGAAAGTGTGTGTGTGTGTGTGTGTGTGTGTGATGGCGGGTGGTTATTGCAGAAGATAGAGTGAGACTCAACAGAGGAAGCTAAAAAAGTCTATGCTAAGATTTGCTCTCCAGTTGGTCGCTGCTGTGGGCAAGTGGCCCACTTTCCCTGGGCTCTTCTAAGGAGCTGTGTAGAACAAACCTGTTGAGCAACACTTCCTCTGAGGTCAAGAATGTTCTCTGTGCAGTTCAGTATTGGAACCAGACACACGGCTTGTGAGTGCTTGAAACATAACTCCTTAATTTGTTTTAGTCTTAATCGTTAGTTAATCATAATTTTTGTATAGAGATGGAGTTTTGAGTCGTTTGTTGGGACTGACAGGGCCCCAACATCTGCTCACCTTTCCTTCTATTGCTCCTGAGGTGTTAGGCCGTCACACGTCAGTCTGTCCAGATGTGTGCAGCTAGGTGCTGGGAAGTGAGCTGCTATGTTGGAGAAGCAGAACCGCAGTAAGAGCTCAGGGGAGGCAACTGAGGCTGGGACAGAGGCAGTGCTCCTGTGTGTATGTCATTTGCCAGCACGGGGAGGAACCTGCGCAGCTTTACATGAGAAAGATGCTGGGTTGTGGGCCAGATGTACCCAGACATGGGGAGTTGGGGGAACAGCCAAGTCCTGAGGAGGTACCTGAGCAGTGGACAGGCTTCCTAAGACTTGAGGTGACAGTCACAGAGCATGGACAGCAGCAGGCAGGGCTAGGGTGGGCATATAGGTGACAGTCTGGAATGTGGAATCAGGCTGGGCCAGAGACAGAAAGAAACTGGTTCAGTCCCCAGAGCCCAGCTGAGGAGGGGTTAGAACAAAATAGAGTAATGAGTGAAGGCTCCTGAGAATGAACCACTCTGGGCTAACAGCTTGGGGAGGTGTACAATTCTTTAAGCTATGCTGTCTTTGTAGGTAACAAATAATAAAAATACCAAAAGTGATTTGGGCTTGAATTTTTGACCCTTCCAGCCTTTCTAGTCATTCCCTCTTTTCTGCAGGTGACGCTTAGCCTCAGCACAGAAACAGTCAGGGCAGAGTAGAACTTGGGAGGTCAGAAGTGGGTGTGAGTAGCCTTACAGCCGGATCTCTGCAGGCATCTTCGGATGTTTTAGAACATGTGTCATATAAACAAACTTTTTTTTTTAAATCGGAAAAGTAGAGAAGGGCGGGAGAAAACGGAAGGAAGGATGAAAGGAGGGAGAAAGAGGAGAGAGTGAAGGAAAAAGCATATACTTTTGGGCGCATGCCGGCATAGATTAGTGTGCAGCCAGATACCTTCTCAGCCGCCCTGTCCTCCCCAGATGCTCACTAGGAAAGGGTGACATGAGGGAAGCTTTTCCATAGGCATAGACACCATTGCAACCATTGAACATAGTAGCCTGCTTCTTCTGGATCCTTCCACAGTTCTGACAGTGAACGTCCCTGACCAAGACCTCTGACTTACCTAGTATGGTGGTTTGAAAGAAAATGACCCATAGAGCTGTGGCCTTATTGGAGCAGTTGGAGGCCTTATTGGAGGAAGTGAGTCACTCTGGGGTGAGCTTTGAGATCTCACATACACAAGCTATGCCCAGTGCAGGACACAGTTGCTTCTGTTGCCTGCAGATCAAGATGTAGAACTCTCAGGTCCTTCTTCAGCACCAAGTCGACCTGTGTGCTGCCAAGTTCTCTCCGCCCCCATGATGATAACAGACTAAACCTCTGAAACTGTAAGCAAACCCCAAATTAAATGTTTCCCTTTGTAAGAGTTGCCATGGCCATAGCGTCTCTTCACAGTAGTCAGAACCCTAACTAAGACCCCAGGTATCTAACAGAATTCAGGTATGAGAGTTAGACCTGGTTTCCAGGATGTTGACTTGAGAAAATGGTGACGGATTGTTTTGACTCTTCTTCTCATCATGCACCAGTTAGTGGCTCTTGTCTCCCACCAATATCACAGACTAATTATCTCTTATGATACTATGATCTCTGCTGTGGACAGTCCCATTAACACTTTCCAAGGGATTTATATGAAAACTACTGTGAACCAGGCTGGGATGCTAATGAATTAATCTGTAACTGGAAAATCCAACTGGTTCAGAGCAGTCATAGAGCTAGCTGGCCACAGTATCCCTAATGACCGAACTCTTCATAGCCGGTTGCCACACTCTCTCTTGGTCCTCTCTACCAGGGCCAGAAATTGCTCTCCTGCTGCCCAGTTCACAGTGATGAAACCCTGCAGGGTTGGCACTGGCTGTTGCCTACAGGCAGAGCAATGGGAGTTTTCTCTTGTCGTTCTAAGACCTGTAGAATTCAGTAACCTGGAAGAGCTAGGGTGGACTCACTGTGCACCATATATGATTCTAAATGTTTTCTCTCTACTGTGTGTGTGTGTGTGTGTGTGTGTGTGTGTGTGTGTGTGCATCTGTTCAGGATGTGTTGGTCATATTGATGTGCCCACATGCATGTGGAGAGCAAAAGTCAACCTCCGATGTCAGTTTTTAGGAACTGTCTACCTTGTTTTATGAGACAGGGTCTTTCACTGTGACCAAAAAAGTAGGCTAGGCCAGCTGGCGAGAAAGACCTAGGGATTCTCATGTCCTTGCCTCCCCAGCACTGGGACTGTAGGCATATGCCTCCATACCTAGCCTTTTCTGTGGGTGTTGGGATTCAAACTCAGGTCCTGCTTGTGCAGCAAGTACTTTAATGGTTGAACCACCTCTCAGCCACCTTCACCAATTCTTCCCCGTTCAGAGTCTTATTGAACACGCTGTGTTGTTGGCCCCATTGTACAGATAAGGACATAGAGATGCAAAGCACTATGGTTACTCTTAAGGCCACACATCTAAAGAACTCTAGGATTCAAACCCAGCAAACCTGGTACAGAGCCCCGTTGTATAGTTTTGTATATATATATATATACATATATATATATATATATTGCTTCTTATTTGTTTGTTTATTTGACTTCCATCTAGGTGGAGTTTTAGAAACAGAGTCTGTCAGGCACCTGCATTGTATCCATTGGCAACTGACCAGAAACTGAGGCTGCTGGAACAATGTACCCTCAGTCATACATAACTCCATAATACGATCACCTCTGTGCCACAACACCAGTGGCCTGTTCCCCTGCTTCAGAACCACCAATGGATCCTTCTTGCCTTCGCTTTAACAGACTGTTCTACCCTTCTCTCTTTAAGAGACGTTGGCATTGCCTGCTATACCCTGGATGAGCTAAGATTTGCAGAAAGCAGGAAGAATGAACGAAATGCTTGACTGCGCTCAGAGAGCCGTGTGTAAGAGGGCAGAGAGCTGAGCCATTTCTGACTTCCTGAAATCACATCCCTGCCAACTTGATGATGAAGTAAAATCTAGGTTAGAAAATATAACCCTGTCAACAGTTCCTTAGACATGTTTCTTAACTATCAGACAGGGTTTAAAAACCCCAAACAAGGTTGTATCAAGATCCTTATACATGTAAAATGATGACAATTTTTCATTTTGAGTCAGGAGAAAATGTGTTTCTCGATTAGAAACAGGCCTTGTGAGGCGTGTGAAAATAGTCTCAGAAGTCTCTTTGACCAGGCTACTGGATGCTAAACAGCTATTTTTAAGGCTTTTAAAATAGACTTAATGCAGAAGGTGGAGAAATCACGATTGAAGGTCTCTTTAGTGCTCTAACTTTGCTAGTAGGCTTCAGCAAAGCTCTTCATTATCTCTTTGAGTTTTTTAGATGATAGATTCTGGAATTGCCCTGCAATGTCTGCTTTCATGAAGCATTTGAGGCTAGTTTGGAATACGGTGGAGTTTTGCTGTCATTTAGGAAACAGTTCCCACAAGTCAGGCACCATATGCAGCCCTGGCATAGGGATGTGGTGGCCCAGTAAACAGGGAGCTGGAAAGGCTAGAAACAGAGGAGAGCCGTTTTCAAGGTGCTTCCCATCTACCGAGGGCAGTCACAGAAGAGGATCCCTTGATGTGGCCAGTAGAAGATCAGGTCGGGTTATTTGGACAACATGATCTTTTCAGTGGGCTGGGGAAGTTGGAGAAGAAGCGAGGAACAATGGGGAAAACACGTTCAGAGAGACAGAAACAGAGTAACAGAGATAGACAAAGAGATAGACAGAAAGAGAGAGAGAGAGAGAGAGAGGTATAAAGAGAGAGAAGGAGAGATAGAGTGTGTCAGTGAAGCCAGCAGCGAACAGAAGCCAGGGAAGAAAGGTCTTGTTCCCGGTTGGATCCTCCGGAGTTCTGTTTCGCCCTTCACTTTGAAATATGATCCAGGGGCTGAAGAGTTCGCTCTGATGCAAAATAAAATAAATACATTTTTTAATAAAGTATCTTGAACTAGCTTAAGGATTTGGCCTATGTGCCATGACTCCTCTTTAATTGTTGAAACAAACACAGTTCCTCTTTTAAAAAATTAATCTCGCTTCTTGAATTAAAAAATTGTTGTCTGAGGATGATGGCGAGCAGCAGATGACTTGAGCCTTGTAGGTCAGGCATTTCTGGGATGTTTTGGTTTGCTTTCCACAATTAGAATTCAGGGAAGGGAATTTTAAAGTTAAATGTCACTTGACTCTCTCCTCGAGGAGGCAGCGGTTGCGAGTTCAGAATGGGCTGCTTTGTCTTTTGTAAGTGGAGTTTTCCGTCAGGACCACCAGTCAGCTCTGTCCTGCCAGCCAGCTCCCAAATAACCACACAGAGACTGATTATTAATTATAAATGCTAGGCCAATAGCTTAGGCTTCTTCTTAGCTAGCTCTTATAACTTAATTAATTTCCATCCATCTATGTGTTGTATCAAGGCTCATTATATCAATATATATATATATATGTATGTATGTATATATATAAAACCTCACTTATATCCTTCCCACCCTGGTTGCGCTGCCTCTCATGGCATCTCCTGGTGATGCTGTTAACTCTACCCCTCTTCTTCCCAGCATTCTCTCTGTTTGACTTTCTCACCTACCTTTTCCTTTTCTTTTTTCTTTTTTTTTCTTTTTTATTTTTGCCTAGATTCTGGCCAGTCAGCTCTTTATTAATCCAATCAGAAGGCTCCTTGGCAAAGACACATCTTTACAGTGTACAAAAAGATTATTCCATAGCAGTCATTACTCTGGGGGATGGGGTTCTGTAGTTATTGAGTTCTTCAATACTTGGAAGTTTATAAGAAGAACACACAAATGTACAGTGTTGGCAAAGGGGAGAAGATAGCCCATCATCCAAACAGAGCTTTCTTTCTTCTCTGCTCCTGCTCTCCGCTCTGAGCATATTTACTTGAATACCTAACAGGTCTTTCCAATTTAACATGTCTCTATTACTTCCCTTTTGCTTTTATAAAACAGTTCACAGATAAAATGGCTTTTAAAAATTACAAAGAAATGTGGAACCAGTTACTCAATGTGTAACAAAAACTCTGACCCACACCTCGCTCTCTGACCTCAGACCTCACCGTTGGCCTCTGGTGACACCATACTTCATCATGCCACAGAAGCTCTCTAGAGACGCCACTCATACCTTCCATCCTTTCCCTGAAAGGAACTCCTGATCCCCCTCAGAAACTGCTTCAGCTGACCTGCAGGGATCCCCTCAGTTTCAGGCCCCTCTCTACTGATACATCATTCCCAGCCACAGGCAAAGAGAGTAAACTACCTAGTGTTAAAATATAAAATCTATCCACCTGCTCATCTTATCTTCCGCTACATCCAGAGTGCCTACCAGGCTTCTTAGCATCTCATCGACACTCCCCTCTTGGCTTCCTTGGCTTCCACAGGGAAGCTAATATTAATGATATCAATAGCAAGCTCATGGAGCTGCTGAGAAATGAACTCAGTGAATTCAAGTAGGAAGGACCCAGCCTGTGCTGGGCCCTCCTGATGTATTACCTATTATCAATCTTCAATCAAAACCCTTTAGTCTTGATCCTATCTTCTCCCTTCATAGCATCTCACTCTATTCCATTTGTCCTTCTTCCCTGACACGTAGCGGAAATTTTGCCAAGGTCAGCACTAAATGAAATGAAGCTAAATCGTGCAAACGTTTCTCTTGTCCACTCCCCGTTGGACCTCTCACGGCATTCAACCATATTCTGCCATTTCCTCTGGAAATACTTTTCTCTCTCAGATTCCCTGGTGCGGTTGTATCCTTGGATCTCCTATCTCGGTCACCTTTTAATCTCCTCTTCTACCAGAGACACACATATTAAAAAGTTTTTTGCTCATTGATTTCACATTTCTCTCAAAGTTTTTGTTCTGACTGAATATATACATGGATGCCTTCCACCCACTCCAGACCCGGGCTCCCATGGTCTCTGGGCCTTGGTGATCCCCCGCCTATTTCACAACTCTGTGGCACCTCACAAGCACCTTACTCCCCATGTTAGCAGCATCTGTTTGCCTCTGATGGATATCCCTCCATCTTTCCTAAGCAGCAAATTTCCACCCACACATCTCAGAAGCATATCTGAGTCCCACAGCCGGTTCACACCATAGTACAGATTTTATCAGTTGCACCTTCAGATTATAATTCAAATTGGCTCCCCCTCTCCATCTCCACAGCATGTTCTCTTTGACCAGGAGGTTCCCGTTGGCCTTCAGTGGTTTGTTGTTGTTTGTTTGTTTGTTTGATTGATTGATATTTATTTGTTCAGCAAGTGCTCAGGATGAAACACAGAATGTATGCTAGGCAAACACTCTACCACTGAGCCACACTCCTAAACATCATCAGTCTCCTCTGGTCTCCTGTTCCTGCTTTGCCCCTCTTCAGTGCATTTCCCACTCATAGCAGAAGGGACAGTCATTGGTGTAAAGATGTGGAGGTTTGAATTGAGATTTATTTATAGAAAAGGAGCAGGGGGATTTAATGATGGGAACTGTGATTAAAAAAAAAAAAACAGAAGAAGGAAAGCACACAATCAGGGGCCTAACTGGGGTTTGCATATCAATTCCCACCCAGCACTAGAAGAGTTGATTCCTTGCTTATGCAAAAAAAAAAAAAAAAACAAAAACAAAAACAAAAACCACTTTCCATTATTCCATCTCATTTCTTACAGTGCAGTAGCCACATGCTTCTACGCCATCACTCAATAAGTGTGCCAACTCCTGCCTTTGGTGAGCAGTGGTGTTCTCCCTTCCCCCTCACTCCTTCATCTGCCGTGGTCCGCTAGGGTTGCCATAATAAAGCACCTTCAACAGAACGACTTATGAACAACAGAGCTTAGTCATAATCTTGGAGCCTCGAAGCCATAACCAGGGTGCTAGACCAACCAGGTTTTTCTGAGGACTGGCAGAAAGAAGATAGGAAAGTTCAGATGCTGGGGCATCCTCTGTACAGATGCAAATGTCATCCACAATTGTTCTTCTCCTGGGGCCTCTTACCGTTTCAGGAACCACGCCCTAAATAGATAGCATCACATTGAGATTTAGGCCAACAGCATATGCATTAAGGGTGAGATAAATATGTAGTCCTCAAAAACTTCCCTACCACCTCTAATTTTTGTAGTAGTGCCTACTTTTATACATTGTTTTACCAACTTTTTGGAAAAGTGATGTCTTTATTTTTTTTCCCATGGTTTATCATAATCCAGGGTGAAAATACTGTCACACTTTCATCTTTATTAGCAATTTATATTTCTTCTGGAAGTTATATATTCCTTTGCCAATCTTTTTGGTAAGATACTGAATTTTCTATATAGCCTTGAAATCAGTTTGTGTATGGGGATTTGAGTCTTTTATCCATGACATAAGTTATTTCTCTGAGTTTTAAAATTTATCTTTCAGTGTGCAGAGCGTAGATTTTCCTTTGACTCTAGAAGTTCATACCTCAAAATTATTTTTAAAATATTCACTCATTTTTGTTCAATATTTATGCACTGGTGTTATTTGCACATAAATCTTTGGTCTATCTGAAATTTATTTTGGTTTAAAGATCCAGATTCATTCGTTCCCAGAGAACTCCACGGCTGCCCCAGCTCGTGTTTGCCAAGAAGCCCGCACTCGCCTCATTGCTGGCCGCTGTGCTGCCTGCAGCTTTGACTTATGGATTCTCAGGCTGTGCTTCTGACTCACTTGCCATGGTGGTGCCATGACTCACACCATCAATCTATGATTCCTTTAGCTGTCTTCTGGTCGGAAAAGGTGTACCCTTCTTCTCATGCTTTCTGCTGAAAATGTCTGAAATCCTCATTATCTGTGACAAAGATCTTAGAAACAAACAACAACCAAACCTGCTGTGTCGACATCTTTTGCAAAATTCAGATATGGGACAGACAGATGTGAAACACTGGCAGTTTTTGGTAAGATGCCTTCTAGGAAGTAGAACTCAATGATGGTCTTAAAAAGTCTTCACACTTCTGTCCATCCGGAACTTGGTCAGCAAGTGGAAAACAACTCATTGCTGTCATTCAATCTGCATGCCTTCAATTACACAAAGATTGAGCATCTTTTCAAAGGTGTGCAGCCCCTTCATAAGCTTCTTATGGATTCCTGATTCATATTCTTTCCTACTTTAATAGGGATGCCTATTATTTTCTTCCTGATTTGTAAGAGATTTTTGTATATAACTTAATTACGCCAGTCCTTAGGTTACTCATTATAATGTAAATACTTTTTAATGTGTTTGCCTTTTCATTTGCTTTTTTTTTCTATAGAAATTTTGATTCTTTATGTTGTGAATGACCTTTAATAAAGTAAAACCACCAACTTTTTTTTATGGTTTCTGGCTCTGACCTTCTCTCCCATGAGAACATTTTTTAAATTACTTCTAATCCTAGTAAAGGCTACATGTCATAATCTGCCTTTCCATTTGTTCCTCATAACCTCGCAGTTAGGGAGACAGAAAAGGTCTAACAGGTTTATTTACAGATTTACAACCGAGGTTCAGGCAGGCAACCAAAAGCAATCTGGGGCTGAGTCAGCAGGAACAGATAGACCCACACTCAGACAGCCCTGCTGAACTTGGCCAGATGGACAGACAGCTAGCTGGCAGCCTGGTGAGCACTGGCCATCAGGAGCCTCTGCTGCATGAGCTGATATCCTACAGGTAAAATTTAGACCCTCCATCACACCTTCCTCCAGGCTCTGCAGGTATTAGAGTAATTACCTTAGGAATTTTCCGCTAATTAAGAAGCATTTGGATGCAGCTCTGTTTGTTCCTTTGCCAAGAGTGTTAATCCTATGTGGTGGTTACTCAGTCAGCCTTGGGCCTTTAAGTGCTTTTGCAGCACTGAAGACTGATCCTCCAACCTCCACAGATAACCCACAGCTGCAGGATATGGTAGAAGCCAAAGCTGGCGTCTGAAAGCAGGCACAAAGGACTTTGGGGAAGATGGCTGCCTTTGTTTCAACACTCTGAGTAATATGAATCCCCATGGAGTGTATGCATGTGTACAATACACCTCCCTTCCAGGAGGCATCTGCCAGCAAAACGGACTTGACTATCAGAAAAAAAAAATGCTTAGGGATCTGTATAACAGTCAGCAAGCTCTTTCTTCTTTTTTTTTCTATAAAAGGTCAAATTAAAAAATGAAATTAGGCTTTGCGGTCCAATAAATAAGTTAAGCAACTTTTCCCATGGAAAGAAAGTTTTACTTTCTTCTAAAACTTATTAAAATAAAAAACAAAACAAAACAAGCGTATGAATTCTCAGCTAATTGGCCATGGTTTCCTACATGCCATGATTTGCTCCTCTCACCAAACTGACCAGTTTAACAGATGGTGGGACAAGCTCAGCGAAGCTATGAGACTGGCCACGGGTTACATTATTGAGCTCATAGAACAATGTTCAGGAATTCTGAGTTCCATCATAGTTCTATCCATTTACTCATTTGTTATATTTATCCACACTTACTGAAGCTTCTACTGAGTGTTCAGTCACGTACTAATAAGTAGGGCAACGCAAACAAAGACACAAAAACCCAGTCTGCTTCTAATTCAAACAGGGCTGCACACAATGCCTGTCCTTGCTTCATACGTATTGTCCAACCTTAGCCAAGTCCCCTTCTCTTTCCAAGCCTCAGTTTCCTCCTCAATAAAATGGGTGTAGCATAATCCAGGTGAAAATACCATGTAAGAGCCTCGCTGGATGTATTTAAGTGCGTATTTAGGGAAATAATATCCATAAAGTTTCAGAGATAGGTCTGGAATGAAATGTTCGTTAGAGGGAAGAAAAGAACAATGAATGATAAAAAAAAATGGGCACTGTTTAGAGTGGCATTTTGAACATACGGGAGGCTTCTAGTCTAGAGAAAGAGAAAGCGCTTGTGCACATAGCTGCAGTAGACACTATAAGAGCAAACACTGAGGGCACGAGGAGCTGCTGATGTCAGCGGGAAGAAACTGTTGGCGGTGTGTCTGGCAGGGTGATGAGGCTTTGTGCCAGGGGCAGGCTGTGCACAGCAGGAGGCACCGAAAGGTCTGGCTGGAAGTCTTCCTACCTCGCTCTGGGAGGCCGTGGAATGGCCAGATTTCATAGACCCGTAAGCTGACACACAGGGAGGAAAGAAAATGTGCCCAGGTGCACACAGGGAGGCTCATTCAGTTGTTTGCTCATTCACAAAATCCTGGCTTGGCCCTCAAAGGGCAAAGCACTTCCTGCAGCAGATGGGCATCGACTGGGAGTGGTGACCATACAAGAAACCAGAATGCATGCTGGTATCTGGAGGCAAATTCCCTGCAGGGCCAGAGTGAAGAGGCGGGAGGAAAGACATTCACCCTGGCAGGGGAGAGGTACATGGAGCTGCCTAAGAGAATGAGAAGCTTCTTGACAGCCAGGGAGGCTGTTCAGCCCACATCCAAAGCTCCTCGGGGAATCTGAGCTCTGGGGATGGGCTGAATGTCTTCGGCTACTGGAAGATCAGAAGATTCTCAGGGCTCTAACCACTGAGGCCACAGTACACACACTGAGTGCCCAGGACAGAAATTTGGCCCTTGCCATTCACCTGGTCTCTTCATAGGCTTAAATGTCCCTTCCCCCCCACCCCGATTATCACTTAGCAAAGTGCTAATGGTTCTCCACAATACAGTGTCTAAGAACTCCCTCCAATAAGAAACCTTTCCACACTGTTCCATAGCACAGTCTTCAATAACTGGAGTGTGTAGACAATCTGATTTGAAAGGAGTCTCGTCCTAGTAGGGCGGAGTTACATAGCCCTTGCCCATCAGATTGAAACTTGAGTGATTAAATAGGCACCCTTCCTTTCCGTCATCTTTCACCAACCCTGCAGGACTCCTTGCTCAGAAAAATGTTTTAAAGATTAGTTTAGGATTGAAACCGCATTATACAACTCATTCTATTCGATTTACTGGGTCACTATCCTTAATCATAACATGCACGTGAGCGTGTGACGACATCCATATTCAGAGAGAATTCATGCTTACATCCATCTGTAATGTTGGGCTTACATGAATGGTAATCCTTGCTGACCAAGGGTAATGAAGCCTTGCCCACCCTCATCCCCTCCCTTGTTATCTTTTCTTGCTGTGTTTTTCTGCTGCCCCTTAATCTTCGCTTATTCACCAGCTGACCTACATACACCCTGCTTTGCTCTGCAAAGTTGTCCTGCTGGAATAGGGATGGGAACCTGGTTGGCAGAGACAACCCAGTCTTTCTAATCATTGCTGTAGACTAACAGTAAAATGGGGTCCTTATAGCATACTAGTTAGTTTCCCTCCAATTTGGTGTACATGGGTAATTCTAGAACTTGGCATGACCTTTGCCAACATGCATGCTGGATCTCTGAGTATGTTTTCTTTCTCTTCTTCTGTAATACCAATGCTGCAACCCTTTAAAAGAGTTCCTCATGTTGTGTGACCCCAACCATAAAATTATTCCATTGCTATTTCATAATTGTAATTTTGATACTGTTATGAATCATACTGTAAATATCTAATATGCAGGATATTTGGTATGTGACCCACAAAGGGGCCATGACCCACAGGTTGAAAACCACTGGTTTAGAGCCTTTGGGGATGGAATTGTTTCCAAATTGTTTATACTCTGTAATGACTTCTTTTAACTGACTGATAAAACTATAGTTCTTGTCTTCCTCAATTAAAACTGTTGCCAGAATCCAGGATTTTTTTTCACTCCAACCCCCACCCTTAAAGAATTTGATAGTTATTTCTGGGGATAGGGTGTACAAACCTGCCATTTAATAAGTAACTCAAGGAATCTTTAAGCATCCAGAATTTCTAAGAACCAAGCCTTGATTTCAGATAAGGCTTTAGATAAATAGTTATTTACAGTGTGCCAGATCTTTGGTATTCATTAACACTCTTCAATAAAGACCTTAGCTCTCCCAATTTTATTAGGGGTTCTCATGCTTTTTTATTTTTGGTTCTCTTTAGACTCATAAAATTGTTATTGAGGACCCCAAATAACCTATTTATGATAAGTTTGAACTCATAAAGTTTCTTCAGAGAGAAGAACCAGTAAAGTGTGTGTGTGTGTGTGTGTGTGTGTGTGTGTGTGTGTGTGTAAGTTCCAAAGCCCCGCTGTCATTTTTCCATCACTCCAAGTCTGAAGTCCTGAGGACCCAATGATGCTGATGGTGCAATTCTCAATCCATGCACGAGAGAGGGCTGATGTCCCAGCTCAAGCAGGCAGGCAAAATGCAAAAGGACAGCTGTCTCTTTCTCTGCCTATCTTTTCATTCTCGTCATCCTCTCTACAGAGTGGATGATGTCCACTCACGTGGAGAGAACCCCATCTACTGTATTGCGTATATTGCTTCAAATGCTGGTCTCACCCAGAAACACTCTCACAGAGACACAGAGAAATCTGGGAACCCCAGTTCCTTTTCAAAGTTGACACAAAAAAATTAGCTACCATGGCCCTACAACTATCAACACTCAGCCCTTTCAGAAATTAGGGAGATATTTTGAAACTGTTTACTCAGTTTGTGTTTTAAAATCAATGGCAAATTCTTTACATTTAATATAAATAATGTCTTATGAAAAATAACTGTAGTTTATAAAAGGAGGCAACTCCTATGGAAATAATTGCATTGATTTACATTACTGCATGTCTAGCTTAATAGAAGACAGCGGGATTCTTGCTTCCGCATTCCCTCTTGCTGTATTATGGCAGTGCACCTCGTGTGGTGTTTGTAGAACATCACTGTGCATTCTGAATGGAGTGAGTGGAAGAGCAAATCACACCTTCAAGTAATTATAAAACAGTTTTGACTTCATGGATATTTCCCCACAAAGGGTAGCAGAGCCCAGGGGTTCCTGGACTACACTTTGAGAATTTCTGCAATAGATACAAGAAGCTTGTGGATTTACAAGAAACCATCTTGCCAGGCTATGTACTGCTCCTGCGGGCAGGGAGACAATGGCTTCTCCTGAAGCTTGGGAGTGTGTGAAGTAGTAACTTCACCCTGTCCGGCCACTTATAAGAAAATGGTAACCTATACAGAAACATTTGGGATGTTCTCAAATACAGTGTGTTTGTGAGAAAGAATCATTATTATGGTACATGGGCTTGTATAAAAGTTCCACGACGTTACATAAACCAAATATGTTTTTAAGAAGGCAAATATAAAAGCATTCTGGGCATGAGTTGGACTTTGCCATCAATAGCGCAGTTTCCATGCTATTATGAAAAACAATGTTAACATTCGCTTGATTAAAAAGCCACTGTCCCTGAACCTTTGTATCAAGACTGTTATGATTGAGGCTCGGTTGCATTTTGCTCATTTTCATTGTTTTATTGTTCTTATAAAAACAATCCTGCAGCCAGAACTGGGACTCTACCCTTGCTCCACTGGGTGTGTTACGAGAGGGGCTCTGGCATTGGAGACCTCTTGTTTACTGTGCTGACATGCACAAGCCTTATTTATGAGCTACGTAATTGAATAAAGATGAGTTTATAGATGGAATAAAGAAAGAATGAGAGAAAACGGTGAATAACTGTTCATTTGCCTCCCTTGGGACCGAGCTTGTTTTCTGCTTCCTTGCTATTAATGAAAAGAAATCCAATTTGTTCTACATGGTGAGATTTGTAATTTAGATGCTTATTAATTCTGGGTTTGCATAGGAGCTCTTTGAAAAATATGGTCTTCAAAGCATTTACTCTCAAAGGCCAGTAAACCTTGGCTGAAAACAAGCCAAACATGCTGGCTAAGATGGTTGCTGTGTTTAACACAAGTTTATTGAATACTTGCCAGGTGCAAAGCATTGATCTAGATGTCGGAGTGGTTGGGGGTATAGAAAACATGTACTTAACTGTGGTCAAGGCTGTAGCTGGGAAGGAAGGCGGCTGTAGAGAACGAACAGAAGGTTCCCCGATGGCAGATCAGGTGGTGGTGGAGCTGGGCAAGGGAGGTTGCAGGAGAATGCAAACCTGAAGCATTCTTTGGCTGTATTGAGATTTCATGTATACAGTTTAAGCTTTAACTGTTGTGAGAGGAACCAAGAAGGCAGGCATATATCAATTCACCATTCGTTTCGTGCAGCTGTTTCTTTCTTAAAACGCATTTCCATTTATTGTTATTTTATGTATGTATACCTTGACCATTGAAGACGCAGTGCGATCGGTGATTAAAGATCCGCCAGACTAGCTTACAAAAGATACAGCTTTAATAAAACAGAAGGAAAAACTTACACCAGAATCCCAACCCTCCGGAATGCTGGAGCCAGGCCAGAGAGAGAGAGAGAGAGAGAGAGAGAGAGAGAGAGAGAGAGAGAGAGAGAGAGAGAGAGAGAGGAAGTGCACCTGCCAGGTTTATAGGTAAACTTTTGCCTTAGGGCAACACGCCCCACGGATAGAATGTAATTGGCTGAACTCCCCTATCAGACCATGTCGGAAGAGGGTGTGGATTCCCCTGGAATTAGACTTCTAGAGAGTTGTGAGCAGCTGCGTGGATTCTGGGGATCAAACCCCATGCTCTGCAAGACCAGCAAGCGTTGTTAACCACTGAGCCATCTCTTCAGCCCCAGGAGTCAGCTCATTTTTCTTAAGTAATTATTTTGAACCACTCACACCCCTAGACTTGGGGAGCAGAGAAGACCAAAATGCAAATCTCCCCCCTGAAGTACCTGCGTCTAACTTACTTTGAGTAAATACACGAGGAGAGGCATGACTAAGAATGCTACTCGGGACTTGAGTGGAGACATTGCCCATAGAACAAGACCCGTGGCTGCAACGCTTTAAGAATCTGGAGCCTGGAGACAAGTGAAATCCATCCACAGCACTGCATTAACACTTTCTCTATGGTTTTAAGCATGGTACTTTTTTCTCCGAGCCACCTTCCCTTTGTTTCTGAAGTGTCAATCAGAAAACCAACTCCTTAGGGTGGTTAATAGACTAAATGAGACAGTGCTTGTAAGGCTCAGAAACGGGATGGATGTGTGTGTGTATGTATGTATATATGTATGTATGTATGATCGAGGTGGATGGATAAGAGAGTTATGGTAGGAGGATGAAATAGCTCTTGAGTGTAACTATGTGGAACTTTATGGCTTTGAATTATCTGATAGCTGGGGCTAGCCCAAAAGCCCTTCGTGTTTCTTTCTCATCATAGAGAATCTAAAATGCTAGTTTTAGTTCTTAATGGAAGCTTTTGATGATGGTACAGTTCTGAATGCTTGAGTCCTAGACCTAGACATAACAAAATACAGCCAAACAGCCATTAACAATAAACAATGTGTTCTGAGAAATTCTGTTAGAAGGTTTGTCATTGGTCAGACAACATAGAGTGTACTAACAAATCTAGACGGTAGAGTCCACTGTGTACCCAGGATGTATAGTATACATATATGGTGCAATCTATTAATCATATAATCGTAATGAACAAAACAGCTTGAGTCAAGTGTAAGAGAAAATGATACAACCAAGTAATATAATGCGTATTCATTGCTTGACGTTCCTGCCACATATAGGTGCTTGCACAAATACTATATATTCTCTCTTTCTCTACATGGTCTCTCTCTCTCTCTCTCTCTCTCTCTCTCTCTCTCTCTCTCTCTCACTCACACACACACACACACACACACACACACACACTCACACCATTCCCCACCCGGAGTGCTAATCTCTGGAAGGCAAACACCCTGCGTTGAGGATCCTGTAAATGAATTCAAGATACCACCACACAAGAAAGGGTCAGAAGGACTGTGCTTATTTATTAGTAGCCACAGAATGATCATTACTAGCAAGGATCTGGACTAGAAACTGCATTTCTTGGGGTCTACAAGATGGCTCATCAGGTAGGAACACTTGCCACAAAACCTTATGACCTGAGCTCCATCTCCAGGATTCACATGGTTGAAGGAAATAATGGCCCCCACAAATGGCCCTCCGGCCTCCACATGCACCCATGTGGCATATGAACCCTCCTACCCTGACTCATTCTTATACATATATACACACATATAAACAAACAAATAAGTAACTTTTAAATAGAAACTGCATTTTTTACTATCTCCAGAAGTCTAAAGCAGGCCCCTCTGAACTCCTCTGCCGCTAGTGTTACCTGCAAGTCTTTGGTTGTCGTGTTTAGAGTGCGGCAGGGGGCTTTTTCAGGTCCCTTACTTCCAGAAGAATGTGGATGCTGCCTTTCACTTCCTCAGCATATCGTCCACAGGAAGGCATTCAGACAGTAGGAGGAAAGAAATTGTGCTCAGCTAACAAGGTCTAGGGTATGGAGATCTTGGGGACCAAAAGGAATCCAAGGGGACCTTATGGAATTCACCTCTTTTTCCCAGAGAGCCATGGTTCTCATCTCTCAGCATAGGTTAGCATGTTCACAGGGTCAAACAAGAACTGGAGAGCCCTTCAGAGAGTACTAGCCAGCCGTGGAAACAGATTCTTGTAAAATTACTTGTCGTAAGGACGAATATTATTCAGTAAAAAGAGGCAGAACTGGAAATTGTATATACAACCCAATCACAGTGTGCTTTATTTTTTTGTTTGTTTGTTTGTTTTTGGCATAGAACAAAGCCCAGAAGGATAGACCCAAGAAATGGATGTATAACTCTCTCATTTTGGCAAAGCCTTCTCTGTCTTTAAGGATTTTTTTTTTCACAGTTACCATATGCTACTTGTGTAATGAGGAAGGGAATGGTGTTTTGAGGTGCCCACCTCTTTACTCTGAGTAGGAGCAGGCTATGTATTCTAGTCATTCCGTCAGCCGTGGCTCAAGTGTGGCCCCTCAAGCCCACAGAGAGTTCTCTTTCTGTCCATACATCTCCAGACCCGACACATCCTTCAGGGCCTGAAGGCCTTCAAATTGCCCTTGCCCCATGTAGTCACAGTTTCCACTCTGTGAATCAGGCTTCTATAATGCCACTGTTGTAAAGGATGTCTCTGCAACACACACAGCCTTCAGCGTCAGCGCTCAAACCTATGAATCAAACACCATGAAGCATGGCTCCCGTACCTGCTGCCCTTTATGATAAGCCTTCTCTAGTCTCTCTCACTAGAGGATGTAACTCTTCCCTTCACTGCCAGGATTCTAGAAGGGCAGAAACATGTCCACGGGAAAACCCAAGTTCTATGACACTCCAACCCTAGTTTTGCTCTGTGCCTGTGGGCCCATTCTGAACCCGAGTCCCAGGTTCTGGCAAAGGTACATCACTGTGAACCTGATCTGCAGGACCTGAGAACAGGACAAAATAACTGAGGATGAAATAGTGTCTTTCTATTTCTCAACCAGCTTTTGTCCCTGCATCTTTGTCCTGCTGTTTTAGGCAGAGCCTGTTTGGTCAGGGTCACTCTAGGTTTCAGACACAGACCCTCTCACTGCTCAGAAGCACTGGTCTCGGCTCTCATGATGCCACTGCTCCGGGAAGTTCACAGCTCACGCACTGAAGTGGATTTCTACTTACTCAAACACTGCTATGTTCCCATCGGGTATTTGGTGATCTGGGGCATGCTTTGGGTTTTTTTGGAGGGGGGGGGTTGATGTTGTCTTTTTAATTTCTTCTTCTTTTTTTCATTCATGTCTATTGTTTCTATGGGAACAACTGAGTAACTTGTAGCCTGTGGCCCCCAAGACTCTTTCCAGATCCTTGCTAACTAGCTCCCTGCTGCAAACCCTGTAGATCGAGAGCCACCCCCCTCTCCTGCCTTCCTGGTCTTTCCTTCTGGGGTCTCCCAACTCAGCGCTTTGTCTCCTTTGGAATGTCATAGGAAGAGCCTATTTCCACTGCAATATCTTACTTTACTGGTCTACACAGACCAAAACAAGTCCTTCTATGAATCTCTAGTTCAGGCATTCCTTTCAGGACATGACATAAAGCATGGTATATAGTAATGTTCATAACTCTGATAGATGCTGGAGACAGTATGCTTATGCAAGGTCCATGGGGCTACACCTTCCACACTGAGGAAGTGGTTTCTTATGAGGACCTGTTCAACCCCTCTCATTGGCCGATGGCCGCCTTTTAGCACTTCTCAGCATTCTTCCTTTTCTTTGCTGAAACTAACTCCCCTAAAGTGTCCAGACCCTAGTTCATTAAAATTCTTTTTTCTATCATTCACATGAGCAGAAGGATATAGGCTGTTTCTGTTTGGAAGTTCTGACTATATGCAAAAAAAAAAAACACAAAGCAATACAAGATCGAGTCACAAATCCTATGCATATGTTAATGTTTACATGCAGTGTTGAGTTGTGTTGCTATGCTTTAGAAGCAAAGTGTTTCCCTGTAAAGTCTAATGCTTTGAAGTTGTGGTCCTCAGCTGGTGATGCAGCCACTGGGAAGTTATCTGATCATGAGGGCTCTGGCAGTGTCAATGGACTGATACCTTATAGATTCACAATGGTAGTAAGGAAAACTTTCAGAAGTAGAGCCTGGTTAAAGAAAGTAGGTCATTCACTACCTGCTGGCCACCAAAGATGAGCATCATTGATGCACCCCAATGTCGTCATGGTATTTTGCCTAGTCTCAGACAGACAAAAGCAATCGATCCAGGAGACATTGGACTGAAAACCTTGAGACCATGAGTCAAAATACACATTTCCTCCTTTCAAACTATTTCCCTTGGGTATTCGTCCCAGTGGTGAGAACCTAATGCACTCACGACAAGGCTTTCCACTACAGTCTGCTGCACAGACCTTTAGCAGTCTACAGATAGAGCCTCACAGGAAGGACAGAGAGCCCTGGTGTCGGTTCTTCTTGAACTCAAATGATGGAATAAGCCCCTCCCCCAAGGTAAAGTTTACCTCCACTTGCTGAACATTGGAGTCTGTGGACTCTATCTTGGGCCTTTTGTACCAACTTAGAATGGGCTCTGGGTGCCAATGAGAGCCTACTGCAATTCTAGAACAGTGGCATAGTACTGCTGACAGTTCAAGAGGCAGACACAGTGGTGTAGACTTAGAGCCTGTCTTAGGTGTCCAGGCCAGGTCTACTCCGTGTAAAATGTTGATAATACGGCAAAAAATTACAGCACAAACGTGAACCCCAGAGAAGGCCCCCAGTTCAGAAAGTGCCATTCAAAACAAGAGAGATCCCGTGGTTTTAACACACAGTAGGTTGCCCCTAAGTGATTCCAGTCAATCCACATCCTCTTCAATGCCTTCTGGTCTGTGCTTTTTCCTCCAGAAAAATTCATGTGTGGTGTTTGTGGAGGATTCTACCTCTCCTTTGGGAACAACTACCTCGCCACTACTAGCAGACACATTTCAGTGAATAAGCCCAATTCCAAAGCATTGTGTTAGGCATTAAAACCAGATTAGTTGGCCTACCCAAGAGAGCTGGTGAATTTTTCAAAACCAACCCTGCACCTTTCTCAGCCAGCTGGAGGACTGCGTGTTCCATGCTGACAGAAACCATTTATTCTGCAGTGCCAAATTATTAAACAATGTTTAACATTTTAGAAGCATGGTTGGTATTCCTGTCAAATACTAAGCCTCCCAATATTTCCAGCAAATTCACATTTGTTGACATATTAGAAGACTTTTCCTGGCTTTCCCTATCTCTCTGTCTAATGCCTTTATGGCCTTTTCCATCCCCCTGCCTTCTGAGAGCAGCTCGACTGTAGATCCCAGGACATGCTCATTTCCCTTGAAAAATTGTTTCCTAATGTGTCTGGCCCGAAGCCTCCACAAATCAGATGATTTGAGTCTTGATTCAGCATTTTGCTAGCTGCGTGATATTTGAGCCATAGTTGTATCCGTCACTCATATGTTCGTTCATTTATCCGACAGATATTCACTGAGTACAATGCTATGTGTTTGGCTATGTTTTGTTAGATTTTTATTCTCTTAGAATTAGTCAGGCATGAGAGTCAGACACTAAACACAGTATTATATAACCAGTCATTTGAGTTAGTTGACAAGGGAGATAGAGGAAAATACTTGGTATTGGGAGCATGCTATAGTGGTCATGGTCTCCTAAGGAAGACATCTCTCAAAAAGCCTACTCAGGTAGGAGCATACATACATACCTAATTATGCCTGGAAATAAGATAATAGAGGATTCTTCCCCAAAGCTCACTTGAAAACATAGTATTGCTTTATTATATGTGTACCCCAAACTAGGCCAGATGACCTCCCTACTTTCATACCCAGACAAAAGCAGAGTATGACTGAATAGAATCTGTCTAAGTTTGATGATTATTTAAGGGGAGGAGAAATTTACTTCATCATTCATGGCAGTTTGTGCATGTAGCTCAATGTTGATGGGGTTCCTTGATCTGTTAGCATGTTGCATTGTTTGAGGAGGGGTGTGTACACATAGTACGTGTAGGCCAGAATCCTAGACTGCCAAGAACAGGAGAAGGATGAGTGCATAGCTCAAAGTTAAGTGGAGTCTCAGGTTGCTAAGCTGTCTCCTATGCTTGGCCTGCCTCAAGGCAGGGCAGGGTCAAGTGGCATGGGTCTGTCAGGACTGAGATCAGTGTTGGAGCATTGTCTCGGGGACTTTCTGAAGTTAGAGAAGACAAGAAAGAGACTGAATATTGGTGTCTAAATATCACAACGATTCAAATCGTTGCCCAGAGGACACTAGGCAGAGTCATGGAAGTCTGGTGCTCCTGAAAAAAGGTACAGGTGGTGCCCAGTACATGGCCTGGGAGACTTATCAGAACTTGGACATATTAGGGTCCCTCAGTGATCAAGGAAGTTGTTTCAGGTTTCAAGTTACAGTTAAAGGACTAGTCATACACACCCCATGTCCTACCAGTGATGGTGTCTTTTCTTAGCCCTTATGGTAAATGTATCATATGCTCTGATGTTCATACTTGTAGGCAGATTTTTCTCCCCCATCAACCAATCCCAAATAAACAACATAGACACTTACTATTAATTATGAAACTTGGCTGATAACTTAGACTTGTTACTAACTAGCTCTTACAACTTTATTTATCTCATTTTTATCTATCTACTTTTCATCTCATGTCTTTATTACCTTTACTTTGTACTTTTCATACTATTTCCTCTTCATCTGACTGGTGACTGTCCACACCTCCATCCTGTTTCTTCTCAGTATCCCCTCTGTCCCCCAAATCCTGCCAAGCTATTGGTCATTCAACCTTTTATTAAACCAATCCAAATGACCAATCTTCACAGTGTACAAAAAGATTCTTTCACATTTTCTCCTTTTGTCTAAATAAAAAGGAAAGATTTTAATTTTCACATAATAAAACTATAAACAATAAGAATAATTATCAAGTGAGACTTACATTTACAATGTCCAGTTCATTTATATTTATCATATTTGGAGAAAATATTCCACTTTTATTCTATCTTCATTAATCCAAAGCTCTAACCTAATTTTCCTTCTATCATAACTAAGGAAAACTATAATTATGGCTATCACATCTTCAACTCCATTAGAGACCTCAGAAGGATATATTACCTGAATAAACAGGAAATGCAGAGCAAGCAACTTCCAAAATTAAAAAGAATGACAGAAACAGCTGACTGCCTGGACAGTCACTCAAGGTTCCTCTGCAATGTTGGGGCATTTATTTGGGGGCTACAGACCTAGAATATCTGACAGACTTTTCTGTAAAGTGGGAATTTTTGAAGGACTATCCTATCCTGTCTTTGCAAAGTTTGACAGTCACTTTTCTTTGTCTCTTGCTGGTCCAGTTTGGACAGCATACTGTCAGAAGCTGACTCATGGGCAGTTTCTTGCCCAAATGACTAGCTTTTGCCATAAAGAAAGTAAACTTCCTATGGAGGTTTCTCTATGCCCATCATCCTTTTTTGAAGTAGATTGGTGCTGCCAGAAGCAGACATGTCACATTATCAAGAAAAGCCTTACGTTCTTAAAACATTTAATGGCATATTTTGTAGATCTTTGAAGTGTTTGAATATCACCTGTCTATATAAAATATATGTTATTATCTTGAAAACATAACTAACCTGACCATAAGTTTGATAGTTATAGATGACTAACTATTAACCTGTATTTATTATCCTAAGTAACTTCCAAAGACTAAAAAGTTATATAACCTTTTAAAATGAGCTACATAGGTACAATACAAAAATATAGACATATATACAGTATAACAAAAATAACCTTAAACTTGTATCAGTATACAAAAATCCATATCAATGTAAAATATTTAAGACTAGTAGTTGCTTCTATTGTTTAAAAGTAGATTTAATAATCTACCCTTTTATCACATCATTTTATCCCCCCTTTTTCTTTTTAGAACAAGATCCCTGAATCTAATCCCTTTGCTAAGCATTTTTCTTGACCATTACCAATGAAAACTTGTAACCACCCCCCCTAAATGCTGTCAAACATCTTTAACCCATCAAATGACAAAAAGTCATTCACCCACTTCTTGGGAAAGTAGGCATCATGTTTTCTAGTCTACTCCCTGTTGTCTGAGGGTGCTGGAATCTTTAGGAGATCTTGTGAAAATTGGGATAATGGTCAGATCCTGGGAGAGTCAAAGCTGCATTGTTTGTTGTCCAATCTCTGCACAATGTAACATGCAAGGCTTATCTGATATCCTGACTGGAGTAGTCTGTGACGCTAGACTATCCAGCAGCTTTGAAGCTGTTCTGGATGCAGGACTCTGAGAACTGCCACAGAGTCATTCTGAGATGTGGGGTTACCTGGCTGCCCATTTTCATTTGTCTGGCCCCCTTGCTCTGAAAGTTTCAAAGGTAACACACATATCTGTATTAACACAAGTACAGAATGTGTGGTGTGCAAAAGTCAGTTAAAGATGATTTTTGTTTTATGTTTGAGCAGGTAAAAGGCATCTGTCAACTTTATAAGTTCATTTGGACTATATAATCAAACTGATATAAATCTATATCCATGCCATATGAAAGGATGGCATGTAATAATAGGTCAGGAGAACTCTGTAACCAACAAGATTTATCTTGTCTCATCTCAGAGCTGCTCTCGTGTCAAGGGAATCAGCTTACACAGCAGCTGTTCTATAGTCTTTTTTGGCTTTCTTCCCCAAATCTGCAGCCAAGATACTCAGGAGGTCTCCCCCAGTCAAATCTGATCTCTATTAATCTGGAAGGAATCCACAGCCTTTCATTTCCTGTGGAAACAAAAGTATAACCTCTACCCAGTGTAATACATTGTCCAAGTTCCATTTTGAAGTTGAGAGATTTTTCAAATATATAGGTTGGTTTAATCTAGTACTTTCCATAATCCAGTCTCTCTCAGTAGCTTTTGTATTTTGTACATTAACATTGAAAATATTTAAAGGTAACAAGACACCATATAGAATCTGGACCCCGTATATATTTTCCATCCTACATAGCTTATTTTTTTAATATTTTACTCTCTCTTTAAAGACTTTATTATTTTTAAATTATTTTTTCTATGATTGTCTATACCCATTTTTTAAGCCTAAAGACATTATTAAACACACTGTAACCTGTTTAGAGATTTTTTTTCTGTCTTCAGCTTTATTGCATATCTGTAACTTCTTCTGTCTCTGTGAGCAAAATCTTAAACCCGCCTTTAGCTCACAGAGCCCTGGATGCTGAAGCATGCAGGTAACTGCTGGGAAATGTGTCTCTGTACCACAATCAGCATGGGAGACCCAAGACTAGGAAGCCATGTTTGGCTCTGTTTCTGTGTGTTTAGAACCTTTTTTCAAGCTTTCTCAGATCTTATGTGGATATACATGGCCCCACATTGGATGTCATTTATAGGCAAATTTTTATGTCCCACCAGCCAGCTTCCAAATAAACAACATTAACTCTTAATATCTACTTTTATATTTTATATATAGTGCTACTGTGAAACTTTAACTCATTTATTTATTAGTTCAATGAATATTAACTGAGTGCCCACTATAAACCAATGCTGGGCTCAAGAGTGCGCAGAATTGGATATCGGTTATACCCTCGAGGAACATCCTAGGCCAAAGGGCTAGGCTATGCCGAGGTCCTGTGGAGGGCAGCAGGAAAAGCATGACCAGCCGGAGATGAGAGCAAGGCTAATATTGTCAACAAAGAGGGAGAAACAGGCAAGCAGTCGTGGCCAGGAGCCAGTGGAGACTTTGTTTTTAAACAGCGAGAAGAATTTGGAGAGATAGTTCAAGTTGGTAAAAGCAAAACATATGCCTCATAAGCCTGAAGACCTGAGTTTGAGCCCCAGAACTTATGTAAAGCCCAGAGGGGTAGCATATGTCTGTGCCCCGAGCCCTTTTTTAAATGAAAAGGGAGGCAGAGCCAGGAGAGTAGCCTGAAACTTATAAACCAAGTAACCTGGCTGACACAATGGGGAATAAGAGACCCTCTCTCACACAAGGTGGAAGGCAAGTGTCATACCTGAGAGTGTTCTCCACGTGTAAGCCAAGGTCCTCCCATTTCGCGCAACGTGCGCGCACACATACACATTGAGTCCAGGACAATATCACCAAATTTTTCTTTATCCAGCCTCAAACTGGATACATTAAGAATACCTAGTAAATGTTCTGTGCATGACTAGATGATGGAAGGTATGTAGTTTACTAACTACAAGCACTGCAGCTAAGATGACCAGTCCTTACTATGTTCAAGGCACTATTCTAAGGGCTTTATGTGTGATCATTTAAACTCCTTCTGTTAACCCAATGAGATTTGTTGTATTTTGCTAACTTTCATCCTGCTGAAGAGGACAGTGAGGGACAGGGAGATAACTCACCTCAGCTGGACCAAGTGAGTGTGACCAAGCTTACCACCTTTGCCCTGGATCCAGGACCTAGGAACCAATATTATTTAGGAAGCACCCAGGGAGCACAGTGTCCTCTCTTCAGTGTATCTCCCTTGGTTATGAAGACTGCTCCAGCTCCTCCACTGTGTGTGTACTCAGCGTTGTTAATTCTCATTAGAGTCACCCAATTAGAGGTAATCCAATCAATTCCAGCTCTGTAGCCCAAGGTTCATCTAGACTCCCAGTGTTTTCCACTTTTCCCGGCAGTGTATAGAAGGATGTCTTCTCCGAATGCTTGGAAGCCATACAGACATTGATTTTTTTAATGAGAGAGTCAGGAGTTTCATTAGGATGTGAATCTGGAGTCTCCTCTTGGTAACTGTTTGCACTGTGCTCTATCTATCTATCTATCTATCTATCTATCTATCTATCTATCTAATATCTATATCTATCTATCTAAATATCTAAATATCTATCTAATATCTTTCTATCGTCTATCTATCTAATATCTATCATCTATCTATCTAAATATCTATCTAATATCTACCTATCTAAATATTTATCTATCTAAATATCTATCTATCTATCTACCTACCTACCTATCTATTTACTTATTTTGCTAACAAAAGTGGGCATTGCTTTACAAATTGGATCCCTGATACACAACAGAAGCAAACCTTTCCTTCTTGGGAGGCCTGTGACCTACCTGATGACCCTGGCTTGAGCAGCTGCCACTTAGCAGTTTACTTGTCAGCCTTATCCTTTGACCCCGCTCTAACACCATGCAATGTGGCAATGTGCAAAGGTGGACTTTTCTTCTCTGGAATTTTCTTCCCAGGGGAATAAGCAAACTATTTTGACAGCGTGGCAATCATCTTCTTCCTTTTACAACTCTTCTTGTGGAGTTTGAACTGTGAGCTCCCTTGAAGCAATCAGTCTACATTAGGAGCATGCGAGAACAATTTAAGCCCCTTTTAAAAAATAATTTCAAAAACTATGCAAGCTGGCCACCTCAGGGTCTCTCCTTCCATCTTGTTGTGAACATCAGCAGGAGATGGGAGGAGCGGGTGTGTTGCAATCAGTTGTGAAGTGAACTCTTAAAAGCATAATGGAATGGCAATTAATTGGGGCCAAGGAAAAAATTGGGGGTTTGAAGAGAAACATGATTTGATTTGCCTTGCTTTTAGAGCCTGGCAGGGACAGCGCAGGAGAAAAAGGCGTGGAAAATTCGCATTTGTTTTGAAAATCAGAAGCAAAATCTTTTATGGGTTGACATTTTAAACAATTAGATTATTGGTTAGCTTGCTTCTAAAGGTCTCCACCCTAATCCTGGGCAATTTCTAGTTTGTGTTAGTGGGATATTTGTTATTTTACTTTCGAACATAAAGGAAATACTTTAAAGAAGCAATGTAATGATTCTTGGGGAGGAAAAGAATAGATAATTACATTTGGTAAATCAATTCATGGGCCATTGTGATTCTAGGTACTGTGTTTATCATGATGGATGAATCAGAAGCCCGAAACTTTAAACCTCGCAGAAGAGCCAGGAAGCCAGGAACCAAATGCAACCGTTGATTTTAGAATTTTTTCTCAAACCGCTGTGCATACCAGACACCACGTTGCTTGATCTTCTGGGTGACCCTGCAAATAGTGCATGCTAGCTCCTTTTACAAATAAGGCAACTGAGGCTCAGAAATGCGGGGCTGGTCCAGAGCAAGGTGTGATGGATGCAGGACATTTTGTTTTGTTTTGTTGTGATAGCTTTTGAGACAGGATCTTGCTATATAACCCAAGGTAAATCTAAAACTCAGCATCTTCTTGCCTCTGGCTTCCAAGTGCTGGATTATAACCATCCACCACTACTTCTGACTGGACACAAGGCTTCCTGACCCCAATGTCTACTCCATTCATCCTTCTACTCCCCTCTCAGCTTAGCACCCAAGAGGTCAAAGGATGAAGAATCCTCTTTTTACCCTCCTCAGGGAGTAGTCTCCTAGAAAAGGGTCCCCGGATGAGATGGCAGGTCAACAAAGCAAGCAGTGTCATTTTGAATTATATGACAAATTACTAGTGAGAGGCTGAGAAGAGAGGAGAGGCAGGGCTGCCTGTGGAGGTGGCAGCCTGGTCAGTGCTTTGGAAGAAGCACAAATGGGTTATAAAGTTGTAGCAAAGGGGAATAATAATGGCGGGAGCGAGAGACTGGGAGATTGACAGCGCAGCTTTCACAGCTTTCAAGTGCATTGTCCCAGGCACTCAGAAGCTATTTCTCCATTCGCAATGTGAAGTGTGTCATTGGTAAAAAGTCTAGACAGCATAATGGCTTCACAACGCCCAGCACAGAGTGTTGATCTCCAAATCACAGGCAGGCAGTGGCAACTCTCCCTGCCCTTGGTCACCTTGTCTTTCAGAGGGTGACCTTTTTCAGTCTAAGAATATTGAGGGCAGATCAAAGTGGAGTGGACAGCAAAGGGTTGTCCCTTACCCTTTTGCCCATTCCAATCTCTGTGGTCAGGTGGCCACAATAGAGTGCCTAGTGCAGGGAGATTTAAGGTGCCTTTAAAGCATCCTTTGAGCTGCTGGGATATTCAGGGACAATGAATGCTGCCACCCAGAGGGCGCACATCACCAGGGACCAGGAGAAATGTGGATATTTCTCCCACGCCAGCTCACAGAACAATTCTAACAACCCCATGAGCTGTTTTGTTCTTACCTCATCTTCCATTTGAGAAATGAACTCAATAGGGAAATTGCTGAAGTTTAATTCAAAACGGCACACTCTTCAGCATTCATGAGACCCACTGTCTCCCCCCCACACACACACACCTACAGATACCCCAACCACCTGACATGCTGCTCCCATTCCTCGATGCCCTGTAGATGCTCCTGGAATCATGCTTTAAACCCAAGTCTATGGATCTGGCAAAGATGCCAGGTTATCCTCAGAACCCAGCTATTAAGGTTAAGGTTATTTATTAGGACTTCTCCCTGACCCACCCTTCTAATTCTGAATGAGAGCGAGTTATTGTATAAATCTTGTCCTGCACCCCTCCTCAGGCACTTAGGACGATGCAAGGAACATAGAGTAGAATAACCTACAACATCACCCAGTTGGTGTTTTTATTTCTCCTTGAATAATTCAATCTTAAAACATAAAGTAAAATCCAAACCGCAATCTTTTACCTAGGAGGTCTCAATTTTTACCCTTTGTTTAAACCCGGATATCTTGGAACTCACTGGGTCATAGCCATCATGATGCCCTTCCATTGACTGTGGTTCCCACACTTTTCTGTTCTTGTACCCGGTCCATTTGCTGGCAGTGTGCCTGTTTGGTTCCAGAACACTGTATCCCGTATCTATAAATGTTTATCTCCCTGAAGGAAACCAGAATTTGTTCCCCAGAGGAGGCCTGTCACTCTCTGGATTGAAGCACAGAGACGTGGTTTACTATCCAACTTCTGTGACCACAGTTAGATGAGAGCGAGACCACTTTCCAGTCAACAACAAGGAAATTAGGGTGGCTGAAAGGGCATGGACGTTTGTGGGGCAGGGCCAAGATGCATAGGACAAACAAGTGAATCGCTACTGAGAAGACAAGAGGTGAGGATGGGGGAAGGCGGCCTTCACCAACCATCTTGGAGCCTTCCTGCTGTCACAGGATTGCGTTCCTCAGCTTGGCAGCCACCTGTGGCCGATGTGAATGGACGCACCTGCCCAGTCCTGGGAAGTCTCCATACCGAGCCCGGAAGTCCAGCTCCCCGCAGCACCTGTGGTCTCCCAGTCAGTCACAGAGTCTGTAATTGAGCAAGGTGAATGCCAGGAGGGTTTGCTTTTGAGAAATCACGTCTGGCCTAATTAATGACTCCAGAGCAATCAACCAGGCTCCTCTGATTTAAAGCCCCACAGACCAATCCTTGTTAATTGAATTTGATTGTATTTGCTATTTTAATTAGTCGACAAATTATGAAAGTGTTTATTTGTCTGTGTAGATGCTATTATCCTCTCAGCACTGTGGCTCATTTTGTCTTCTACGTGTGCCAAATGCAAGCCCTTCCTTTGCTCCCTCACTCAAGCCCGTCCGTTATGAAACTGATTTCTGATGGCTAAGGGGAAAGTAAAAAGCTCAAGGGTCCTGGGGAGGACCCACTAAGCAGTTGCTTCATGAAAATGGGGTGCCCTCTAGCAAGCTTCCTTCTAAGGGTCTTCAAGATACTGACTTTGAATAAATGTCCCAAGTTAGAGCTGGTATCTTTCCAGCCACCACTGTTCCGAGTAGTTTCAGGACAGACTTTCAAGAGACCCGCCTTCCCCTGGTCCTGGTTCTGAAAAGCAACTGGAAGACTGTATGCACGCGCATTCCTTCATTCAGTAGAGACTGAGTGCCAGCTCTGCCTGGCTGTGCTCTATGCTGAGATGCGGAAGAGCGTGATACGTGATACTCACTCTTGAACTTCACAACCAGCCGGTAGACAGGCAACTGAACGTACAGTTACATTTTGAGTGTGAGCAGTGGCCTAAAGGAAACAAACGCCACACATGAAGGCAGAGAACGAACTCTTACATCCATCTGAGATCGTGAAGTCCTAGAAGAAAACTGAGGTCAGGTCAGATTCACCAATAATAACGACTTGAATTTGGATAAGACTCAGCATGGGATTAAAGTCAAGTCCAATAGCATGTGCCAGAGGCTTACCATGATGCAAACACGGGAAAGTTTCTGATAAGCGACCTCCTATTCTCTTGAAAATTATTCTCATTCTTCCATGAAGCCCTTTCTTTAGCCCCCTCTGTCTTCCTTGTTTGCTCTTAGTGCCCCTCGCCATGTTGCCTCTCAGTGGCATGCCATTTTAACCGTGTGCTCATTTTGGTGGAATGTATCTAGGATCTTTCAGAGCAGTGGAGGGTACTCTGAAAATACCTAAGTGAGGGGTGATTGATGCGAGGGGGTCACACATCTCCCAGGGCTGGCACTGATGTGTGATCAGATGCTGTAATCTCCTTAGAGATGGATGATCGTCTAATCTGTCACTATTTCTGTGAAGTTAATATTTCACTTCACTCAGCGGAGGCGTTGCTAAGTCATTACCCCCCCCCCCCAGCTTTGAAAAAGGCACCTCGTATTCCTATCATTACACTTCAAGTTTTAAACTCACTGTGATTGCAAAAGGCCTGCCACCAAATAATGCCGAGGAGGCTGTCAATCCGGGTGCCGACAGGGAAATTGTCTCACTGTGGAGACACTTAAGAAATCAAGAAAGTAAATTCTTGTTGTGAGGCAGACTCATAACACAGTCACTTATTAGCCGTGCTTCTTTCATTTTGAATGTTTCAGTAATTTTTTCTAATTATTGCCTCTTTTTATAAACAAGGGTCCCTTGTAGTAAAACTAAGCCTCAAAACAAACCACTCTACAAACAACAATAATCTCCATGGATTATATATCAAAGAAGGGGCAAGTATATACTGCATTACACAAGTATTGTGGCCCTCTCTTCTTGTGCTGTTTATTAAAGGTGTTTGTGGTTCAACAAGAGAAAGGGGGAATGTGAGAGGGGGGAGGGGGTGAGAAAGTCTAAACTTCATTGTACACATGCACGACACTGTCAGAGAATAAAATAAATAATTTAATCCCCCAAAGGGGACACACATTCAGGGCATCTTCTGGGAGGTGGGGGACTCTTTTAATAAATTCCTCAAGTGGCTGCAAGCTATGGTTTTGCGGTATGACCTTGGGTACAAAGACCAGGAAGTTGGCAGAGGCATTTACAGCCATATGCTTGGGCTGCCAGTCTTCTTCCAAAAGTTTCGGCACTCAGCATCAGTCTACACAAAGCAGCTTGCCTTTTGAAAAGAGACTTCCCAGCCTGGTGGTCCCTGGTTACTAATTCCAGAATCAGGCCTGCCAGGGACAAGCTAAGTCAGGGGTCACCAGCCTAGCTGGCCTTGATGCTTTTCATATGCAGCACAGAATCTACCTGCCTGGACCTGCTCAGGTAGTGTGTGCATACCCAAACTTGGAAACTCAACGCCCTCTTTAAATCCTGTAAAGCTTGCTACTTTTCTCACTGACTCACAGTATGGTGATCAAAAAAATGAGCCAGTGCTGGGTTCCTATTAAAAATCCAGCTGTGCTCTCCTTCATAATTGCCAAAGGGTTGCCACCTCCTTGGGAAGATGCACAGTGCCTTCTATCTCTGCAACTTGAAATGGAAACTTTAAGAGACCACCTCTTTTTTTTCCGTGATAAGATTTTGGATTAATTGCGTGCTACATGAAAGTCAGGGCCTCCTATGCTGATGTGCAGGCAGCGTGGTTGTCAGTCATGTACTTCAGAGGCAAGCAGTTTATTCATTGCACTGTGACCCTGGTAAAGCATATATAACCCGCAATGTCAGGAAGACTAAGACTCCTGCCGTTGGTGGTGAGAGCACTGACATGTACAGAATTCGGTCACCTGTCCAGAGTAAACAGCACCTGGCTCTAGAGGCCATGATCTTCTACCAGCAATAAGTCAACTCCAAGGAAATCCCAGGATGTCTTGAGCAGAGGCCGACAGTTGATCTAACAAGTAGCCACAGGGATTTGAAACCTAATGAAGGGGCTAAAAGAAGCATGAGAAATGAAAGGGGGAGGTGAATCTACAGGCTGTGGGGAGATAGAGGGCAAGACCAGGCAACAGCTGAGGAGCCCGGATATTCAAAAAGAGATGGTGGTGGGGGCTGTGCTCAGGCAGAGGTTGACTCTTGGTGCCGGACAGTACAGTTTTGGAAGAACCTGAGTGGGGTGTTTATTCCTCAGAGCTTATCAAAAACCATTCAGTTCTAAATATTAGTGATCAATTCTGAAAACAATGATAGTGTGGGTGCATTATTAAATAGAGTGGCTGATATGCATATCTCCATGTGCTAACATTTCTTGCAGGATTTTTTTCAGAGGCCGCTTCCACCAGGGATCCATGGGCCCATCATTTAATAAGTGTCCATATAGTGCCTACTCTACCCATAGGCTTACATGTAGTGCTCGGAGGGCGGGGGCGAATCTGAATAACAAGTGACAGCAATTGTTAAAGGCAATCTGCTCTGCAAAGTTATCTCTTTTCTAAATTGATAGAGGACAAGATGGGATTAATACAGCTTTCTTTCCTTCCATGAAGGTAAATTGTGTGATCTCTATTATCGTTCTAAGAACCAATCTATCAGAACAATGAAGAGTTTGCACTTTGAGTCAAATTATTCTTGGATTTTATAGGGTTTACTAACTTTATGATGTTGAGTCAATTTGTATTTAAGACAGTTTCTTCACAGTAAAATAAGGATAATAATAGTCTGAGGTCAATTAGGATTTTTACAAGTCTGAAAGTACTTTCAGTTTACCCTGAATTAAGAATTACCACTGCAAGCCGGGCAGTGGTGGTGCATGCCTCTAATCTCAGCAATTGGGAGACAGAGGCAGGTGAATCTCTGTGAGTCTGAGGCCAGCCTGGTCTACAAAGTGAGTTGCAGGACAGCCAGGACTCTCTTACTTAGAGAAATCCTGTCTCAAAAAAAAAGAAAGGAAGAAAGAAAAGGAAGGAAGGAAGGAAGGAAGGAAGGAAGGAAGGAAGGAAGGAAGGAAGGAAGGAAGGAAGGAAAGAAAGAAAAGAAATTACCCCTGCAAGTTGCCTGGAGACTGGTGAGTTGCTCTGCAGTGGCATCAGAGTCCCCTTCCTCCTTTCCCCTGAGCCCTCTCAGGTCCCCTGAGATTACAAGGTGGCCGCCAGTGCTACTTTAGTTTATGTGCCTCTGACATCACCTAGCATGCGCCCTTGTCTGCAGTCTGTCTAAGTGACCACGTCCGAGGAATGCCAAGTACACTAGTCTGCTTCCTAAGAGGTCAGGCTGCTCCAGTGGGATTAGAGGTGAGCTGGCTGTAGAACAAACTAGGATCTGACTAGGAAGGGAAGGGGGAAGTGGATGCTGAGGAGCCAGCAATAGCATCTACGGCAAAGTTTTGTTGGGGGAATGAAGAGGCGAGATAAGGGAGGTTCAGAACACATGCCCTAGATCACTCGAATAATAAGCAAAGGTGCAAGCTCTTCGAGGAATTTCCATCTGTCTGTTTCAAATAATGACTGCCTTGCTCTTTTGAAACCTGCTCTGGGCAAGCTTTCTACCGATGCTTTGTAGAAGTGGCAACCTGGTCACCCGAGGGGAAAAAAAGACTTCTGCTTCAAACCCTTGTCTTCTTGCTTTATGGCTTTTCTATTTATTGCAAGTGTAGTCCCAGAACTCTTTGAACACTGTGTTCTAGTGTCCTAAACAAATGTCCTTGTCCCACTGTGAGATGCATTCATGTCTGAAAGTGTCATTGTACAGCCTGAAGTATTCTCGAGTCTGGCTGTGGGCGCTGATGCGTGCCTCCTTCCTTCATCTCAGTGGCTCTGACAGCTCCTATGCCCAACTGCCTTTTAGTCATCCTGCATGTGGCACGCCAGCAAAGACTCTTGACAACTGCACCCAGAGGAACAGTGTTGCCAGGACAACTGCCTGCCTGGAGATCCCTGATTCAGGGCATGGGAGAAGTAAGGGTTTATCCTCATATATAGTTATTATAGTTGTCATTGGTAAACAGGAAATCAGAAGCAGCCACCACGCTGGACCCAAACATGAAAGTAACAGCCAATCATCTTTACTTGAAGGGAAAAGTCACTGGTGGTGGGATTGATAAAGCACATGACAGAGTGACAAGATATCTAATTGACTTGTTGACTAGCAGATACAGATGTCACATGCTCCAGGGCACACTTTGCCCCCAGTGGCATTGAACACACAGCCTTCATCTGATAGTACCCCTGAGAGCTGGCACCATGTCAGCAAACCCCACTAAGTGTTGCCTGTCTTCCTCTTGGTTTGTAATTGGAACGGTGTGCATGTGATGGGAGGGCATTTATGTGTCCACTTGGTTATATGGAATGCCAAAGCAAATGCGTTAGTGGCTGGATTCCCGAACTGTGCTGCAAGCGAGGAATGAGCATCTCAGAGGGTGCACACATAGCCACGGACAGTTTCAGGAATGGAAAGTAAGGTGACAGAAATGAGGGGACACAGAAACAGGAAACAGGGAAACAGGGTGCCTGAGAGCCTGGGGTGGTGATATCTGCTGTTTGTTGGATGACAGGTGAATAGGCATGACAGAAGAATAGGATCTAAGATTTTTATGGGGTTCCAGGGAGTAATACTCCACCCAAACATAACTTACAAAAGCTATACTGGGAGCATTGGGGAGTTCTCATTGTTTTGGAGGTGTGGAGCTGAAATCAGTGGATTTGATGACAAAGCACAAAGGGAAAATGTCAAGAATGTCTTAGGTGACCACCAGAGAGTTGCTGTCTTAGTTAGGGCTTGTATTGCTGTATAGAGACACCATGACCATGGCAACTCTTACAAGAAAAGCATTCAATTGAGAGGACTCGCTTACAGTCCAGAGATTCAATCCATTATAATCGCGATGGGCAGCATGGCAGCATGCAAGTAGACATGGTACTAAGGAGTAGCCGAGAGTCCTGCATCTTGCAGGCAACAGGAAGTAAACTTAGGACAGCAGCATCCTAAACATAGGAAACCTCAAAGTCTGCCCCCATAGGGACACCTTTCCTCCAACAAGACCACATCCCCTAATAGTGCCACTGGCGATGAGATTTTGGGGTCAATTGCATTCAAACTACCACAGTTACTATGGAAAAGACTGGCTTCTCTTGGCATGCAGATCCATGTGGGTGGAGCACAGCTTGTTTCTGGACCAGGGCTCAGCCCTAGAACTTTACCTACCTTGAGAGTAAGTCTAACTTAATGTGTAATAAGCCCTTTTCCTGCATCCTTGTGGCTCCTACCTGGCCACCCTGTATCTCAACGCCATACCTGTCTCTTTCTCTCCTTCTCTTAGCCAACCTCAGCCAGTCCCTGCACTGTCAACCAGTCCCTGTCCTGTCCCCCAGCCCCATCGGCTTTTTATACCTTAGTAGTTGGTTCCTGCTCAGGCCTCTGCCCTCTTCTCCCAGCTTGAAGAGCTCAGAGGAGACACTGGAAGAGGATCATGTGCACTGCCTTCAAGCCAATGTTCCTTATGTGTTTGCTGTGTGTGTTACCAGTGAGGTCTGGGACAGGAACGTAAGGAGCTAAGGAGCAGAACACCACACTGAGAACCTGCTGCCCTCAGGTAGCTAACGTCACAGCAACCTGCCAGGGGCTTTGGAATTGGTCTCTATGGGAAGGGTTCTGGTGCATATTTACCTGAACGTCTTATTTGTTTTATTGACAAATAGAAATAGGTGCTCCAAGTGTCTTCACCGTGCTGGCTTCTCTGGTTTCCAAGAAATGGAAAGCTATCAGGCTGCAGCCTTGTCTAGTTCAGGTATAGAATTTGGTTGGTCCTAGTCTATTTCCTGCGACTTTAACAGAAAGCCTGAGACACGGAATGTCGCAAACAGCACAGTCTAGTTTGACTCAAGGTTGAAAATTTGGAATCTAGAGGCCAGAAAGTTCAAGAGTGAGGGGGCAGTACCTGGAGAGAGTTTCTTTCCGGTGTGATAGCAAGAAAATGACATCTGTGCATAGGTAGAGAGAAGGGGTGCTGGGATCCCCACTTTTATAACATACTCTTCCGGTAACAGTCTCCCTCCACTTATGAGAGCCCTGTCGTGGTCTCCATAACTTCTGAAATGACCCACTTTCCCAGCAATACTAACAATGGCTATTAATACCCAGTATGGCTTTGGAGCGATATAGTCCACAAATCCCATATTATTTCCCTCTCTTGCCTCCATGGCTTCATCTCTCTGTTCCCCAAAGAAGAAGGGAAGCCCTTGGGGCTGGGAGCATTCTGAGAGGCAAAGCAAAGTCCCTACCTTGCTCCAGTTAAGGAAAAGAACCAGAACCTCATGTTGAGGAGGGACAGGGGCCTCTGGGGACTCACGCGTAGAGGAGCGTGTGTATTATCAGTGAGGATTTGGAAAGTGTCAGACACACTTTCTCACTCAGACATGGACATAGCCCAGAAGCAACTTCCAGATAGGAACATTGAGCTGGGAAACACGGCATCTCTTTGCAGTGTACCTACCACCTAGGGATACTGTGTAAATGTCTGAGTGAGTATCTACCTGTCTCTGTGCCTGATAGCAACACAGAGGCCAGGGGCTGCGAACACAGATATACTGTGTCTGCCTAAGGACCTCAGGGTCCAGTGGAGAAGACAGATAAAAACATAGCCAACTGTGATGCCAAGTGACAGATGCTGAGCTAGGACCATCTCGCAGGATTGTGGTTTAGAGAAGGAGTGTCAAAACAGCCTGAAGGAAGTGGCATTCAAGGAAATTCCTAGGGCAGATGGCGTCAAACTGTGTGTATCTTTCAGAAAGGGCCCTCTGTTGTCATTTGTTGTTGAACCTTAAAAATACACGCACAAAAAGATTTCCCTAAATGCAGGTTGTAAAACTGTGTGCACAGGGAAGCCGCCTGTACCTCAGATGCATGCATCCGTCGGGATGCTGTCACTCCTGGAACCCCCGAGTTTCAGTTGTAAAGCCTCTGTGGGATTTGTGAGTTACAAGATGTATCCATTACAAGTGAACGGGAAAAAAGAGAAAAGAATCTTCTGTCTTCAAGCCATCACCCCTCCACACAAAATCCCCCTTCCCTGAGCCAGAGTCTCAGCCCCAGAAGGTCATGTACATTATCTGAATTGAAATCTAAGGGAGAAATAAAAAAGCGTACCGCGTGCTGGGTTGATTTTCTCTAATGATCTGGTCCAAGCCCCCTTTTGGGGGTGGAAAGATATTGCAGCCATAAATATTTCTAACTCTTCTTACGTCTTACATTTGTTGGTAGCGCCACAGGGTGGATGCTATGCTTGAGAAAATGAGAACATTGACTGCTGGGCACTAAAGAGAGAAATCCAGCATGGGAGGGGGTCTGTCACCTGAGCAGGCTCCACCAGCAGTGGCTCTCGGGTTCCTGCTGATGCTTTCTCAGCACTGGTCTCCTGCATGCTGTCACGGTCGCCGTGAGTTCATATGTGCATCAACTCTGTCATGTGCGAAAGATGCTACCTCCGCTGTTGCAGTCACCTTGCACAAGTTCAAACCAGATAAAATCCCTGCACAGAGAGGTGGAAGTGGGCTTGTGTCCACCCCACCCCCCCTTAAGAAGCTATATGTAGTCGATAGCTTCCGGGTGAGGGAAAATCAGTTTTATTCAATAGAGTGACACTGAGTATATCAACCGCACCCCCAAAGCAGACTGAACGATAGAGAATAGTTGCCAGCACAGAATGGATTCCATGTTTTTAGGGAATTCCCCACTTTTTGTTGTTGCTGTTGCTTCTGCTACAGTTATGCTTTTTTTGTGGTTAAGGAGTAAAAGACCTTGGATTTGGAGGAGAGAAAAGAATATGACCATAATATATTGCATGAAAAGTTTGAAAAATAAATTTTAAAAAGATATTTTTGTAGCCAGTAACAAAAAGTTCTAACCAGAGACAATACGCCAAGAATGTTCTCTCATTTAATATGAAACTTTATGGTAGAACAGCTAAGAATGAGTTGAATTAATACCACTGCAATATTAGCCAGAGTTCTATGTTGTCCTGTTGGCTCCTGTTCTTAGACAAACCCCATGCTTTTTCTTCCTAAGTCGCTGCAGCAGCTTCCAACTCACGCCCTCATCCAACAATGCTCAAAGGCAGTATACAGAAGCAGATTGTTCCTGGCATCAATAGCTAAGATACTGTCTCTCAAAAAATGATGAATAGATCTATGGCAGGTGCCCAGATAAAAGTGCTTGTCATAGCTCTTCAAATACAGTGAGTGTCATGGCAGGGGTAAGACTTGGCACTGCCAAATCTTCCACACCAATTTGAAAAATACTATACACATATTACACCTGCAGGTTAAAAATAGTTATGTGGAGTCCAGTCTTCAAGAGGCATCATGCTCAGCAATATTTGTTCTTCAATACAAACATAGCTGCTGTAATATAAGTTCTTCATAAAAGAAAAGAATTTAGGTAGTGTAATCAGCCTATTTGTTGGGACTGTCCATTCCCCAATAATGACATGGAGACTTATCATTAATTATAAAGGCTCAACTGATAGCTTAGGCTTGTTTCAAACTAGCTCTTAAAACTTAAATAAACCCACTTCTAGTTTACTTTCTGCCTCGTGGCTTAATTGCCATATCTCCCTATTGCCCATCCTGCTTGCTCTGCATTCCCTGTTGTTCCTGCCCTTCGTCCCAGAGTCCTCCCTGCCTAGATATTGGTCATTTAAATTTTTATTAAACCAATAAGAGTGACACATTGCCACAGTGTACAAAAACGTTATTCCAGAACAAACTGGTTATAATAGAACACTAGAATAATCAGCATCATACCCTTCTACATCTATAATAAAATAATTTTACTTAACATGCAGATATGTTATTACATAATGTTACATTGATAATATAATTGTGCATCTGTCCCACAATGTTTCTACTCAGGAAAGCAAAGATAAATATAAAATTATATATAGTGGAAGAATGTGGCACCAGAGGTGGACAAAGGCTGATGACAACCTTTGTAGGACTGTGGAGGGTTGGTCAGCTGGTTTCTTCTTTCTATAACTCACATGTTTGCTATTTGCACAGGAAGAAAAACAAGTTTTTGTAAAGTAATGGTGCTTAGCTTGGCCACAGAGAATACCTACTTGCCATGGGCATACATGTATATTTATATAGTTCTATTCTTTCCAAATTGATATGAAGAAGCAGTCCAGACTTTGTGTAGAAGTCTCTTCATCGCATGTATTTTAAATAGATTTATTAAAACAAGTGAAGAATGAGGCAGGGGACCTGTCTGCCCTGAGAACACATCATATCAACTAGACATGAAACTACAGCAGAGGGAGCCATAGAAATGTAGGCTTGGGGATTCTTCTGGGGTGCAAACATGCAAAAATGCACATGAGCGGGGAAACTGCAGCTCATATCTGGGGCAAATTAGAAAGTACATCATTACTAGGGAAGATTTTCTTTGATTATAAAGAGTTTAAAGAACTGAGAAGGTCCAGAAACAAGGAACTTGATGAGATGGGTCAGGAGCACAGAGTGGCCTGGCCAGAGGGCATCGTCAGTGCAGTGTGTCAGTGGAGAACAAAGTTCCCTCATCACAGGTTGCTTAGCTAGTTTCCTCACTGCTGTGTCCAAATCGCTGACAGGAAGCAAATGACAGGAGGAAGGGTCTGTCTTGGCTCCCAGCTGAAGAAGAATGACTGTCATAGTGGAGAACTCATGGTGGCTAATCACATGAGAAGGCAGGGATATTAAGCCTCAAGGCCCTCTCCTGGTGACCCACTTTCCTAGTGATTCTCTACAAAGAGACTCTAAATCAAGGCCACCAGTTGGGGACCACGTGTTCAAACTCAAGAGTCTGAGAGGGGGGTTATTTCATGCTCAAAACAGTATGTTACTCACTGACACCTCCTTCTCCAAATGCCTTGCCCACATCAAAGGTTCTCAGGAGGCAAACATACTCCCTTCCTCACCCACTCCATGTGCCATACCCACAATGCCTTCTTTCTTTTGAGTCCTCAGTACTCCCCAGCTTCTCAAGTCTCCCCCAAACAATACTTTCCTATGACAAGATAAATCTCTGTGACTGTTGGCAGCATTTCATGAATTAGTAATTCATCACTAATAGGAATGGCTTCTGGTGGAGTGTTGGCAAGACAGGAAGATACATTTTTTTTCAGAGTTCATGCATATTGGTCTGAAGCTTTCAACGATGATTGTCATGCTAATTATCATAGTCAACCAAGGCTCTTTATTGCCTCATGCCTTCTGTAGCACCAAGAGAAAGGTAACCATGACAGTATTGGGAATTTCCCATGCTTATCTTTTCATTGTCGCAGCTTTTCCTTCATCCAAATGATCAGCTCTGTTTAGTTACAGGATGTGGAGATTGGCGTATTATGACATAGTAGATATAAAGTTTAGGGTTATGGTTTCTTCCTTCCAAAGTTATAAGGACTTGAGAGAGAGGATTCTCCAAAGACCATCACCTTTTGGTGGGGAGGGATTACTTCATTTAATTGTGTGTGTGGAGGGGTGTGTATGCACTATCATATGGAGTTCAGAAGACAACATGAAAGAGTGAGTTCTCCCCTTCCACTGTATGGGTTCCAGGGATCAAACTCAGCTACCCAGCCTTGCCTGTAGGTATCCTTGCCCATGGACTTTCCTCGCCTGCCAGTGGTCACCATCTTCTGTCTTCTTCGCTCAGCTGTCCTCTGCATGAAGGGAGGAGTTGACATGGTGCTGGCCATTGTCCTGAATGTTGTGACATTCCACTGCTGATGTGGGACCCAGAGGAAAAGCTCAAAGCTGACTAGAGCCTACAGCTTTTTTTCTGTTCCTGTGCTTTTAGACAAAGCTCTTGGTGACCTGTGCAATTTGGTGTGACATTTTCCAAGACTGCCCTCTATAACCATGCTTGCTTGCACCAGACATCTCTTTTAAAAGTTAAAGGTCAATTTCCTAGATGTGAAATATTTTATACCTGACCTTTTATCCATCATTGCTAAGATTAATAAAAAACCATTTGCCCTGAAGAATAACTTTTTTTTAAATGTGATTCAATCAGATTATCCACAGCACAGGAAAAAAAAAAACTTATTAAAGTGATCATGTTTGTAGCTCTTCCAATCAATCTGTTTCATTAGAGAAATGCTACAAAGTTCACAAAAGGACAATGCGGGCAAGCTAACCATATACATGTAGACAGGAGGAGGGAGAGAGGAAATGACGAGGGCAGGGAAGGGGTGAGAGAGAGAATATGAGCCAGGTTTAATTCATATGGGGAAAGCAGAGAATCATTAGAGTTAAAGCCAAGCTTTCTCTGTCCAATCAATATCTCGTGCTCAGCCTCACACTATGGTAGCAGATCCTCATCTGACTCTCCACATCATAGTCATTATTCTACACTCACAGTCTTTCTTGTTGCCCCAGCAACAGACAGTTTATGAAGCATCTTCATGCCTTTCAGGGAGCCAAGGCTTCTTGTACCTAGATAGAATCAGTGTCCTACTAGATTCATTTTGAGAAAGTAGGTCACCTAAGGCTTTCTAGCCACATCTTCTTTATGCTTCACCTCAAACTTCAGAAAGGGTCATCGGGATAAACTCTGATGCACTCAGACAATGCATGTTCAAATCTTGGATCTATCCATCTCAATGGATGTCAAATACCAGCATTTTAACCATGATACTACATTGCCTGTGAACTATTAAGTCCTATATGCTTTCCAAGTACCTTGGTTTGCTTTATATGTTTCTCTCCCAAACATTCATGTGCTGAAAGCTTGAGACTCAGTGGACTGATTTGAATTGCTGGAATCTTTCAGAGATGGGGCCAGTGAAATGCAACTAGGTCACTGGGCTAATTCCTGTTGGGAGAGAATGATGTCATTTTCTTTGGGACTCAGATGAGTTTTTATAGTTGTGAATTGTTACTCAAAGACTCACACCATAAAAAAAAGTCCTGGCTCTACTAACAGTTGTGTGTTAATGGGTCAGTCACTTTACCTCCATGACCTCAATTTCCTGATCTCTGAGGAGAAGGCAGCTGTAAGACCTGCCCATCAGTGCTTGGCGGTTAGGACTAATTCAGAGGAGTGACATGTGCTTGACAGACTTCTTTCCTTTACTTCCCATCCTGCCAACACTGGGGTCTAAAAAAGTTGGTGTAAGATGATCTTTTCCAACTACTCTTCGCACATACTTGGCAATTAGCACACTGTTCAGTGAAACTTCATGTAGAAACCTAACAGTTGTACTCACCAAATGCTGAGATGTCAGGAGAAAGACCTGGATTCCCACATTCCAGACCAACTGTTCTTTAACCTCACACTTGGAAGCCATCCCAGATACTCGAGGGAATCAAAAGTCACCTTGGCATTTGTTGTGGGTATCTATTCTGCCTACCTTCAAGGACCTTGGCCTTGCTCTTGGTATAAATTTATTAGAAGGCAACAAGTTATCTTCATGACCCTGGGCTAGTAAGTTTCCAGATCAACCACAACAAATAAATATTCACTGGCATCTGGAAAGTAAGTGAATGTGTCCATCCATGGATCCTCTCCACAGCTCTCAGGAAACAGCATGCAGACCACCCCCATCAGCCAATACTATTTGCTCTTCAGCCTCAGCCTCAGAGCAAATTGCAGGAGCTTCCCTGTGTACAGGCCTCCTCCTTTAGCTGCTCCCCCTCCCCCCGTGACTATAGCATCGAAGTGAGTCTTTGGAATCATGAATTCAATACTTTCCCAAGGTTCTCACTCTTCCTTTTCTTCAGTTTTGCTAAAGCTAGAGCTCTAGGAGAGCTAAATGTTGGAGGAGGCTGCTTGTTGGTTTCTGGCTGCCCGGCTAGCTTAGATCCGAAATAATCACACAGAAACTGTATTAATTAAATCACTATTTGGCCCATTAGCTCTAGCTTCTTATTGGCTAACTTTTATATTAATTTAACACATTTCTATTAATCTGTATATCGCCATGTGACTGTGGCTTACTGGGTAAAGTTTCCAGCATCTATCTCTTGTGGCTCTATGGCTTCTCTCTGACTCCACCCTCTTTCTCCCAGCATACATCCTAACTTTTCCCACCTACTTCTGTTCTGTCCTTGCCATAGGCTCAAAACAGTTCTTTATTTATTAACCAATAAAAGCAACATATAGAAAAAAGGACCTCCCACACCTCCATGTAGATGAGATGGAAAAAATTTCCTTGAAGCACAATTCTTAAAACTATTATGGATGGAGGCTTTCTGAAAACACAGAAAAGGAGAATCCCTTATAGAAAGTGTATAAACACAAAGATAAATCAATGGACTTGGTCCAGTCTAGAATTAAACCTGCTTCTGCTGCTGAATGACCTTAGGCAATTTACCTAACCTCTCCCATCTTCAGTTTCCTTGCATGCAAAATGCAAACAAGTGAATTTTTTGTTGTTGTTGTTTTCCTCATGGGTTACTGTGAGCATATAATGAGTCCTGGTGTGTAAAAGTCTTGGAAAATGTCTCACATGTAGTATGCATTAAATAAATTCACTGATATTCTGCCCAGTGTGTCACAGGGGAGCTAATATGGAATTTTCATGACCACTACCTGAATCTAGACCTAACTTCTAGCCATAGATCTTCTGTTGATTTAATACATGACTTCTGAGGGCCTCAGTTTCCCTATAGGTATTGTCCATCGACTGCAATAGCACACTTCTATGGCTTCCTCTCTTGTCCACTCAGCACATCATTGTACATCATGGCACTGTGCTTGATTCTAGGATATGGTGCCTAGCCTTGGTTAGAACATGCTACAGTGTCCACTCCTAAGTTGTACTCTAGTTCAGGGGTTCTCAACCTTCCTAATGCTGCAACTCTTTAATTTTGGCTCCTCATGTTATGGCGAGCCCCTCCCCCATCACAGAATTATTTCTTTGCTACTCCATAACAATAATTTTGCTACTGTTATGAATCAGAATGCAAATATCTGTGTTTTCTGATGGTCTTAGGTGGCCCCTATAAAAGGGTCATTCAACCCCTAAAGGGGTTGTGACCTACAAGTTGAGAACCATTATGCTAGGTATTCACAGAGTATTTCCCAGCCCTTAGTGAAAAGATTGAGATTTGGGTTATAAGATATATGTGACATAAACCTCAACTGAAAAACAGAAATTCAGTTCAACCTCAAAAAAAAAAAAAAGCTTCCCCTGATTTGATTTTTGTAAGGGTACTGTAGATCACATTTACGGTGTTGAGATCCACACTGACTGCTGGCCTCCTTTAGCTTCCTGTGTTCATGGAGCAACCTCGGAAAAAGTTGTGGGAAATCTGTGGCTGGATGCCACTAAAATATAAACGTTCCTCATTTCTAACGGATACCGAGGAGTGCTGCTTATGCAATAATGCCCCCCTTAAAACTCTGAGTGACTAAAGTTACTGAAGAGGCAAAGCCAACTGGAGTCCATCCCTACCTACCCCGCTTGGGCATGAATAGCGCTGAGGCGTTATCACCACCTCTGAGCGCTGACAGGATGTGAAGCCTGCACCTGTTTGAGGCTGGAAGCATCTTTCTTGGATCCAGTGGTGCTGGCTACTGCAGGGAGAATAGAGGACAGGCGCTCACGCCTTTGAGTAGCATCTTTGGCTTCTTCTGAGAGGCGGAGGCCCAGAGGGGCTGTTCCTCTTATTGAATTCTTCCCACTAGGAAGTTCCTAATGATCCCCACAGCTCAAGGTTAAGCTAAGCTGCATCCTTTCAGTATTCCGCGGCAGACCCTTTCATCCACCCGATGGTAGGTCCACGCTCTCAGCACACCTTTGCATCCATGAGTTCTCTTACTTCACACTCATCCTTCCATATGCCCTGGAGAGGATTCCTAGTGGCCACTCTAAACTAACCGAGGATGGGGAGATGCAAGTGATTGACAATCAAGAGTCTGCTGTTTTGGAAGGCCGTTTTCGACGCGCACTCTATGTGTTTCTCCAAACCATCCTTTACAGGTCTGAACCGCAGTTAGCCACGCAACTTCATCACTGAATGGCTTTTATCTTCTTTTCTTTTTCGTCTCTCTTTTTTTCTTAAATCATCCCCCAAGTAAATCGCCTGGCCCAGGTGTCCTTGTCTCAGGCTCTGCTTGCAGGGAACCCACACTGTATGAAGATTTCTAGAGGGCAGTAGAGATTTGCAGGCTCAGAGTCAGAGAGAAAGGCCAGTAAGGCTGGGATTGCAACTCTGTAGTAGACTGTTTACCTAGTATCAAAGGCTTCAGTTTTCCCTTTCATAAACAAATAAATAAAAAATAACTTTATTTAATTTAGAAAGCATTTAGCTCTAAAAGTTCAGGTTCTATACAAGGAACTAGGTTCCAGCTGTGTGTCTGGCCTCTCAACTTCTGGCCCAGTCTCTCAAGGTTGGGCAACTGCACATGGTTATTGTAGAAGACAAAGCATTTCACCCTAACCCTCAGTTTTAACATCTGTCACTGGTTCTGCTCACCAAGCAAAACATCAAGTATCAAGCTACATCGACCAAAGGGAAGGTCCCTTTTCCTTGACACAAAATCATTGGCTATTCTCTCAGACATGTGGCTTCAGTTTGACATCTACACAAAGGGAGAGTCTTTGACATCATATAGAATGGCCATGGTACTCAGTCACTTGGACTCTGCCCTGTGACTTAGCCAGTTTCATCCCATAACCGTAACAGTGTAGCCAAGGTAACAGATGTTTCCACCATGTCGCATATGATATATTGTTTCTGTATCTGCCCTTAGTTAATGATGAACCCCCCCACTTCCTTCAGTCTCCTTCCAAAGGGAGACCCATGCCCATAGGCTCCACTTCTCCAAGTCAGTTAGCATCCAAGGCAAATCCCCCTGTGTTTCTTTCCTCTTAACCACTCCAGGGCTTGTTGGAACTCACCAATTTGTTATTTTATCTGTTTATTCTTCAGGAGTACATCCAGTGTTTTCTAATAATATGTTCTGGCTGTGTACACATGAATCAGTCCTATTGCTTCTGCAGTGAAGAAGCAAATAAGCAGAGAATGAAAGAGAGCACCATGACAAAGGGGGACATATGGGGACGTACAGGGCCTTGAAAGCAGGGACAGAACCCTTACCCTAGCAAAAGCATGGACAGATTATCTCTTGAGATGTCTCAACCCTGAGTTGGGGTGAGTGGGGGCTGTGGAGGGAGCATCAACAGAGAGTAAAGCAGAACCTGCAGAGATATAGAGAAAACACATAGGGAAGGGGTGCTATGTGGGGGCACTTCAGGAGAAACCAGAATCAATGCAACGTCAGGGAGAAAACTGGGAGCGAAGGATACAAAGCCCTGTCCCAGAGGAAAAGCTCTTTAATAGTCTGAAGCCCAACCTTACATGGAGCAGGAAGATGATGTGCTGTGTATTCAGTGAAGTTTACATTTGCTAATGTTTTACAGATAGAAGAAATGCCACCTTCAAAATCTGTATGCTTCCATATGTAAAGTCACGGGCAAATGGCTTTTTAGTGGATTCATATCCCAAACATTGGGCTCCAGATGTAGCATGAATAATAAAAACTGAGACAGATATTGGGATTCAAGCTGAAGAGCAGAAAAGCAAAGCAGCCAGCCACTGGCTCTTACCTCTACCTCAGACTGAAAATGGTCGAACCTGCCTCCACAAATCCTCAGACTGAGACTGAGCTGAGAACTGTCTCCTTCTGTCTCACAGTCCCCTCTAGTGCTGGGACCGAAGGGGTCACCACCACCACCCAGCCTCAGTGGTTAACTAGTGTGGCTGCTTTGCATTCTGATCTTCAGGCAAGCTTTATTTATTAAAACAGAAAAACTCTACCACTGTAAAAGTTGCCTGTCCTGAGTAGACAAGAAGTGTTGTGGTCACAGACTTGGCCTTCTTAGCATGGATGCTGCAGAGCGGATGAAGGAGGTCAGAAGCTGCGATTACCTCTGCTGACCTGCATGCCTTTCCCAGAGTACAAGCTGGATTTTCTGATCTAAACAGCTCCCAAGGGAGCTTAATTGCCTTGGTGAGAAAAAAAATCTATAGAGAGGTCACTTTGCCCTTCCTCCACAGACGAGCATGGAAAGGTAAGAGGAAAAACTAGCTATGCACAGGTGAAAGACTTCCAGGGTCCTTTCATTCCAAACTTCAGCAGCACGTTAAATTTAGGGAGTTCAGTTGAGCAGGAAGAGATTGAGTTTGGGGGGGTCTTACTGAACTTCATTCAAAGTCAAGTTCATGTGCACTGAGGGAGGTTATCAAAGTTTTCTAAAGCTTCAATCTCCATCTCAACAGAGTTCCTGATCCTTTCCTTTCTGGGCTGTGACGAGGACTAAAGGAGCCTAAGTCCTGGTGCACCGGGTGCAGATAAAGCTTAGGGGGTGATGGGCCATTCCTTTCCAACTGCCTCGCTTTGGGGCCGCTTTCCACAGGTCTCTGCTTTGCTCACTGTAAGCACCGACTCTATACCTAGCAGATCAGCATCATCCACCTTGAGCTTCTCCCTGTAGGCCAATCTCTTTCCACACTTAGACCATCAAGATTAGAGCTCTGATATGCTACTAATGTGACTTTTCACAAGACATATGCTGTCTCTGGGTCTCATTTTGTAAGATGGATGAGTGAGACACATTACCCCTGGGACTTCTTCCAGATAGTACATGTGGATTGTAAACAGACCACTCGCTCGTTTCCCAACTGCTCAGACCCAAATAATCACACAGCAACCATATTAAGTACAGCACTGTTTGGCCTATTAGCTAGGGATTCTTATTAACTAACTCTTAATCTTAAATTAACCCATTTCTATTAATCTGTGTATCACCTTGTGGCTGTAGTCTGTCAGTAGGGTTCTGGCGGTGTCTTTCTCCTTCAGCAAGCTATATTACGTCTCCTTGACTTCACCTACCTTCTCCCCATATTTCTGTTCAAAGTTCCCACCTGGCTTATTCTGCCCTGCCATGGGCCGGCACAGCTTTATTCATCAACCAATAAAGCAACACATATACAAAGGACCTCCCACATCAATAGATTCTGTGTTTTTGTGGTTCCCATTGTCTGAAAAAGTCCATACATCTTAGTATACTTCCAGATTCCCAAGTGAGTGCTCCTGGGAACTCAGCGCTGTGGACTGACTGCAGGTTTGCTCTCATCACCACTCTGGTTCTTCTCTCTTGCTACCCAGCCTGCTACATTCATATCCTGGAGGGATGCTGGGTGGCCACTGGGACACCCCTACCACCACACAAGATGTGTCGTTCCCATTCGCCACTTCAACCAGGGCCATGCAGAGTCTTGCAGAAAGAGCAGCACAAGATGGCAGAGGCAGACTTTTTGACTTTACCTTGGCTCTCCATTTAACCTTTGGTGCAGCAGCTGATTCTCAGTCCTTGGTTTGGTCATCTGCAAAGTGACAGTGCTCTTATTCCTGGGAGGATGTCCCATCCTCGAGGAGTGTGCTTCATATACAATTACCAAGCACAGTGGCACATTCCCATAATCCCAGTTCTTGGAAGGCAAAGGCAGGGGCATCATGAGTTCAGGGCTAACCTGGGCAGGACTGAGTGTGTGTAGTTGAGAAGGAGTAGGCAGGACTATGTCGAGGTGGTCAAGGAGGGGTGGGCAGGACTGTGCCTGTGTGGTCTAGGAAGGGTAGGCATCCTCACATGACTTTACTTCCTCAAACTCTAAGGCTGTTGGAAATTCTCTCCTAATAGAACCAGGGCCCCAGACTCTAGCTTAAAGTAGGCCCCAGGAAACTGCATTGTAATCGTTGGCAGTGCTGTGACTGAGTTTTGAAGTTGGGGGACTAAATTGAGAGAGCCAATTACTGCTCTTTTGATGACTGCTAAATCTGCTGTTGATTGGCAGTTATTTTGGACTAAACACTGGCAAACGAGGTTATTTATGAATGTTGTTTGATCATTGTTCCCACTGAACATCTTGGTTGAACAACATTGGACACCACGAAGCATTTGACACTTATCTCACGTCATCCCTTTAATGGCCTCAAAGAGTTTATGTCTGTCTCTTCAGTATCCAGAAGTGGAAACTAAGGTCACCAAGCAGGTCTGCGACAGAAGCAGGATTTAAACTGAAGTGGAAGGAACCAATTGTCCAGTATTGTTGGCACCCAAGCAGGCAGTCAAGAAAGAAGAGTCTGAAGAATTTTGAAGAGCCCTGAGAACCACCTGAGGGCTTAGCACTCACTGTGTCTCCAGTGGCTGGCCCCCAGTGCCTGCCCTCTCACACAGAACATGCCAGATCCTCCCACTGTTCAGTGTACAGTTCCTGCAGCAATGTCCGCCACAACCTTCCCCACAGTAATGAAGCGGGGCTCTGAACTGACTCTCTGCCCAGCATACAGCACCCCAGCTTTCACCTGCCAGCACAGGCTGGTGAGGTTTTATTGTAAAGCAATTGCTTTTGGTGTGCTATAGCTGAAACCCTGGGGGCCTGGGTGGGGAGGGTATCAATCTTCCATTTCTTTTTTTTTTATTTCAAGGAATCGTTTGCTGCCGTTCTGTATGTGAATTGTGCCACAGAGAAATGAACACAACAGGCTTTGTGTGTACTCAGTGGGCACCAAGCTCAGGGGCTGCTGAATGCCCCAGAGCCATCATGAGCCACATAGCACAGCAGGCATGGACACGGGAAGGGAGGGGCTGCTGACCGCGTCACTCCCTTTCTCCCGGGAGGATGAAAGTCCATGGAAACATTGTGCAGTCACCTCCTCTCGTGAGGTGCACTGTTGCTGGTCCAGGAGGGCCACTGTCCTTGCTTGGTTCAGCAAGCCAGGCCTTAGGCACAGACAGACTTCAGGAACCTGACATTTGCGAGTTTGAAATTGGAAATTCCAGGCTTTTCCCAGCTCCGGGAGCTGGTAGGTGACTGTAGGTTATTGGGTTTTCTCATTTCCTGAGGCTGCTGAGACAAATACCAACTAGATGACTAGAGTAACAGAAATGTGTTTTCTTCCCATTCCGGAACCTGGAAGCCCAAGTTCAAGGTTCATCACTGTTGGTTTCTTCTTAGGATGAGAGGGAAGAATCTGAGGACTGAGAGCTTGCAGGCTTTCCTTGGGATATAGACCCTTTTCTTCTGAATCTTATTGTCTTCTCTTTGATCATGGCTTTTGTATTTTATTGCTATCACTCTTGGTTGGTTGGTTTGTTGATTGGTTTTTATAAAGTTCATGTATTCCAGGTTGCCTCAAATTTGCTATGGAGCAAAAGATGACCTTGAATTCCTGGTCCTCCTGCCTCTTCTTCCCTGATGTTAGTATTGCAACCTGGGCATGTGCCACCTTGTCCAGTTGAGCAAGTCTTTCTTTGTCTTCAAATTTACCATTTTCTTAGAGTCGCCCATTATACTGAGGACTTTGGACCTCATTTGTATCATAAGGGATGGGCGGAAGAATCACAGAGATGCTTCTCATTTGAACTGCTGATGCTTCTCTGAAATCACAAGAAGCACATGTGCATGTATGCAAACACACACACACACACATAAGAGCACATATACACATACATACATACACACATACACACACATATACAACCACACACAACCACACACAGGCACATACATGCAGACATATCACAGAGAGAGAGAGAGAGAGAGAGAGAGAGAGAGAGAGAGAGAGTGAGAGAGAGAGACTGAATCTCTTTCTCCAAGAAAAGGATAGCAAGAAGGCCAGAAGGGGCCCATTGGAATTACAGTGGGGTTTGTGAAGATTAATTACAGGGATTTAATTTGCTAATCAATTGTTCTTAGAAATTTAAATCGAGAAGGGACTGGCCATCTTAATAATTTCTAAATCTGATTTCACCTGAGATACTTGAAATCAACTTCCAGCCCATAAACTAGACATATTGAATGAGACCTCTGAGACCGGAACCAGGGGATCTTAGCATCCCATCAGTCACTGGGCTTTCTCTAAAGCCATGGGGTCTTAAAACAGAGGCTTAGAAGTTATGGTCCTTAGCTGAATACCATCTGCCCTGCGGCTCCCCAGGATGCACATGGGGCTGCATGCCCCACTCAGATATTCAGACCCGGTAAGAACAATGCACATCGCATGGTTAACAAATGCTGCTCTAGAGGAAAAACTGCAGCCGTTCACACATCCGTTTGTCCTGCCTTCCTCATGCTTAGAATTTCAACTCTGCTCAAATGTGCAGAAGGAAGCTAGGTTTGGGGGTTCAGACACTACCCCACCAAGTGCTAAGTTATGACTTAACTTGTATCCCCCTGAATCCCAGTTCCCTGTCCTGGTGATGGGCCTGGCTAACCTACAGAATCTGTAAGAGCCCAAAGAGCTCCTTGTGAATGGAGTGCCCTGAACTGCGGGACAGTTTGGGGTCCACACCAGCTCCTCCCACAGAATGGCATATCGTTTGTTCTTATCTAACCTGGTTCTTGCTTAGCAAATGTCCTCCTGAAACATGTGTTTGTCTTGGCCTAGGCTAGTTTGTGAGGTGACTTTCTTTCAGCTTTAACATATATCTTACATTTATTTGCCTTCGCTTGGGTACAAAACTTTGCCAGACTTGCAAAGAAGGGCCAGGGAACCTCTTTTAAGAGAGTTGGAAAACAAAACAAAGCAAAAACAAAGCAAGCAAATAAACCAAAAAGCCCTGCCTCTCAACAAAGAATAACTCCGTGTTTAGTGTGTTTTGTTAAAAATGTGTGAATTTTCATAAATGTAGAAATAACTGTAGACCGTGTTATTAGCAGCTCTGTGAAGAAGATAACATTATGGTCACTTTTGTTTCCCTTTATTGTTTAAACAACTTTATTTAAAAAGAAATAAAATAAGAGGTTTATAGAATTTTTTCAAATTCTATACAATACATAGAATTCTCTTAAACCCTATTCCAGTTACCTTGTTATGTCCACCTAATATAGACAGGAAGCTTTTGATATGATCAGTGAGTTGGTATTAATATGTTATTATTAACTGATGTTAGCGTTCACTCAGATTTCTGTAATTGCCAATTAGTGTCTTTCTCTTGATTCTGAACCTCATCCAGGACCTTGTGTTCCAGACAGTCACATCTCCTCAGGCTCCTCTTGGCTGTGACAGTTTGTTAGAGTTTCCTTGATGGGGTTAGCTTAGAATTTCGAAGTAATAGTGAAGTGTCTTGAGGAACTGGAAGACTCTCAATTGCCATTTGCCTCAGAGCTTTCTCATGATGAAGACTGGATTATGGGGTGGGACCCTTAAAGATGGAGCTATATTCCCCAGACTTTCTCAGGGAACCTGTCTGGTAGATCACTGGGGATGCTGACCTTGAAGCCTAGCAGGTCTAGTGTCCGTCAGGTTTCTCCGCTGCTTTTTCCATATTGTATTTTATGTCCTTAATTTTGTTCTCCTGTATGGCCTGATGACACAAAAGGCCACTGTCACTTTGGAGAAACATTGGCAGTCTTGGCCATCTATTGTCCTCCTTTTAGATCTTGTTTGGTCATGATTTTCAGCCCCGTGGGGCGCCCTTCCTCCAGAAGTCAGTTGGGAATACATGTAGCCTCTCTATCCTCAGTTCTAGCTGGGCACCTTTGACCATGCTGCCTGCTGCGCAGAGGGTATATCATGCAAAATAACGTCTTAGAGTGTCGCATGAGTGGGCCCATAAATCAGCCTGGAAACTCTGCCCTGCCTGGAAAGGGAAGGGAACTTTCAGGCACTTTCTCCTCACAAGGAAGAAAAGCAGGGCGTAAATCTAGCTGAAGAAGACTCTCAGCCAGCCACGCGAAGCGAAAACACCCTCGCAGTTTGGAGGACGGCGTCTCCTTCTCCAACTGCCAGCCCCCAGCACAGAACCAGGTGCATCCTTTTCAATTGTCCTGGCATAAAAGAGTCGACTGTCACAGCGTCCTCTTCCTCCCCACCTCCGTTGGGTTTCTGACAAAGAAGCAAGTGAGTGATACACAGAAATTAGATGTTTTCACTACAGCGAGTTTCCTGGCCACCTGCAGCAGACACACAATCCCAAAATCCACTAATGAATATATATGTTTTGCAAAAGAAGTAGTTCTCCAGAGTGAGTCTGAGAACAGGTGGCTAATGATGCCACTTTAAAGGGAACCTGCTGGAGAAGGCAGGTTCAGAAAGGGTGGTGTGTGGGCTGGGCACCCTGGGCTAGACAGCCTGCAGATGCAGCTTCATTTATTGCCTGAAAAAGCAGCAAGAGGCCTCCCTCATACTTTGCCATCGTTTTGTCTCCCTGGCCCAGGTAGCATTCCTCTGTAAATGGTATATTCTTAGCAAAGTGCTTGATGCTCGCTAGTTTCCAGCTTCTAACGCAGAATTTTCCAGTTTCAGCGTGGCTGACATTGTGCAGTGGATAGTTACCTGTTACTGGCAGCCGTGGGCAGGATAGCACCCCTGGCCCTTACCCTCTAGACAGCAGTAGCACAGCCTCCCCAACCTGTGATGCTCCAAAATGTCTTTAACTTTGCCAAATTTTCCTTGGAGGACAGGATCACCTCCGTTGAGAACCGCTATTCTGAATGGATGAGTACCACACTGGTTCTGGGTAACAGAACACACCTGTACACCTTTCATTTGCTTTTCTCTCTGCCCGAGTGAGGACTGAAAGGTAGGAAAACTTTCTCCTTGTGTGGAGTCGAGGAGTGATTAACTATTCACTCCCAAAGGTACAGGAAAATGCTTGAGATGCTGTCCCCACCATATTCTCCTTCCAGTGTCTATTGCTGTGTGACAAGTACCCTACAACGAGTGTGTCATTCCAGACTCGGGAGGTTGTTGAAGGGACACAAAGGGATGATTGTCCCTTTCTAATCGTCAAGTCATCACTGGTTAGTTGGATATTTTGTCTGTCTGCTTGGTTGGTTGGTTGGTTGGTTGTTGTTTGTTTGCCAACTTGCTTCAACCTTAGAATCACATAGGAACATAGAAACTCACCTGAGAAAATGCCTCCATCATACCGGCCTGCAGGCATGTCTGTGGGGTAGTTCTTCATTAGTGATGCAGGAGGGCCCGGTCTAACATGGGTGGTACCAGTCCTGGGCAGGTGGTTTTAGGTTGTATAAGAAATCAAATTCGGCAAGTTATGGAGATCAAACCAGTTAGCTGCCTTTCTTCATTGTCTCTGTATTGGTTCCTGCCTCCAGGTGTCTGTGTTGAGTCCCTGCCCTGATTTTCCTTCATGATTGACTGTAATCTGAAATCAGAATTTTCTTCCCTCGTCGCTTCTAGACATAGTGTTTACCACAATAACAGAAAGCAAACAAGGACAGGGTTTTCTTACCAGCAGTGTGCAGAGGTTGAAGATATTGGGCCTGCAGTCGGGAATCACCCAAAACTGTTATAATTCTGGCAGTTGATGCTAGCTGTCACCTGGAGCTATGCTGAAGCTGGGGTCCAGATATGTACCCATGAGCTCCCTAAGTGCTCTGGGATTCCATGCAGCCTTAAGCAGGTCATTTAGTTGTGTCTCAGAGCTCCAAAGTTATCACAAGAGAACCACATGGAAACTCTACCTCCTTTTCGAATGAGGCCTTGTGACCCATGTGGTATTGCTTTGACTACGGTCACCAGCCCTTGAGATGCCAGGAAGGTAAAAGTCAGAGTACACAGAGCAGAATTCAGTGTTGTGGCATCAATCACAGTTATATCTATATGATATTATCTTTCTGTAGTGTGTGTTGCCCTGCCCCATACCACCATCTTCCTGCCCCTCTCCCTCAGCCCCTTCAATCCTGGCTGTCTTTTCTCAGACTGTGTTTGACTTCCTTCGCCACAGAAGCGTCTCCAGAGACGCTGGAGATATTGCAATGCAATTTATCTTCAGCCTTTCTGGGAGATGTGCTGCTGATGTTTCATTTGGCATGTCCCCCCAAGTATCCTCAGTGGCACTGAGACCCTTTGGGGTTTGAAAATCTAGAGACACCGAGAATAGCTAGCATTGGCCATTTTGAGGTTGGCTCAATAGTGCATTGTGATGACAATATGCCTAAAATACAATTGCATTTATAGCCTTACTTCTAAAAGGCCATTTTAAGAGTCTGCTTTATCTTACAAGATCTGCCAATGCAGTACACACAACGAGTGCTAAGTAAGTGTTTACTGGGAACATATTTTTGATCCCAGTAACAGGGCCTTTCCTCATGCACAATAATAGATAGTGATTTCATTTTTCTTGAGTCTGAGGAGTTTATACTAAATATAATTCAAATATGAATCCTGACTCACCACTCATATTCATCCAAGTATTTATTAAACTGGGTACATTTCATGTCTATTCTGTGAACTTGAACACATTTCTAGGCTATAGTCCTAGTTGAAATTCTGTCTGTGGGGCCTACTCAATCCAGAGATGCAGAGAGTCTCTGCTGCATGCATGGCTTATTATTTCCTGGGATCCCTCATCTGTCAGTCTGCTGAATAGTGGCTGTTTGTTCAAGCCTATGCCAGGTGAAAGGCACGAGTGGCCAAGTGCTCACCAAAGGGAAGCCTGTACCTCATGACTCTGAGCCTTGTCTGCCTTCTCCTTTGTAGCAGTATCCCTCGGCTGAGGTAGTTCCTTCCTTCTCCAGTTTCCTTCTCCCCATTCTTCGCCTGGGTTTCCACTACAACTAAATAGCAAAACCAGCCCAGAGGTCATTGATCCGCTACAATCACGGGTCTGTTAGCTTTGGAAGCTTGGGAGTCTGGGATGAGCTCAACTGAGGTTGAGTCTGTGTCTAGTGCGGACACACTTCTTGGCTATTACATACAAGCTTCCCCGGCCATGATGTCCTCACAGTGATGTGGGATGGTAAAGTCTAGATACACAAGCTCGCACTAAACCTCTGCTGACATCATGTCTACTCACATAGCAATGGCTCAAGCAATGTCTTCCCAGTCCAAAGTCAAGCTGCAGTCCAAGAGATTCCTAGAGGAGCCAAGGAAGAGGACAGGAATACTTGCTCAATAGTAGTCTCAGCTACCACAGGCAGCATTTTTCTACATGTGTCTCTGGGTCTTCGCTATGATGTTCCCTCTACTGGAACAGCATCCTCTTGGGTGTCAGGCAACCCTGCTCTTTGATTCATTCATCTTTTGTGATTCCAGCCAGCGGCCACCTCCTCTGGGAGATCTTCTCTGCTAACACACTTAGTGAAGAATCCCTTGCCTTCCAATCAAGGCACACACGTGGCCTCCATGGTACTTAACAAACCCAATCATCTGTTTTTAGCTACCTGATCAGTCCATGAATATTTAGCTATATTTTAACTGTTATTTCTGCAGCATACACCACAGAGCTCAGAGAAAGGGAAGAGCAAACACATGCTGTATTTGTGGTGCTAGGTGAGGGGTTGGACCCTTCCACACTGGCATCTCTAGGGAACTTTGCCATTTCCAAGTAGGCAGGCTATTTGGAACGAACCATATGAGCCGTCTGGGTGCATCTGACTGTGCCCAACAAATGCCATCTGCTTCAGGGCACGTTAAGACTGAGAAATCAGTGCAGACCATGTGGCAGGCTCTGTTCGGGATGGCATAAGCTCCTCATTTGCCTTTTTGCCTTTTGTTTTCCTGGTGTGTCTTACATTAAGGGGAAGATCTGCTTGGTTACCAGTCTACTCCCTGCAAGTGCTATGGGGATCCACGAAAAGGAAGCAGCTGTGACCAGTGACTACAGGCTTTGTCCCTGGTGGTTCTGTGTGGATTTGTGGTTGCAGGTCATGGAGCACCAGGCTGTACATCTGTTCAAGGATGGAGCATGTGTGGCTGTCACTCAGCCCTCTGCAGAGTTTTCCAGAGACGGGAGTGAGAATGGGAGGGACAGACTTGCTGACTCCCTTCAACCTGCTCCAGGCTTCAGTTTCTTCAAAGCGGGCTTGAAAATGGGAATGGATATGTCTGCAGGGGGGTGTGGGGCCACAGAGTTGCAGCTGGTCCTCATTTAGAGAAATCCAAGCGCTTTCCGTGTGAACCGTCGCTCTGAGGGTAACTCAGTGATCTATGTTCGCCGGTTCAGTATGGTGCTCTTAGATACAATAGCCCATCTTCTCAGCTTACTGAAACCACACATCCTTCATCCAAACAAGGGGCTGAGAGATTCAGAAGTCTCTTCCAAATCAATACACAGACTATGAGGGACGGCAGATGTGGCTGAGCTCCCAAGCCCCTGCTATCTCTTCTGATGCCGTTTCTAATCCTCCAAGCATGCAAACATCCAGATGACTCCCAGCAGTTCCCAGGCATCTATTCCATGCCAGGTGAAATGGCTGTAAAATTCTAAAGATTGACTATCATACCATTTACTCAAATTTAGAATCTCGAATTAGCCAAATTCGTGCAGTCATCCCACATAAAATGGTCCAAACTAATTATGTGGGCATCATTTCATTTAAGGGAAGGCTAACGAGAACGACAGTCAGAGCATAAGGTTTCTGAGATGATGTGGTGAGGAAAGGCGCTGGCTGCCACGTCTGAGGACCTGGGTTAAATCCCTGGATTTCGCACTGAAGAAAGAAAACAGCGCCTATAAGTTGTCCTCTGACCACTACACATGTTCATTGAATGCAACCCTCCAAATACACATAGTTAGTAAATAAAATGTAATATTAAAGAAAAAGAATATATGGCACTATTCCATATGGCTCAGTGTAATTAGATATAGTATATAATGGGTACCGCATGTTTTTAGAGCCTCAGTGACCTGCAGTCCAGTTTCTGCTCCCTGACATCCCCCTCCATGGATCAATCCTCTGGTGTAGGAGGGTCTTCTGTCTATGTGTTACTTTCATTGTTTAAATCAAAAAGCTGCCTTGGCCTTTTGATAGGCCAGCCCTTAGATGGGCGGAGTAGACAGAATAGAATGCTGGGAGAAAGAAGGCAGAGACAGAGAGCTGCCCGCCATGAAGCTGCCAGTTCAGACATACTGAATATTTCCTGGTAAGCCACGAGCTCGTGATGACATACAGATTATTAGAAATAGGTTAAATCAAGATGTGAGAGTTAGCCAATAAGAGGCTAGAATTAATGGGCCAGGCAGTGTTTAAATGGAGGCAGTTTCCATGTAATTATTTTGGGTGTAAGCTAGTCAGGCTGCTGGGCACAGAAAATGCAGCCCAACGCTCCTTTTTTTTTATTAAATTATAAAAGTTTCCATTTTCGCCCCTCCTCCCGACACCCTCCCACTCCCCCCACTCCCTCTCTTCTTCCCTCTCGATCCCTAAGAGCAGTCATGGTTTCCTGCCCTGTGGGTAGTTCAAGTTCCTCCCCGCTCCCTCCAGGTCCAGGAAGGTGAGTATCCAAACAGACTGGATCTCCAAAAATCCAGAATATGCAGAGGACACAAGTCCCAGAGTCATTGTCAATGGCTTTTTAGAAAGACTTCGGGCCAGCCACATTCAGGGAATCCAGCCTCCTCCAGAGAATCTGGTTGGATCAAGTGCTCCTTCAGTCCCAGTCAACTGGCCTTGGTGAACTCTCATTAGATCAGTCCCCTTGTATCAGTGGGTGATCGCTCCCCTTGCGGTTCTGATTTTCTTTTTCATGTTCTTCCTCCTTCTGCTCCTCCTTTAGATCTTGGGGGGCTCAGTCCGGTGCTCCAATGTGGGTCTCCGTCTGCATCGCCTTCCATCGCCGGATGAAGGTTACCTCTGATCTTGCCCTCCCTGCTCACGTTCTTCTTCCTTCTGCTTCTCGCTTGGACCTAGGGAGTTAAGTCCAGTGTTCCAACGTGGGTCCCCGTCCCTATCTCCATCCATTGCCAGATGAAGGATCTATGGTGATAAGCAAAATATTCATCAGTATGGTTATGGGCCAAGGCCAGTTCAGGCACCCTCTCCTCTGTCCAGAGAACAATCTGGGGATCTCTCCTTGGACCTGGGATCCCATTTAGAGTCAAGTCTCTAGTAAACCCTAAACTGATTTCCATAGTTGAGATATATTCTTCCCTGAACCCGTATCTATCCTTCCTCCCCCCCTCCCAGTCCCCGGAAAATTCCCCATTCCTCCCCTGCTCCCTTCTCTCTAACCCTCTCCCCTTCCAACTACCCTCCCAACCCCCCATGCACCCATGGTTACCTGGAACTCTTGTCTATTTCCAATCTCCAGGAGGAAAACTACCTGAATTTTCTTCAGGTTCACCTTCTTATTTAGCTTCTCTAGGATCACGAATAATAGGCTCAAAGACCTTTAATTATGGCTAGAATCCACTTATGAGTGAATACATACCTTATTCCTCTTTTTGGGTCTGGCTTACCTGACTCAGTAAAGCGTTTTCTTTTTCTTTTTTTATTCTTCTTTTTATTTATTTATTTATTTATTTATTTATTTATTTATTTTTATTTAATTTTTACTGGGAACCCCTCCAGAATCAAGTCTCTTGCAAACCCTAGAGTGGCTCTCTTAGTTGCGATATAAACTTCCCTGCTCCCATGACCATCCTTCCTCCCTCCCCCCCTCCCATTCCCCCAAGCCATCCCCAATTCTCGCCCTCTCCCCTCTCCCTAACCATCTTCCCTTACGTCCACCCCCCTACCCCCCATGCACCCGAGTTTGCTTGGCAATCTTGCCTAGTTCTATTATATCCAGGAGGATAACTATATAAATTTTCTTCAGGTTCACCTTCTTATCTAGCTTCTCTAGGATCACAAATTATAGACTCAAAGACCTTTAACTATGGCTAGAATCCACTTATGAGTGAGTACATACCATATTCCTCTTTTTGGGTCTGGGTTACCTCACTCAGTAAAGCGTTTTCTATTTCCATCCATTTGCATGCAAAATTCAAGATGTCATTGTTCTTTACCACTGAGTAAAACTCTAATGTATATATGTTCCACACTTTCTTTAACCATTCTTCTATTGAAGGGCACCTAGGTTGTTTCCATGTTCTGGCTATTACAAATAGTGCAGCTATGAACATAGTTGAACAAATACTTTTGTAGTATGATAGGGCATCTCTTGGGTATATTCCCAAGAGTGGAATTGCTGGGTCCTGAGGGAGGTTGACTCCCAGTTTCCTGAGAAACCGCCACACTGATTTCCACAGTGGCTGCACAAGTTTGCATTCCCACCAACAATGGATGAGTGTTCCCCTCATTCCACATCCTCTCCAGCATAGGCTATCATTGGTGTTTTTGACTTTAGCTATTCTGACAGGTGTAAGAGGTATCTCAAAGTGGTTTTGATTTGCATTTCCCTGATCGCTAAGGAGGTTGAGCATGACCTTAAGTGTCTTCTGGCCATTCGAAGTTCATCTGTTGTGAATTCTCTGTTCAGATCAGTACCCCATCTTTTAATTGGGTTAATTAGAGTTTTAGTATCTAGTTTCTTGAGTTCTTTGTATATTTTGTTGGTGAAGATCTTCTCCCAGTCAGAAGGCAGCCTTTTTGTCTTACTGACAGTGTCCTTTGTTTTACAGAAGCTTCTCAGTTTCAGCAGGCCCCATTTATTCATTATTTCTCTTATTGTCTGTGCTACTGGGGTCCTACTTAGGAAGTGGCCTCCTGTGCCTATATCTTGTAGACTACTTCCCACTTTCTCTTCTATCAGGTTCAAAGTGGACAGATTGATGTTGATGTCTTTAATCCATTTGGACTTGAGTTTTGTGCATGGTGATAGATATGGATCTACTTTCATTCTTCTACAGGTTGACATCCAGTTATGCCAGCACCATTTGTTAAAGATGCTTTCCTTCTTCCATTGTATACCTTTAGCTCCCTTGTCGAAAATTAGGTGTTCATAGGTTTGTGGGTTAGTATCCGGGTCTTCTATTCGATTCCATAGGTCGACTTCTCTGTTCTTATGCCAATACCAAGCCATTTTCAATACTGTAGCTCTGTAATAGAGTTTGAAGTCAGGGATGGTAATGCCTCCAGAAGTTCGTTTATTGTATAAGATTATTTTGGCTATTTTGGGTTTTTTGTTTTGCCATATAAACTTGATTATAGTTCTCTCAAGGTCTGTGAAGTAGTTTGATGAGATTTTGATGGGGATTGCATTGAATCTATAGATTGCTTTTGGTAGAATTGCCATTTTTACTATGTTGATTCTCCCAATCCAAGAGCAGGGGAGGCTTTTCCATTTTCTGGTATCCTCCTCTATTTCTCTTTTCAAAGGCTTAAAGTTCTTGTCAAATAGGTCTTTCACTTCCTTGGTTAGAGTAACCCCAAGATATTTTATGCTATTTGTGGCTATCGTGAAAGGTGATGTTTCTCTGATTTCCCTCTCTGCTTCTTTATCCTTTGTGTATAGGAGGGCCACTGATTTTTTGGAGTTGATCTTGTATCCTGCCACGTTACTAGAGGTGTTTATCAGCTGTAGGAGTTCTTTGGTAGAGTTTTTGGGGTCACTTATGTACACTATCATATCGTCAGAAAATAACGAAAGTTTAACTTCATCCTTTCCAATTCGAATCCCCTTGATCTCCTTATGTTGTCTTATTGCTATTGCTAGAACTTCAAGCACTATATTGAAGAGGTATGGAGAGAGTGGACAGCCTTGTCGCGTTCCTGATTTTAGTGGAAAGGCTTTGAGTTTCTCTCCATTCAATTTGATGTTAGCTGTCGGCTTGCTGTATATTGCTTTTATTATATTTAGGTATGATCCTTGCATCCCCAGTCTCTCCAACACCTTTATCATAAATGGGTGTTGAATTTTGTCAAACGCTTTTTCAGCATCCAATGAAATGATCATATGGTTTTTTTCTTTCATTTTATTTATATGATGGATTACATTGATAGATTTGCGTATGTTGAACCATCCCTGCATCTCTGGGATGAAGCCTACTTGATCATAATGGATAATTTTTCTAATGTGTTCTTGGATTCGGTTTGCCAGTATTTTATTGAGAATTTTCGCATCGATGTTCATGAGTGAGATTGGCCTGTAATTCTCTTTCTTGGTTGTGTCTTTGTGTGGTTTTGGTATTAGGGTGACTGTAGCTTCATAAAAGGAGTTTGGCAGTGACTCTTCTGTTTCTATATTGTGGAATACATTAAGGAGTATAGATTAGCTCTTCCTGGAAGTTCTGGTAGAATTCTGCATTGAAACCATCTGGTCCTGGGCTTTTTTTGGTAGGGAGATTTTTGATAACAGCTTCTAATTCTTCACGACTAACAGGTCTATTTAGATTGTTCACCTGGTCTTGGTTCAACTTTGGTATATGGTACTTATCTAAAAAAATGTCCATTTCTTTTACATTTTCCAACTTTGTGGCATATAAACTTTCGTAGTAAGATCTAATGATTCTCTGAATTTCCTCTGTGTCTGTGGTTGTCCCCCTCTTCATTTCTGATCCTATTAATTTGCAAGTTCTCTCTCTGCCGTTTGATTAGTTTGGATAGGGATTTGTCAATCTTGTTGATTTTCTCCAAGAACCAGCTTTTTGATTCATTGATTCTTTGGATTGTTTTCTGTGTTTCTATTTTGTTGATTTCAGCCCTCAATTTGATTATTTCCAGTCTTCTACTCCTCCTGGGTAAATCAGCTTCTTTTTTTTCTAGAGCTTTTGATGGAGGAGGGTTATCTGTCTATTGTGTTATTTTCATTGGTCAATAAAGAGACTGCCTTGGCCCCTTGATAGGACAGAAAGTTAGGTAGGCGGAGTAAACAGAACAGAATGCTGGGAAGAGGGAATTGAGGCAGACGCCATGGAGCCAGCCACCAGGTCAGACATGTTGAATCTTTTCCGGTAAGCCACCACCTCGTGGTGCTACAGATTATTAGAAATGGGTTAATATCAAGATATGAGAGTTAGTCAGTAACTAACTCTCTAGAGATAATGGGCCAGGCAGTGCTTAAATGAATACAATTTGTGTGTTGTTATTTCTGGGACTAAGCTAGCCGTGCGGGTGCTGGGTGAGGCGAAAAGCAGGCCTGCCTGCAGCCCCTCACTACAAGCTTTCAAGTGTGTTGTTAAGTCTCCAATGTGTGCTTTCTCCGTTTTCTTTAAGTGGGCACTTAGTGCTATGAACTTTCCTCTTAGCACTGCTTTCATAGTGTCCCATAGGTTTGAATACGTTGTGTCTTTGTGTTCATTAAATTTAAGGAAGACTTTAATTTCTTTCTTTATTTCTTCCTTAACCCAGGGGTGATTTAGTAGTTGACTGTTCAACTTCCATGAGTTTGTTGGCTTCCTGGGGGTAGCATTGTTGTTGAATTCTAATTTTAATCCATGGTGATCTGACAAGACACAGGTGGTTACTAATATTTTTTTGTATCTGTGGAAGTTTGCTTTGTTACCGAGTATGTGGTCAATTTTTGAGAAGGTTCCATGAGCTGCAGAGAAGAAGGTATATTCTTTCCTATTTGGGTGGAGTGTTCTATAGATGTCTGTTAAGTCCATTTGATTCAGTACCTCCAATAAATCTCTTATATCTCTGTTAGGTTTCTGTCTGATTGACCTGTCCATTGGTGAGAGAGGAGTGTTGAAGTCTCCTACTATTAGTGTGTGTGGTTTGATGACTGCCTTGAGTTCTAGAAGAGTTTCTTTTACATATGTGGGTGCCTTTATATTAGGGGCATAGATATTCAAGATTGAGACTTCTTCCTGATGAATTGTTCCTGTTATGAGTATGAAATGTCCATCTCCATCTCTTCTGATTGATTTTAGTTTGAAGTCGATTTTGTTAGATATTAGAATGGCCACAGCCGCTTGTTTCTTAGGTCCATTTGCTTGGAAAACCTTTTCCCAACCCTTTACTCTGAGTAGGTGTCTGTCTTTGTGGTTGAGGTGTGTTTCTTGTAAACAGCAGAATGTTGGATCCTGTTTTCGTATCCAATCTCTAAGTCTGTGCCTCTTTATAGGTGAGTTAAGTCCATTGATATTAAGTGATATTATTGACCAGTGATTGATGACTCCGGTCATTTTTTTGGGTAGTAGAGTGTATGTGTTTTCCTTCTTTGAGTTGTGCTTGTGAAGGGTCGCTAGATTTCTGAGTTAGTCTAGGTAGTGTTGGGAATGTTGAATTCCTTGGGTTGTGATTTTCCTTCTAATATTCTTTGTAAGGCTGGATTAGTAGCTACATATTGTTTAAATTTGTTTTTATCCTGGGGTATTTTGTTTTCTCTGTTGATAGTGAACAATAGCTTGGCTGGGTATAGTAGTCTGGGCTTGCATCCATGGTCTCTTAGTTTCTGCAGTACCTCTATCCAGGACCTTCTGGCTTTCATGTTTTCCATAGAGAAGTCTGGTGTAAGTCTGATAGGTTTACCTTTATAAGTTACTTGACCTTTTTCCTTTGCAGCTCTCAATATCCTTTCTTTAGTCTGAATGCTTTGTGTTTTGATTATTATATGGCGAGGGGATTTTTTTTCTGATCCCAGTCTATTCGGTGTTCTGTATGCTTCTTGAACCTTCATAGGAATATCGTTCTTTAGGATGGGAAAGTTTTCTTCTATAATTTTGTTGAGTATATTTTCTGGACCTTTGATCTGCAATTCTTCTCCTTCTTCTACTCCTATTCTTAGATTTGGTTTTTTTATTGTGTCCCACAGTTCCTGAATGTTTTGTGATGAGAATTTGTTGGATTTGCTGTTTTCTTTGGTCAGAGTGTTTAATTTCTCTATGGTGTCCTCAGAGTCTGAGATTCTTTCTTCTATCTCTTGTATTCTGTTGATTATACTTGTTTCTGAAGTCTTTGTTCATTTACCTAGATTTACCCAGGAGACAAAGGGCCAGCAGCAGTGGGGGGAGGGAGGGGTCCCGTGGAACACCGAAGACCCTGCTGCAGAAGCTCTCTGGGAAGAGCTCCTCAGCAGTGTAACAGGGCTAGCTGGTCTCCCCAGGACCCGGGAGACAAAGGGCCAGCAGCAGTGGGCCCGCCGCTCCCTTTTACAACAATCCTCCTGTCCTATTCGCTGGTGTCCCAGAGTTCTAATTTTGCTCATTTAGATCTTTGGGGCTGTGTGTCTTCCTGGCATAGATGACAAGAATAGAAGAGGTCAAGTTGTGGGATCGTATTGAGATAACTGAGTAAGCAATGTTTGATGTAAGACTCTAATCTTCGGGAACTCGGAATAGTGACATCATCAGTCTTTATCTGTCCGAAATTAGACTTCAAAGCATCCTTTGAGTAACATTGCACTTCCAGCTACTCAACCAGGCTTCAATCTCTGAGTAACTCGTGGTATTTGCCTAAAAAGAGCGAAATGACAGTGACTTTGAAGTAGGCTGTGGGAACTGGGGGTATGGACTGGGGGTATGAATCTGGAGGGAAATGGACATAGCACTAGGTAGGTGTTCCAGGCTCTAGAAGAGGGGTTAAGAGTGGGACTCGACACACGAACTTACACACCTAACCTCCAGGTGTGAACTCCCCTCAACTCACACCTGAGCCCACCATGGTCTCTGTTTCTTCCAGTAAGCAGATAGTGAACAACAGAAGGATAGCTTTCGAACTCTCACCTTTTATTTATTTTTTATTATTAGATTTATTTAAAAAATACCAATCCAAATTCTCACTCTCTCCTCTCCTCCCATTCCCTCCACATACCCTCCCATCCCACCCGCCTCTAATCCTAAGAGAAGGTAAGGCACTTTGCTTTGTGGAAAGCCCAAGGACCTCCCTACTACATCTAGGCTGAGCAAAGTATACATCCAAAGAGAATAGGATCCCAAAAAGTCAGTATATGCAGTAGGATAAACCTCAGTGCCACTGCCAGTGGCCCCTCAGTCTTCCCCAGCCATACAACTGTGAGCCACATTCAAGGGACTAGTTTGGTCCTATGCTTGTTCCTCCCCAGTCCAGCTGGAGTTGGTGAGCTTCGATTAGCTCAGGTAGACTGTTTCAGTGGGTGAACCCCTTCATGAACTCTTTGCTCATAGTTTCATTCCTTCTACTCTTCAACTGGACCTTGGGAGCTCAGTCTGGATTTTTTCACAACTTTTCTCTCCCAGAAGGGATTGGGTTTCACAGCTCAATTGAAGTTTTTGTTTTCGTTTTTTTGGTTCTGTTTTTTTTTTTTTTCTGTTGGTTTGTTTGTTTGTTACTGAGTAGAAGTTTGGATTCTCTTTTTCTCCTGAGAATCACACACATTTCTAAAAGAATTTTTTTTTTGTCTTGGTGGTTCCTTCACAAAATACCAGTGACTGAAGCCCTAGTAGCATTTCCAACTGACTCACCTTCAGCAGCAGCATGATGTACTTAGCTCTGGAACTTTTAGTTCTTAAATAAGAGAGTTGAAGTCATTCCTAGTAACATGGACACTAAGAGAGTCGAAGTCCCTGAGCAGGTTTTTCAGGGTTGCTGAAACTTGAGGCCACTATGATTTTGTGTCATAGTCATTTAGAAAGTGATGCTTCAAAGCATACCATCCTGGGGCGCTCCAGTCATTTTTCTGGAAGTCTGAGCCAGAGAAGCAGTGATAGTGAGCCACCTGCTATGGATGTATTAACTCCCCATGATTCTGCTCAGTTTTAAGAGGCAAACACCTCTGATTCATCATTAAAGTGCAGCCTACAACATTTTCTCCTTGTTCAACATGGCTGGAGCTGTGTGTAGTGGATCCTTTCCCTTCCGGAGGCAACAGAGTGAACGACCGCAGTAAAAGCCTTTCCTTCATCTCCAGGTAATGCATTCGTCCATAACATTCTCAAGAGTTGTTGCTAATGGGCTGCTTGCCCATCCTGTCTTTCACATGAAGTTTCATCAGATGTAAGTAGATGTACTTACTCCACATGGAAAATACAGTCTTCTGAGTCTCCTTTCAGCCAGAAAAAAACAAACAAACAAAGAAAAACAAAACAAAGCAAAACAAAAAAAAAAAACAGAGATGAACCTCTAAAATGTATGTGTGTGGAATCTCTTCTGTGTTCTTAGCCAAAAGAGAGAAGTGTATTTTGACCCAAGAGCCAGTTCAAGCAATTAATTGTATCAGCATGGAAAACTAAGACATTCTGAAACTTACTGTCACCTTTGTTGGAAATTGAACTGATGAATAGCATTGCCTGTCACTCGAACTAAAGGTAGAGTGGCGGTTCCAATGCTCTGTCTCCTATGCTTGTGAAACTGACCAACTCTGATCAACTTACAGACTTCTCACTCTTGGTTTGGTCTAGTCTAGGGAGGGCAGATGAGCCCAATGCCTTGGTGTCGTTTCTTTATGTTCTAGGGTTCTAACTTAGATGTCTAAATGTCCTAAAGCGGCTTTTCTCTTGATCTAACCCAGGATCAGTTAGCAAAGGATTTTCCTCAGTTGCTTTGCTGTCTCCTTTCTTCACCTGGGTCCAGGGCAGGGTATTGTGCCTTCCCCTGCCCAGCACCAGCCTGCCCTCCAAGATGGTTCTAGAGTTAATGACAGACATCTGCGCATGAATTTGATTCATGTTTTTTTCTTCACTCAAGGGACTGTCTTAATTTTTTTCTTAGAATTGATTAATTTTCCTCTTTTTATAGGAAGATAGGATGAAGTAACAGGTAGGGACTTGACTTCATGCAGGGAAACCTTTCTATTCTATTCTAACTTATGCCACATCTATAACATAAGCATCTGCTCCATGTGAGGCCCGCCTTGCTGCTTTTCTGACCTGTGCTGGAAGAGTTCCTTCCACGATCGCGCTGCTCACATTCACACACAGCTTTTCTCCCCAGAGCCCAACCATGAGTGCCTAGATCTGAGATCTGTGACTTGTCTTGGAAGTGGTTGTTCACACCTGTGAGCCTGCAGGTGTGTGCATCGGCTTACAAGGAGATGGTACCCAGATCAGGTGCCACAAGCACCAGCCTGGCCTTTGCTCGTTCTTCACCTTAGCTACTGCACACATTTCCTTCTCTAATAAGGATCTGAAAACGGCATAGAGTTGGGGGCAGCGAGCAAATGCCTGGTTTCCTCCCTGTTCGTCCCTCACAGTTGACTTCTAAACAGAAGACAAGCATTCTCTGACATCATGGCATTTCTCTCCGAGGCCTCCTCTGACTTTCCCTGTGTCTCATCTCATTTCTGTGTCACATAGACTAAAGGGATCACTCAGATGACAGTTTCTCAGACTTTGTCTGAACTCCAGAAAACAGAGCCCGGAGTCAGACAGAGTCTAAGAGTTAATGACCTCTTTTAATATACAATACGCCCTGCAGTCCTCAGGAAAAAGAAGGTTGCTGTGACAGCAAATGTGGGTCCATTTCTTCCCCTCGTGACAGGTGAGGGTAGAGGAGAGCGGGAAGAAAGCTAATAACTTGAGAGGCTGAAGGAGCCGACTCTAGAAAGCTAAGTCTCTAGAGATGCCAAGAACACTGCCTGCCAGAAATTCACACTAATCTCTGAAGATAATAAGAGCTACATGATTGTCACCGAGGGAACACCAACCTAAGAACACAGGTACACCCTCTTGCTCCTCGCCAGACATAATAGACCTGGAATTTGACTTGCTTCACTCACAAATTGAGTCCAAGTTGTGGGGAAGTACTCAGAATGTCCAGGAACAGAAGCCGGGAAGCAGGATGGGATGGAGGCCTGTCTTCCAGGAAGCAGGATGGGATGGAGACCTGTCATCATCTAGGGGTTCTGCTGGGAAGCAGGATGGGATGGAGGTCTGTCATCATTTAGGGGGTCTGCCGGGAAGTAGGATGGGATGGAGACCTGTCGTCTGCATATTGGGGCCAAGTAGGGAAGAGTAATGACATGGCAGGAGGAGCATGTCAAAATCAAATCCCCCCTCTCTCTCTCTCTCTCTCCCCTCCGTCTTGAACTGCATACATGCACGTGTGTGTGTATGAGAAAAAGAATGTATGTGTGAAAAAAAACATGAGATAAAACTCACATATATCACAGTTGTATTTAACTTTTTAATGAGACAACCACCAGGCTGGCAAAACTATTCAGAAGAGAATATGAGCATTGCGATCTTATATAGTCTGACATAAAACTGCTGCTGAGAAGAGACAGCTAAGTTAGATACAAAGCTGGGTGATTTTCCAAGGTAATAAAACTGTAACTTCAAGATTCTTTTCTAACAGCATCTCCTTGTCAGGCTACAAGCTTGCCATTAACTTTAACAGAGTAGAAAATACCTAGGCTCTAATCAATAGTAAATAATAAATCAGAGTCAACTCCCTTTAAGGAGGGGTAAGCGAGCAATTTGTTAAGGCCCACACGGTAAATAATTTAAACACTGTGGGCATAGAGTCTCTACCCTAACTATTCCATTCAGCCACTGTAGTACAGGCACAATGCTAGACAACATTTAATCTGTGCTCAAATAACACCTTATTTACAAAATGTAACTGACTGCATAGATTCGACCCCAAGTCTGTAGATTCCTGCTGTATCGTAACTTTTGAGGCTCACCAAATCGTCTTTTGATGTGTTTTTATAAGGGACGTCAAGAAGCAAACAGCAAATGCAAAGATGCTGGGATGTGAACTCAGACATTGTTTTCTAGAAGCTAGAAGGAAAAAAATCCTGATTTCCCAATATTGGAGATTAGCTATTGGAGATGGGGAGAGCAGAGAGTTGGAAGAGAGAGTCGCCATCTTTCCTAAGTGGTCTATGTGGTGTGTCTGGGCAGGACCTCGAGGCAGACTTGGCTCTGACTTGCTGAGTGAACTGGGAATGCTGAGCTGATATTACTCCACTTTAGTTCTCCTGCTCTGAGATAATGAGAGAATCTCAGCCTGCAGTTGGGGTGCTGGGACAATTGAAGGAGATGATTCGTGTCCCAGTTCTCTCAAATGGTAGCTTTCAGCTACAAAATAACCCTTCCTATTTTTAATCAATCAAAGCCAAACTGAGGTCCTAGGGTTCCAGATGAGCCCACATCATTGGTCGGAAAAGACCATGATGAGACCCAGAGGCAAGCTGGGTAGTCGTGATCACTTTTTTCCTCCTGCTGAGGTCTGTGGTCCTTGAGGCTTTTCCTCCATATTCAGGTGGGTTTAGTTTCCTTGAGTCCCTACTAAGAATCTCCGCACCCTTACCCTAGCAGCAATGAATAAGTGAGGAGCATTCTGGGGACAATTGCCTTGGAAACTAGGACACAGCTAAGAGTCCTTAGAGCAAGCAGCTGGGGTGAGCAGCCATATCTGCATCTCAGCAATGGATGTGCTAATTATCAAGAATTTCTACCCATTCATTAAAGTGCTAAGATCCTCTAGGAAACATTGCAGCTCTATTCACTGGTGCCCAGGTCAGCGTCGCCCTGTGTTCGCTCAGAGCAACTATGAAGATGCTATCTGTTATTGGACTTTTCTCTTAATTGGGACGAGTCATCTCCTTCAGAGCAAGGAAATCCATCTTTCTACCCAGCATCATCAACAATACACCATAGTTCCAAGAAGCAGCATCTGCACCAAAGCCAGGGAGATAGCCTGGAATAACCCCACCTCTTCTCGCCCCATGGCTCTAAAGCTTGCTCAGATTGTCCAAGAAGATAGTAATACACAATGCTAATATTTACTCTAGGTCAATTAGGTGTCTCTGTTTTGTTTTCAGCTACAATACCCAGAGTATAATAATGGAAACACTGAGGGTTGCTCTCTGTCTCTGCCCAGATACAGTCAAGAATCACTGCTTTGTGATTCCAAACAATAAACAGTATCACCATGCTGAGGGCACATCAGCCTGTAGAGATGCTGAGCAAGCGTGAACTTAGTGTAGATCTGCAGACTAAACCAGGAGGAAAACATGTAGCCTGGGAAGCTGGGATTCATGGGTCAAATACTATGCACTCAAGAACATGCTGGCATTATTTTTGCTACAGCTCCTGACATTTAGAAATTAACTGGGCACATGACTTTGGGATTTCAAAGGGGGTGAGATATTGATGTGAAACCACAGATGTCACATCAAAGGGGATAAGGGAGAGTTCATTCTGGAGCTAAATATGAGTGACTGTGACCCATGAACACAGATTTAGGTTACCCCAAATTCCATGTTTCAGTGTAGTAACAGTTTGGTAAGGTATTTTTTTTTTGTTATTGTTTATTTGTTTTTTGTTATGGAGGGTTTTTCTTTTCTTTTCTTTTTCTTTGCTTGTTTGTAACAGAACAAAGAAGTCCTAAATTAAGGTACTTTTAAAATACATTAGTAGAAGCATTAAGTAGACAGAGCAAAGCATAGATACTCAGCTATAGACCTCAGTTGTTATCCTTTTAGCCTTTTGGTTGGTGGAGCCTGGGGTTTTGTTGTTATTATATTCCAAAGGGTATTTTATGTTATTCATAGAATTCCCAGGGGTGGGAAAGTCATGGCTACTTCCGGGGCTGAAGATAGCCCAATTTAAATTGTGGCTGGGCTCAGGACCTGCAGGACCACAACCTCTGCACAGTTCTCATCAGTACTCAGTCTCTCCAAAGGTTCAGGTGAAGGCACAGTTTTTCCTGGGAACCCTTGCTCACAGAGCTCAGATCAGGCAGCCCTTGTTCTGATCTGGTCATTCTGAGAATATCAGAAAGAGAAAGAGGCCTGGCTCCACTGATAAAGCCTGGAACAGGACGTCTGGGGAGGAGCCCTGTGCCTCTCACTGAGTTATCAGAAGGCTGGATAAGCTACTGCGTGAGTCAGAATGTTTCCCAGAAAGGAATATGGCTGTTACCCAATGGTATGTAAGGAAGATTACATTCCTTCCTTTTGCATTTCTTGAAAAAAATATTCCATATGTGTTTTTCCCCAATACCAGACACACAAAGGTTTCTTAGAGAAGGTTACCACAGTCTAGAATATTCCAGTCTCCTCCTGTTTCAACAGAGTAATTGACCAGAAGCCCAGCAAGCTGGACTGGCTCTTTGGAAAGGTTGGGCGGGTAGGTATGCCTGTGTCTGTGTGTTCCACCTCCCAGCTATAACAGCTGGCTGCTTACACCATGGCTGTGAATGTGGCATCTTGAACGTTCGGGCACAATTTCCCTGTGGCCAGCATTATCTGATAAAATCTGTGAAGGACCCACAGGACAGTAGGATCCGTTTTCTGCACTGAGTTCTATAGTCTCTTGAGGCCATATCCTGGGGTGGAGCTTAAAAGATCCAGGAGACTCCATGCCCAGAGTCATGCCCAGAGTCACTCTGCTATTTGACCTCATTAAGCCTGAGACTTCCAGGTAACTGTCCCCCAGAGCCTGGCTACCAGGTCAGATGATGCTATTTCACTTAAGTTTCTAAAAGCAAAAAGCTTAGGGAATCACATCTCCTCCTATAGAATGGCTCATAGAGTGTGCTCTGTGCTTCTCCTATGACTCTTCTCAGATGCCTCCTCTCCAGACAGTCTCCCCAGCCATAGCTTGTGCTGGGCATCTCAAGAATGTGTCAACTCAACAGTGAGACTTTGATGCTACTTCCTCCTTCAACTCTGTACTCATTAAACCAACATAGTCCTTGTGCTAGGAGAAGGGAAAGAGAATAATTGTGCTAGAACAGGATGTTGCACCATAACGTAGCTACAAAGAGAGTGAGGATTAGGAACTAGAATATTCGAGAGCCTGGTTGTCAGATGCATAGCACAGAGGACTGTGATTTGAACATAACTGGACTCTCTGTCATTTTTAGCATAGCCAAGGATTACCAGGGTACGCTGAAGGCTCAAATTCCTCCTCTGAGCTGGTAAAGCCAGAGCTGAGCTGATCAGCCTGAACAACTAAATACTTAGGGAAAAAGGATGTGCTTCAGGATTCCATAGCAGAAAGGCGGCCCTATATGAATTCTGACAGCCCCTTAACCAACAGCAAGGGGTTAAGTGTGAAGTACCCCAGCAAGAAAGTCTCTCCTTGTCAGGGCACGTGCCAGGCTGATGCTGAGGAAGGCTGCTCATTTCACATTTGAGTTAAGCTGTCTTTGATCCCCCTTCAGAGCTGACATCTGGCAGAGAGTGTCTGCTGGACCCGCTGAGTCACTCCACACTCCCTGCCTGAGAGGTGGCCAACTTGTGGGTCTTCTCTGCCTGGAATTTGTGAAACCTGGCTCTGAGGTCTATCTGAGTATCTTGTGATATAGCCAATTTCCTACATCTCTCCTTGGAGCACTTTCTGGAAGTTTCATGGACTTAGGGAGCAGTTAAAATTTGGGCTAGTAATCTTGAAAAAAATATAAATTATCCTTTTTGGAAGAATTACTCATTTAGATTTCTTTTCTGTGCAAATATTGCCTGAAACACAGGCCTTACTATGACCTTTGTATTTAAAGATCAACCCCTTAACAAATATGAAAAACACAAGGCATTATCGAACCAAAGTTCTCCAGATACCTCTCAGTCATGGTCATGTGGCATGAGACCATGACTCTTTCTTGGAGGGTTATATCTTGTTTATTTGAATCTTTCTATACAGAGATGGAAGGACACAAGAGATTTTTTTTTTTTTTAGATTCATATTATTCTTGTTCTCAACCTCAGTAGCTCATTGACGTCACCAGGGAGCCCATCCTTTACTGACCCCACCATCACTCCAGACCCAGACTCCCACAGTCTAAGGTAGAATAACAGCCAAGGTGGTTTGTAATACTGCTGCTGCTGCTGCTGCTGTGTGTTGTAGGAGGAAAAGAATGGTTTGGTCCAGCTGGCAGTTTTGTAGATGAGGATGCAGTGGAAGCCTAGGGACAGCAGGGATTCCTTTGGGGTACATACCAGCATACAGGGGACAAAAGGATCCAGAGAGGCCATTGTCTAGCCCTCTCCTAAGCAGGACTAGTGTCCATCCCTCTGGTGATATCTAGGCAGCTACACTAAGAGCAAAGTTCCTACTGCCCCAAAGTGGCATCTATGAGTCTGTAATCACCTCGTGCCCACCCGCAGTCTCTGCCCAGTGCATCATGGGCAGAAGCAGGCGATAGTATTTGATCAGCTGGCCTTTGCAGCAGCATAAAGAAGCTGGCTTTGGCTCTCCTTTTAGGCTCTGAGCTTATGCGGCAGGGCTAGTTAATTCTCTTTATCTCTGCAATCTCCTGATTAAGGAAATCAAAATTGGGGGAGGGGAGCTACCTGGGGTGAGTGAGTGAGCCAGTGAGTGAAGAAAAACACTCGAAGAGCCTCCGCACAGGCTTAAGCTTAAACCATGTATGTCATATAATGAGATCATTTCTATGCCTAACTAACTTATCTGCCCTACATTTTAATTGAGTCAGCACAAAAAAAAATTTTTTTGATAGTGAGCCAAGGCTTCACTGATGCTAAACATTATGTGTACTCACATTAAGAAAAGAAAAAGAGGAGGAAATGGGGCTTTTGATTCTCTTCCTAATTCACAATAAGCCATCTATAGTGTTAATTGTTTATAATAATCTAACAACATAATTACTCCCATGTAAGCTTCCTGGAACAGCAAAAAGACAGAAGAATCTCAAATGTGTTGAGCTGTTTGACAGGAAGGCTGGCTCCAGCTCCCGTCAGGTGGGAGAGCTTTGTGGCAATGCTTAGCCTCAGACACTAGTCTTATCTTCAAAGGGGGACAATATATTTATCTTGCTGAGTTATGAGAGTAGAAGCACAATATTTCATCTCTAATTACATCTTCTTGGTCAGAACTAGTCATTCGGCCTCAACCAATTTCTAAGGGAGGGGAGGCATTGTACATTCAGTGCTCTTGGCGCCTGTGGACACTGACCGCACAGCCTGCTTTCTCCTGATCCCTATCAGCCTACTCTGGAGATACATCCAGAATTTAGAGACATGTGTTGGAAATTAGCCTATGAGGATTCATCTCCTTTTGCAATCCTTTATTCCTTTTCTTTCTTTATTCCTTCAGACACGCATTCACCAGTAGATAAAGACCATAAGCCTGAAGACAGCCTCTGCCTTCCTGGTTTTACCATCCTGGCGGGTAGGTGGGCATGTGGTACAAACAGTGCCCACATGAGGAGGTTGCTAGAAGACAGACAGAAGAATCTATTTAGTGATGTGCACTGTGCCAAAATAGAACTGACTGACGTGGTCGCAAGTACTTAGGGGAAAGGAGAGGCATTTGAAAATGAGGTGGGCTAAGAGCATCTCTCAAAGGAGGGGAAGATGACTTAGGGAGTCCTTCACACAGTCTTCTACACTAGGAAGCGAGGGCGTGGCAGCAAAGCTGAAGAAAACGGAATCCCATCTGTATCAGTGGAATGAAGAGATCAACAACTCTTCCCTACAGAAAAGGACAACACAGCTAAAAGAGTTCATCAGAATCCACTACTTCAGGGCTCTGGAAACAAACTGAAAGCAAAGATACCTAAGGGACAAGTTATATGATGAACAGTTCTAGGCCAACAAATTACACGATGTTAATGATGTAGAACTTGTAGGAAGACACAGATAATTTGAACTGGCTCAAAAGAAATGGAAAATCTGAATCAACTTTAGTAAATAAATAACTCGGACTAGTAACTAGGAATACCGCCCCAGAAAACCTCCCACTCAGAAGGCGGGATTTGTGAATCCTACCACATATTTCAGGAAGAAAACTGTGCCACTCCTTTGTGTAGGTGGGGTTTTCCTGTCCCACAACCACTCTCAAATAATCACTCAGAGGCTTAATATTAATGACAAATGCGCTGCCGATAGCTCAGGCTTGTTACTACCCAACACTGACATTTAAATTAGTCCATATTTCTTATCTATGCTTAGCCACATGGCTCATGACTTGTTACCTCATTTTCTACACATCCTGCTTCCTCCTCAGCTGGCTGGTGTCTCTCCTGACTCCACCCTTCCTAATCCAATCATTCTTAATTTGCGTTTCCTTCCTAACTTTATCCTGTTTAAACTATTGGTCAATTAGTTTGTTTATTAGACCAATCATAGCAACATATATTCACAGTGTACAGAAGGGATTATTCCACAACACCTTTGTAGTCTCAGGAAATGGAGAAGAAGCATCACAATTCCTTTGGTGGGAAGAGCATTGTCCAGATTCCAAAATCCCAGTAATGCATGTGCCAGTATCTGTCATGAACATGAAAACAGGAGATAAGCCACACACAAAAAATAGCACATCCTGGAACTGGCAAGATGACTCAGTGGCTAATAGTAATTGCTGCTCTTCAGAGGACGACACCTTGTTTCCCAGCACCCAGGGCAGTTGACTCACAATCTTCTGTAAATCTAGCTCCATAGGATCTGACACTCTCTTCTGGCCTCTAAGGGTGCCCATACAGGTATACACACACACACACACACACACACACACAGAGAGAGAGAGAGAGAGAGAGGCTCCCACACATATACATCAGTAAATAATAAAACAAATACTTTAAAAGTTTTATAACTTTACTCCTAATAACCACCTATGAGTGAGTACATACCATGTTTGTCTCGGTTAACCCACTCAGAGTGATATTTTATAGTTCTATCCATTTGCCTACAAATTTCATGAGGTCATTATTTTTCGCAGCTGTGTAAAATGTAAATATACCACATTTTTCTTTCTGTTCTTCAGCTGATAGGCATCTAGATTTTTTCCAGGTTCTAGCCATTATGAATAATGCTACTATGAACATAACAGAGTGTCCTTATCCCCAGAATTGGTACAGCTGGGTCTTGAGATAGATTGAGTCCCAATTTTCTAAGAAACAGCCACACCAATTTCCAATATCCTGTACAAATTTTCACTCCCATGAGCAGTGGAGGAGTATTCCCCTGACTCCACAGTCTTGTGCACACTGCCACAAACGCTTCGAGTTCATGGATGCAGCTGCCCTGTTGTGTCTGGAACGTACTTTTGCCTGTAGTCATCCACCACCCCTGATTCTTATATTCTTTCACTCTCACACATCCTCTCAATATTCAACACTGTTTCTAACCAATACTTTTAAAAGATAGTAAAACACTCAAATAGGAAAGGAAGGGGTAAAAAAAAAATCACTACACTTATTCACAGTAGCTTGAAAGGAAGACGTTCTTGTTTGGTCTCTGTTGCTTTGGTAAGTACTCACCCGGAGCGACTTGGAGATAGAATAATTTATTTTGTCATATAGGCAACAGTCTGCCAGTCTGTCATCAAAGACAGCAAAAGTAGGAATTTGAGGCAAAAACCCAGGACAGAGACCATGGCGGAAGTCTGCTTCCTGGCTTGCTCCCAGATTTAAGTTCAGTTACCTTCCTTCTACAGTCCAGGCCCACCTGTCTAAGTGTGGTAACATGCACAGTGAGCTGGACCCTTCTACATCAATTAGCACCTAAGAAAATGCCTGATAGATATGCCACGGGCCAATCTAATGGAGGCAACAAAATGTCTCAGCTGAGGCTCCCCCTTCCAAGGGACTAGGTTTGTGTCAAGTTGACAGCAGATATATGATATATATGATAAATATAGCAGATATATATATGATAAATATAGACAAATCCACAGAATGAATGCACCTCTACCGAAGCTAATCAACAAATTGAGCTAAGTTGCAGAATAAGATAATATTTAAAAGTCAATTATTTGGGGCTTTTATTAGTAATGAACAATCTGAGGGAGGGGCTAAAAAAATAATTACATTCAAATGACACAAAATACTTAAATATCTACATTTAGCAAAAGAAGTACAAGACTTGTACACTGAAAACCATGAAAGCATGACTTAGAAAAGAGAAGGGGCGTCTAAGTCAATGGAGAAACAGTCATGGCTTATAGATTAAAAGAGCCTATGTAGTTTTAATGATGACTCTCTGCAAATTCATCTCCAGATTTAATGCAATACCTATCAAAATCCCAGCATGTGTTTTTGCAAAAATTGACAAGATGATTTTGAACATGAGTGGGATCCAAAATAGCCTAAACCATTTTTGAAAAAGGATAAAGTGAGAAGACTTAGACTTCATGGTTACAAAACTCACCATCAATCTACAGTGATGAGAGTAGTGGGTACCAGTGGAGAGCGAAGAACATAGAGAATAGTGCAGAGTGAGAGTCTTCAAATAAGCCTTTATGCTGTAATAAATGATTCTTTTCAATATACACATCAAGTAAATGCAGTGTTTGTTTTCAAGAGTATGAGGATAATTAAAGAATATGAAAAAATAAGCCACAGACTTTTCTTTCGTACATATGATGAAGAATTTGAATGAAAACTACATAAAGAATCCTCGTAATACAATATTAAAAGGATGAACAACCCAAAGTGAAGAAGGGGCAAAGATATGAATAGAGACACTCTTCAGAATCAAGGTTCTCAGACATCCGGTGAGAATTTGACATGATACTTAACACCATCAATCATTAGAAAATTTGAACAAAAATCAGCTACCACTTCAGGATCCCCAAATGGATGTAATAGTGGAAGACAGCTGATAGGAAGAAGTGTAAGCAAGGATATGAAGAAGCCATAGCCTTTATGCATCCCATAGTTTGCATAATAGGGGAAGCAAAACAGGGAGCCACTTTACCTAGACATAAGCAGTAAGAAATTGCCTAAAATTAGTAATTTTAATTAATAATAATTTTTAATAATTACAAGACCTGAAAATCAAATGCCTTCATGAGTGTTATAGTGATACTTTTGGTGATATGGTAACCTAAGAATAGAAACAGCTCAGCTGATGATTGGATAAATGAAATGTAGCAGATCATGCATGGATTATTACTTAGCACTAAAAAGGGCTCAGTTACTTAAGGCACAGTACAAGATGAATAAATCACAAAAACATTAAGCTCTTCAAAATTAGTTCACCACAAGAAAGTGGATATTGAATAAAATCTATCCATTTGCTATATCTAGAAAAAACAAATCTACAGAAGCGCAAAGTCGATCTGTCTCCTGTGGTTGCATGGGCATGGGGTTTTACTACAAATGTGCACAGAGGAATTGATTTGAGTGAAGGCACTGTTCTAAAACTGGACTGGGATTATTATACAACTCTACAAACTTGCTGGAAAACAACTGGTATGTACACTTAGCGATGGGTGAGTTATGGAGTATGTAAATGATACTCCAGTGAAGAGGCTAAAAAAATATAAAGCAACCAAAATGTCTGATTCTTAAGCCTACACTGATGGAGTCGCAGGGCTTGGGTTCTTGGAGACCTGAGAGTGGAAATGCTTTACCGTCATGGGAACCTGAGAGCCACTGGGTGTTCCTCGTTGGCATTTCCCCAGCCTCTATCTCTCCAGGCAGGACAGAGGTAGGAGCCTGAGGGGAAAAAATGAAGGGAAAAGTTGCTTGGGACTTTATGCTAAGCATGATGAGAAGTTAACCAAGACTTCAAGCTTCTGTGTAAAAATATTCAACTTGGGTGTTGTGGAGGTGCTCTGGGAAGGGGAAACTGAGGGCAGAAAAGCCAGAGAGCAGCAGACCAATTGTGTCGCTTTGAGAGCTGATTTACAAAATAAGGAGAGGTGGGCGACACAAACCCTAACTGGGCCTCTATCTGGCCCTGACACTTGGCTGATAGAAGCCTCTGTGGGATCTCACATGTATACACCAAAAAGGGCAAATCTCAGTCAGTCTCAGCACCATTTCCTGTCCCTGCACAAACACGATCAGCCTGCTCGTCCTATGTGTGTAACCGGCAGGTGTCTCTAGCTTGCTTCACTGTCCTTTTTTCAAATCCTGATTCTAGATCTCCAAGAAAAGATTTTCGGTCATCTATCTCATCCACCGCCATATTTGGGGGGAGGAGGTGAGCAGGGCAGTTTAGGGTGTAAGATACATTTACCCTCCAGGTCCCAAAGCCCAAAGGCCTTAGTATCAAACTGTGGCATGACTAAGGCAGTTTTAGAATTTAATCAACAATCAAGCAGTCCTCTTTTCAAAGCCCCTGATCTTTGTAAATACAACCTGGTCTGTAAGGTATATACGATCTGTGCTCCACAGTCAAGGACAGTGAAGCTGCTGAGATCCTCCTTGTAGCAAGTCTGCAGAAAAGAGAAAAGCTCACACTAGGCACACAGATGGTGAAGGAAGTGTTAACACAGCATTTCCAGATCTATGCCCTGGGCCCTTCTTCCCCTGCCCCACCCCCTCACCTTCCTTGAGGACCCACAGCTCTGCTCAGGGCCGCTGTCCTAAGATAGATGGGCAGATGGCTTCACATTTCAAGCAAAACTGTCTTTTTGCTCGTGATTCACAAGGATTTCCCATGGGCCTGGGAAATATTTAGAAGGGACACAAGATGCAAACCTACACCCAGGGGCTGGAGAGAGGGAACCCCAGGAATGTGTTCTGCCTGCTTGGGGACCAGACCCAGGACACTTCTTCAGTGTGATCTCAGAGGGAGGCTGGTGCTTCTGGAAGCAGAAGCCTCCCCCTGCACAAGCAACTGTATATCTGCTGGCTGGGCAAAGGCAAGCCAGACGAGAAGAGGGAAGTGGGGGGCCTTTGCATTTCAGTTATTTTTCTCAAATGACAAAGCTCCTGGTGGCTGCGTTTTAAAGGAGGAAGGATTTATTTTGGTTCAAAGTTTGAGGAACTCTCAGTCTATTGTGCCAGGGCAAGCCTGTGGTGGGGGTGGATCCTTCCCTGCGGGAAGGAGCACAAACCCCGGGTATACTGTAGTAGAAGCAGAAGATGTGCAATAGGACAGGGCCATAGTAATAAGTTTCAACGTCTACAGTTTTAACAACCTCCACTAATACCTCAGTATTAAAAAAAAAATTAAAGCATTAAAAGCCATGAACCTTGTGACCAGGTGTGGAGGAGCATGCCTTTCATCCTAGCACTAGGGAGGTAGAGGAACCCTGTCTTAACTCCCTCCTCCCCTACACAAACAAACAAACAAACAAAAACCATTAACCTGTGGGGTTTTTCATATTCATTCCACAGCACTTTCTGTTCCAGCGTGCTCTGAAGTCCACCAGGTGCTAGAGAGGAACCTATATGCACCCTCCCATCCCCCACCATGCTGATCCTCAGGTGTCAGAATGAATGGTCATAGTGTTCCCAATCTCGCTCTCTCTTCCCAGAAACCACTGGCTCAGGTTTGTATTAGAAAAGCCACACTGGTAAAGGGAGACACCATCAGAGTGTGCGAAGAATGCAGTCCTTCACAGGCAGGCCCCTGCCCGAGTCTGGAGTAGTCAACATCATTGCGCTCTCTGCTGGAGCCAACATGAGCCACCACAGAAAGAGGGGAGAAAGGATTTGCTCTGCTTTGAGAGAGCACTTTAGAAAGAAGGGATCAAATATTAGAAAAAAAAAATATGTCCTTTAGAACCAAAACATTTGGAAGGCACAGGCCATAGGCTACCCCCTCCCTGGGGCTGGTGTTAGGCAGAAATGCTAGGGACCCCAAGAGGATGACCACTGTTTATGTCTGTCACTTCTCACTCATGCCTCCCTGTTCTCCTCCATCACTCTGGGTATTGCCAGCCCTGGGATTTAACATCTTTGTCTCTGGAATCGTCTCTACCATCTGCACCAGACCAGACACTTTTCCACCAGCATCAACAGAGTCTCTCAGCTGGGAGTGGACACTCTCCCCTCTCAAAATTCCAAGGTGGTTCCTTTTTCATATTTGACCTCTCTTCAATATTTGAATGTTTCCTGTTCAGGCTTGGAGACTAGGCAGTTACTAGGGCCGTGATAGAGAAGAGATGCCCTGAGTAATGGGCATGAAAAGAATATTCACGGGCCAGTCCAGAGTAAAGCTAGCACCAGCAGGGGCCCGGGCAGCGTCTGAAGATGGACTCAGCAAGTGGCCACTCTGAAGCACAGTTCTGTCTGTAGGCCTTGTGATTAAGAACTGGATACTGAGACAGTGCCTCCTGCACATACATTCTCTCTCTCTCCCTCTCTCTCTCTCTCTCTCTCTCTCTCTCTCTCTCTCTCTCTCACACACACACACACACACACACACACACACACACACACACGGGTTTTCATTCACTCATTCTAGGGCTGGATGGCATCCCAGGTACACTGGTACCCCGGCAGAGTTGTGGGGTACACTAAAGGAGAAAAGTTCTGTCACAGGGAGTGTATCTGGAGCTTTAGAGTTATGTAACTTAGAAACTCCCTTATTTTCACCATCTTCCTGAGTTCATGTGCACACCTCCTATTGCTTGTCATATTTGGAACTGTGAAGGTCGTAGGCTCTGCAGCCTTTATTTTTATTTAATATATATTTTTAATTAAAATATAATCACAACATTTCTCCCCTTGCCTTTTCTTCTTCCAACCCCTCTCTCATGTCTCCCCATTCAAACCCTTCCCACATACTCTCCCACCCCAAGTTGATGGCTTCTTTTTCTTTATTTCTTTATAAAGAGAGGCTTCTTTGCTAAGGAATGAGTGCTGCACTTATCTGTGGGTTTAAGGATACATTTAGAACCTAGTTAGGAACTATTTCACTAGACCATAAAGCAGTCCTATTGGGTTCTCTCCTAAGATCCATGATCCTCACTATCCTCAAGCCATTGGCTAGGTTTCCAGTCCCAGGTGGGATTTCTCTCCTGTTAAGCAACTCCTGTTGAGTCCTAGTAGACAGCTGTTGGTTACTACCCTGATGTTAGTACCACTGTTGCACGGTTAGAGATAGCTAGCCATGTTAATCATTACTGTAGTTCACAGCCATTATAGCTGAGTGGGACTATTGATTGCCTCTCTCCCCTGGCAGCTTGCATAGTACTTTCTGGCACTAAGGCAGTTAAAGTGTACGAAGGAGGCTTCGGGATTGATCCAGCTCAAGGCATCTGAGTCCTGTGTCCTAAGTGTGTAGTGTCTTCAGCAATAGGAACTTACCTTTGCCTTTGAGAGGGGACCAAGGGCAACAGCCATGATCTACGTTATTATGGGAGTCACTTAGACTACCCTGACCAATAACTTGAACAGAGGTTTTACGTGCCTGATCCTGGGTTTGTGTGGGGATTTGTGGGGGGAGGGTGTTTGTGTTTGTTTGTTTGTTGTTTTAGTGTATGACTTTTGTAGGGATCCTTGTCTTCCCAAATGTCCTAACTTTATTTAAGATATATATTTGCATCTTTATATAATTTTAGGTAAATATAAAAGAATATTACTTGAGGCTATATCAAACAACCTTGAGATAGCATTTTTAAATGCACCAGGTACCGAAAGTTCTGACTCCAGGACTGGTTCTTCCTCTTCCTAAATATGTAGCATTGAGCACTCTCCAAGCCTCAGCCGCTGCCTTTGCAGGGTCAGATGGAGCTTACTCGTTGTACTTTGTTACTTTTCTCCCAAGCAACAGCAGAGTAAAGCCTGGCAAACATACCTGTAAAAATATCATCCTTGCCCAGGAGGAGCCAGACATGGCCCATGCCATAACACCAGGGAGGAGGAACAAAACAGACCTGCCCTCCTGGCCACGAAAGCAAAATCAGAAAGCTATAGTATCTGAAGCTCGTTACTTAAGTTTGAGGAGCCACTGGCATCAAGTAAGAAGGTCGAGTAGACGCTCTGTGTCTGTGGGTTTGGTATGAGTGGGTTCAAACAACAGCTCATAGAAAACGTTAGGGGGAAACGTACCTGGACTAAATGAGTACAGTGTTGCAAAAGGAGTGGTGGGCTGCGTTCCGGCCATGATCCCGGCTCCCCAGCTAGTTTACACCCAAAATAATTACACGGAAACTGTATTCAATTAAACACTGCCTGGCCCATTATATCTAGCCTCTTCTTGGCTAACTCTCACATCTTGCTTTAACCCATATCTAGTAATCTGTGTATCACCACGGGGTTGTGGCTTACCAGGAAGATTCTAACCCATGTCCATCTCGGGCCGGAGCTTCATGACGTCGCCTGTCTCTGCTTCTTTCTCTCAGCATTCTGTTCTGTCTACTCCACCTATCTAAATCCTCCCCTATCAAAAAGCCAAGGCAGTTTCTTTATTAACCAATGAAAGTAACACATATACAGATGACCCTGCTACATCAGTATAGACTTTGTATTCTTTTTATTATGCCTTAAGTAATATGACATAGGTGTTTATCTAGCTTTTATATTGTATTAGAGAGAATAATTAATCAGGAAGTGATTTAAAGTACAGATGTCCGCAGATTATTTGCAAATATTACCCATCCTTGTTTGCATTCTGTTGCTGTGACAAGCCATGACCCGATGCAACCTGAGAAGGAAAGGGTTCTTTGGTTTTCCTGCCCCAATCACAGCCCACCACTGAGGGAAGTCAGGGCAGGAACACAAGGCAGGAACCTGGAGGCAGAAACAGAGGCCTTGGAGGAACGCTGTTTACTGATTTGGTTTCTATGGTTTGCTTGTGTTGGCTTTTTATACAACTAGGGTTGCCTGCCCCGGGTGGCACCACCCACAGTGGGCTGGGCCCTCTCACATCAATCATTAATCAAGAAAGTGCCCCTATAGATTTGCCTGCAGGGCAATTTTCTCAATTGTGGTTTTTCTCTTCCCAGATGACTATAACTTGTATCAATTTGACCAAAAAGTATAACCAGCAAACTGTCCCTCTCCATGATAAAGAACTTAGGCACCTGTAGGTTTTAGTCCCTTCTGCAAGCCCTGGAACCAACCCCTTGGAATAACCAGATATATATCCACACATGTACTCATAACACCTTCAGCAGACAGATGAAATGAACCAGTTCCTAAGCTTAGGGACCACAGAGGTGGGACGGTTATGTTGGCCTAGGTGGTGGTGTCCCAGATGAGAGGGCGTGGCCGGATGCTAAAGGGCTAATAGCTGTGATCTGGACTCAGAGCCAGGGCACAGCTCAGAGCCCTCCTCACATCACCTGCTGCTCCGCATCCTCAGCACCTTTGGCAGTTTCCCTACCTGCAGTTTCCAGTTGGTACAGCCCACGAGAGCCAGGCGGGAAAACGATGCCCATTCAAGTCTCTGAAACTGCCTCCTCACACGACCCAGGGCCTATAGTAATACCCGCATCCCTGACTCTTCCCATAGGCCATTGTTTATCTCCACCTGAGTCTCTTCTCCACCTGCTCTACATTATGGGTCTCTGACTCGTACCCAGACAAAGCTTAGAAGGAACCATCATGTGACCATGCCAGCTGGGACTTGGTCCTGCAAGGCCTTGGCATGGGAGACTGTAGGTATTTAGGCTAGAGAAGTAGGCAGCCACCATGATGGGAAGGTCTTTGTGCAACACCCTCTCCTTACATTCTGCTAGCTCATTTGAGGTGGAAACTTCAGAATATACATATATAATATATGTGATATTGTCATTTGTGGATTTTCTTTCAATGTTAAAATGAAAGCAGCTGGAAAAAATGACAAGGCAAGGAAGCTCCCTGCAGTGTCCGGGTCGCTGGCCTCCCTCACTGTGTATAACAGAGGCATTTCAATTTCCTCTTCTCCAGGGTAGCAGACTCTCATGGTAGGGCTCGCAGTTCTGGGTCACAGTGTGCACTTCAAGCACCTGGATCCTGGGCACTTCAGTTTTCATGGAGTACCCTCTAATTGTCTCAGGTGCCATTCATCAACAGCCATTTTAAATCAACACCTAAGAGAGCGAGAGAGTCTCATGGCACAGGTCTTGATGAACTTTGTTCCTTACACTGCCTAACAGGCAACTGAGGGACTCCAGCTTTCTGATGTCACCGTGAAGAAGGGAGGAGCATCGGTTAATTGTGTGACTGTCACAGGATGCATGGACTGAGCCCTGCCTGCCCACGTGCTTGCTGTCCTCCGAGCTCTCAAGTGGAACATGAACACTTAGCATGTCTGACTTGCATGACACATTATGCTTTCATTTTGCTTTTATATCCTGAGGTTTTTTTTTAAAAAAAATTAGTTTTCAACATTTAGAATGTTGGAGATTTCACATAAAACCAAACACCTCTGAAGATCTGCCAACGTGTGCCCCCTTTCCTGTCTAGACTCATCTAATCAGTACCCAGTGTGGTTTGGAGGCAGCATTGGTGTTGCTGTGGTCATTGCCCTCTCCCTCAACTTGCATTTTTCACTCAATCACGTCACTTATGCTATCTGGTCCTGAATTACCCACCAGGAATTAGTGGCTGATAGAAAAAAGCCTTATGTCTACAAAAGTACACACATGGCCCCGTGGTGACCCTGTGCAGGGCAGACAGTAGATTCTCTGCCGAGTATTTCTGTGGATCACATTATGTTACATAACTATACTCCATAGATAACGAAATGTGAAAATATGTATTTGTTCTGGGAGTCAATAATTGCTCTTATGGAGTGGTGAGGTCACGTCTTCACAGTGATTCTTATGTGTAGGATCCCTGAGGAGGTTGGTCTTTCAAAGGCCAGTAATGGTATATTTGGGGTATAGCCCAGGATCAAAAGCTTGGGCTCTGCCTGTCGCACCAGGGCAAAGGCCCATTATGGCTTTATGTACAGTCTGTACCCTTCCCCCAACTCTGTGTTGTGTCTGTCTGGCAGAAACTCTCGAGTGTGTCCAGTGGGGACGGAAGAGGGGCTGCCTATAATCCAAGTGGAAAGCTTACGACCTGATAGACACTGATTTGGTAGTTTTAGGATGTGGTGATGGTGTCATGTTTGAAGGGGGAGGAAGAAATTTTAATGTAAGTCCACTGACCAGAGAACACTTTACTTACCCAGCATGCCCTCATACCGGCAATCTAGATTCTATCTTTAGAGAGAAATACACACAGCCGTGAAAAGACAGTCATTCCGGCCCATACACATACACATTACAAGGTGAAATTGTCTTCTGGATACTAAACAGCTATTTCTGCTTCCCAGTTCTAGCAGGGCCCCTGCTGGGCCAAGGAGTACACTTCTTCCCCCAGAATCGCAGAACCTGCTCTGACCGGGCCAAACGAACCCAGCTCCAGCGATGTGATGGGAGGGTGTGGTGACTCCATCTATCAAACGCTCATCGAAAGGCCTGTGATCTCCACAAAGTTTGTGCCTCATAAAAATGTAAACACCTGCTAAGTGGAGACAACACATTTTTTGCCGTCTTGGTGGCAAACACTTTCCGCAGGAATTTTCTTGCTGCTCGGAGGTGATGCATTTCACAGGAGACTCCCCTGGTACAGACACAGCTAAGTCCTCAGAGGGAGCCAGGTGAGGGGTACCCTCCAGGAGTTCAGGCACCTTCAGTGGCAAGGGGTTTGGGGCTCCAAGCAGACTGATCCTGACTGTAAGTGTGGTGGCTGGGCCTGGAAGACATGGTCTCCAATGCTGTGTCAACAAATCTGCCAAGGGCTGGGGAGCATACTACTCAGCTGGACCACAAGAAGACTGTGATGGTCAGTGGTTGGCTAAAACTGAAAAGATAGTGCTGTGCTAAGGACTAGTCACCCATCGGACACGTTAATACACTGACCACTTTGCCCAGGCCTCATCAGTCTTTAATATTGATAGGTCCTCCTTTATTAGAAATTAGGAATGGGCCACATGGCTGCCACCCTCAGGCTGTCCTTACTATTGGCATGATGTGGGCTTCAGATCACGGAAGGTCTGAGATCCCAAAGTGCCCATGTTCTCCGAGGAGCCGTGCCATCTTCCCCACGACCCCTGAAATACATCCACTGAAGCCCTAACTTTAGGGAGCTCAGAAAATGTTTTCATTTGGAATAAGAGTCTTATTTCAAATGTAATTTGTCAAGATGAAGGCATGCTGGCTCTTTGCGTGCTTCTGACCCAACACGATGGGTGTTCTTACAAATCAGGGAAACGTGACACAGTTGCCCACAGGAAACGTGTCCTGGGAAGATGACAGCACAGACAACACAAACACAGACATCGTGAGAAACCACGAGAAGCTTCCAGAGAGGTGTAGAAAGCTTTTTCATGGAGCCCTGAGGAGTCAACGTTACCAATATTCTCACCTCTATCTTCCAAACTCCAGAAACATGAGACAATATATTTCTCTTGTTTAGCCCCTCAGTTTATGATAATTTATTATAGCAATTCTATAAAATTAATTAATTGGGTTGGAAAGATGGCTCAGAGGTTAAGAGCACTGGCTGCTCTTCTGGAGGTTCTGTCTTCAATTCCCAGCAACCACATGGTGGCTCACAACCATCTATAATGAGATCTGGTGCCCTCTTCTGGTGTGCAGGCAGGCAGAACACTGTATACATGATAAATAAATAAATCGTTTTTAAAAATTAAAAAGAAAATCAATCAAACAAACAAATAAAAACAATGACCTCCTTTAGGAATGTAAATTACTGCCTCTGAAGGCCAGTGCAAGGGAGCCCACAGATTCCTGGGTGTCTACCTGTGCCTGGACACATTGAGTCTCAGTTTAGGCTCAAATACCTATCACCCTATACAGTCCTTCTGAAGTGACCCTGAGAGGGAAATTAAATTAAATTAAATACTTATGGTCAGCTGAACAGTTGTAACTCAGGGAGATAATAGAACTAGCCTAGGGCTACACATTCTTTAATTCCAGAATATCTCTAACAAATCAGGTATAGTTCAACAATGCTCAACAAAGAAAATATTTGATCAGAGTCATCTCTCCCTGGACAGCTTTGTCCTATTACAAAGTTTCATGGTAAGCCTGGGTGCCAGAGAAGCCAAGCAAATGACTCCTGTGTAGCACGGGACTTATAACGTGGGGAACATGGAGGGAGGGGCAGGGCCACTCTCACAGCTTTGGGCGAATATGGAGAAGATTCACCCCAAACCTGACCAGTCCCAGAGCTAAAGAGCATAGCAGAGTCTTAGCTAACCAGAGCTCTACCTGCTTGTCCACCCCTGTGTTTGTCCTCAGTTGCAAAGCTCCTCCAGCCTCCAGGATGAAATCCATGCTTTTCATTCGGCTACTCCAGGCATCTCTACTTGGCCATCATCTCCCTGCTGGGTTATCTCCAGAATCACCTCTGCTTTTGCCTTGCTGGCCTCTCAGAGCTCTCCCCAGCAGAGGATGCTGCCACGGTTCCAGGACTTAGCCCCTGTCTAGGTTTGCCTGGAGCACATTTTCCCACCTTCCCAGCGAGCTGTCATTTTATATAGAGCCCCCTGCCTTCTCCTTCTCCATCCCCACAGTGCTTAGTGCACCTGCTTTTGTGGTAGAGCACTGAAGAGGGAAGCTTCATGGTGCGTTTCTTCCTCACAGACAGGCTTGGTCTCTGACTTTATGCCTCCATCCCCTATGCTGACCATATCAGCAGAGCATATATTTGAAAAAAATAATAACCCAGTGGTTAAAAGAGATGCCTGTGAACATAGGTAGTTCAGGGAACATTCTACAGCCATTACATCTTATTTGTGCTTGTTAAAGCAAATTATGTGTGCTTGTTAAAAATTTATAAGAACAAACTTACAGGCAAAGAGAATGAGGAACTATATAGAGAAGATTGGAGAAACTTGCCTGCACACTTTACTGCCTTCATGGTTTTAGGGGATTTAATATCGCTAATGGTGACGTATTACAATTACCCTGTGTAATGATGCTCTGATCTAGAGGGAAGTGAGTTGCATATGATCCCCCAGGACTCAAGCCTTCCATCAATGTACAGGGGAGATGGCCATTTGACCACCTTCCCTGAGGGTGCTTCACAGTGATGCTCTGGGAAGGTCGCTCCCAGGATGCCTGGGAACATGGGTTGTCTTAGAAATTTACAGTACCATCTAGCATATTAAGGCTTTGCCATTAAGAAATCAGACAACCACTCAGCATTTCCAAAATGAATACAGTGATGAGAAGAACAGTGAGTTCACGTCACAGCCCCGGTGAGGAGCAGAGCATGCCTTACAAACATGGCCACAGTGGCACTCCAACCTGGAGAATGGGAGAGATGACCACACTGGAGTCCTGAGCGCTGGCGCTCCTTATTCTTGGAATAAGTTGTGCTCGGACTGTAGGGAAAGATGACCTCTTGCTCCTGCATCTCTGAGTGGTCTCCAGAGACAGAAACACACCCAGCATTTACCACTCCACCATCCATTTTCAATAAAAAGCATCAGATTTCTGCATCACTGCACTCCCAAGGCAGGGCAATTCTGATTAGTGCTTTCTCTCTCTCTCTCTCTCTCTCTCTCTCTCTCTCTCTCTCTCTCTCTCTCTCTCTCCATATATATATATATATATATATATATATATATATATATACACATATCTATATTTCACACCAAACAGAAATAGAGACCAAAAGCCAGAACAAATTTTCCTTCCTGTTGTTCCTTGGTCCAGATGCAGGGCTAACCATCCAGAACACTGTCCTTGAGGGAAAGAGCCCTCAAAGTGTAAGGGACAATAAGTCCTGCAGGCTCGAGGAGCCACCACACAGATCTGCATCCTGTATGTATAAATTAGGAAGGAACAGTGGTTTCTTGGGAGAGCAGACTAGAGCTCATCCTCCCAGCCAACAGGAGGGAAAGGGTCAGTGCAGAGAAGGAGGAAGGGTCAGTCTCTCAGCACAGCAGTGCTAAAACACCCATGTATACCCTGTAGAATTCTCCATAGCCCTCCTTGATTGACAGGAAAAGCATGTTCCCTCAGCTAGGGCTCCAGACCCTCACTTCAACTAACTTATCTTTTCCCTGAGCCCAGACAGCATTTTAAGTTTTCTACCCTAATACTTATCTGCTATTTTATTAGTTTTTACTCCTTGGGCTTGCTGTTATCAAACCTTTTGCTTAGAAAAGCAAAAGGGTAGAGAGCAATATAACCTAATCTGGTCCCCGTACTCTGCATAACAAGAATGAAAAGGTGGGTATTGGGTGCTAAATGATAATAAGATGGTAAAAATAACTTAGGACAGTAAATTTGAAGACAGCGACATGAGGAAAGTCCCAAAAGTTAAATGCATCAAAACTGATGGCAGAAGTAGCCTAAATAATTCTTCTCTCTTGAATATGAGAAATGAGCAATTTTCCATGGGCGGGTCTCTGTTCTTTCTGAGCATGTTGGGAGTTCCCTGTATGAATATGCATTTCTTTGTTGCCTGCTCGCTTCTTAACCACCTTCGTTTGGGTGGAGAGGCAAGGAAGACAGCTGCCTTTCCTGCCCCAGTCCCTTCCTGGAGCCATGCAGGTCAACTTCAAAGCCTCCATACACATGGCAGACTCCCAGACTTTCTGCCTGCCTCCTCATCTGGGATGGCAGCTCTGAATCTTAATTCTTGGTCTGGCACAGACTATCCACACATGCTCCGGCACTGTTCCTTACTGCTCACCAACTGTAGCTAAGGAGCTGAAAGAGACCAGATGATCTGGTTCATTTTCCACCTGAAATCTGAGCCGTGTTCTTACCCCAAAGGAGCTAGGATGGAGAGAGGCACCCATTAAAGGAGAGTGCAAAGTCGAAGGACAAATATTCTGCTGTCTGACCCTTGGGGATTGCCCCCCAGAGTACATCTCCTGAGATCTCCTGCCTTAGGAAGACTGAATGAGAGGCCTGTGCACCAACGGTAACCAACATGGCTGGCAAGATCACACAGTCTGCTCCTGGGACTCTCAGTCTCAAGCACACATCTCATGGCCACATGAGCTCTATCTTGCTTTCTGTTCCCTTTCACTGCCTGGATCTGCTAGCTTTATAATTTGTAGATTGTATTCCTTTAGCATTCATTCTGCTCCTCCGTTTCCTGTATTTTTAATTGTGCTCTGCTGACTTATGGCTTTCCTGGCCCTCCTTCGTCTGGCTTCGTCTATTCTCCTTAGCTTGTGTTTTCTCCGCATTCAACGTTTATTTTGAGCTTTGTTTTTATCTGCCTCATTTTGATTTTGGATTTGTTGCTTGCCTTTATGCTGCTTTAAATGACTTTCGCCTCTATTCATCTATTTGCTGAGAGCACACTGCTACTTTACTGCTGTCTATTCGCTTTAATTACTAAACACAAAGTCGGAGGCACAGAGCTGGTTGTGAGGCTTGTCCAGCATTTCAGCAATATTTTAGGTGGTGGTAAGCAAGTCACCTAGACTAGCACTGTACACTACAAGCTTCTGGAAGGGACACTCACGAGTATGGAAATGAGGATGCGAATACCCAAGCCTCATCTGAAAGGAAAATTTTTATCCAAAATATCATCTCCCTCTGCCTGTCACTCTAGCTTCTCTCTGTTGTTGTCTTATGTGTCGTGTGTGTGTGTGTGTGTGTGTGTGTGTGTGTGTGTGTGTGTGTAAAAGAGTGAGAGAGAGGGAAAGAGAGATTTCCAGATTACTCCCACATACCGTACTTTCAGTGGATGGCACGCAGTAGATGCTCAGTAAACCACCAAGCCATTTGATCCAGGTGGAGCAAAGGAAATAGAGCTGCAAACATCTACTACTTTTAGTACTTTAAAAGTACTTTACAAACCTAGTTTGCAGGAGGCCAGGGTCCACAGTCTTCCTGAATTAGTGGAGCCCCACTAAAGGCCAGGAGCTCCCTGCGGCAAGTGTGGAGAAGGGAGGAACCTAGGAATAGAAGCCTGTGTTTCTGTATTGTTGAATTATCATAGACATCTTCCAGATACCCAGGACTTTTCTCACAGTCACTGGGATGTCATAACCCATCTGAACCTAGCCATGAGGGGAGCACCAGGTAGTTTGTGAGAATCAGACAAGTAGGGTTTCTTCAGAGACCAGAACCCGGAAGGAACCTGTGTGTGGGAATCAGATCCTTGGCTGCAAAGCCTTCAGTGAGACACATGGCCTCCCTATATGGCAGTTTGAGACACATGACCTCCCTGTGTGACGTTTTGTCCTCTAAAATTCAATGAGAATAACTAGCTCTCTACAGTGTCACCAGGTGAAGTCTATGGACTACTGCCCACACTGTTTGGTGGACAAGAGACCTTCAACGGACTTGTATTTACCCTTTCTCCCTTCCCTCCCTCCCCTCATCCCTTAAATCACAACACCAAGTCTCTCAGCTCCTCTTAAACTCTGCTTAAAGACCACCATCATCTACCATTACTGATTGTTAGTTTCACAACTGGGCTTCCCTGGGGACAGACATTCTAATTCACTCCTATCCTCAAGTCTGGCAAGAGGTCCTAACTGAAAACTGCAAAGGACCCCCCACCCCCATCCTTGAGAATGGAGGGGCAAGGGCAGTTTCTTTCCCCTGTGCTTGCTGCTTGTGTTTACCAGCAAGACCAAGAACATCTTGGTAGCAAGGACGAGCCCTGCTTTCCCTACTGAGAGTCTCCAGTACCAGCCTGGGCCATAACTAAGGCAATGACATATTGAACAAAGTGTGATCCCAGAGTGTCATAGGAGATGATCTCAGTAAACACCACAGTCCCGGTGGAGGGCGCCTAGACAGTGACTCATATAGTAAGTAGCTCAGTGGTTGAGGGCTTTCCTGGGTCTTAAGTGGTCCACTCTGGGACCTCCCACTGTGGCTGCAGGCTTCATCCATGACTGAGAAGGTTTGCTCTTGCTAGTGTCCTGAGTATCTGCCTTGGGTTGGTAGGGTGGTTGACCATGTATCTACTGGGAAGGTGGGAATGGAGGCTGTGTCTTAAGGTAAAAGAACAAAAACACAGCACAAACTTTAAAGTGCTCATGCCCAGCACATCCGTTTTTGGGAATTCATCATTCATTTTTCAGGTAGTTTAAAAATATCTCAGTGCTATGTATGGCTGTGTAAAGTTGGAAACAACCTAGATTTCAACCATTTGGATACAGGTTTCATACAACTGTCACAGCCATCAAATGAGATATTATATATCCACCACAATAATGCTAGAAGGAAGTCTTAAATAAGATAAGAAAATGCTTTCATAATATGAAATATAGATCCAGGTACAGAATCATACATAAGCCATGTTCTCTGATGTTTAAAAAGTTTACTGGGAGAATATAGAATAAATAAGTCTGGAAGTCACTATAAGTTGCCTCCCCTAAAGGGTTATGATGTGCTTCTGCATGTATATTTCTTATAAAGGTAGTAAAAAAGTATAAAAGTGGGAAATGAAACAAAAATAAAAATAAGAGGAATCAGTCAGTGTGGGCTAACCCAAAAATAGGTTTTCTTGGTAGATTTTCAGGTACCAGCAGGGGAAGATTGAAGCATAAATCTTATTAATCTTAATTTTAAATAGGGCGTTAAATATTGGGGGGGAAACCTGCAAGATCAGAAAACTAGAGGAGCAGCCGCCAGTTGCTTCCTACCTGTCTCCTTCCTGCATCCAAAAAGCCTGAGATCCTCCCTCTGCCCCACCTTATCACCTCCTCTCTCCACCTCTGTGTGCTGGGTTTAACGGCAAGAGCCACCACTGCCCTGTTTCTATGGTTGACTAGTGGCTAGCTCCACCCTCTGGTCTTCAGGCAGGCGTTATTTGGCAGAACACAAACAAAATATCATACAACAAGAGATGTGTTGGCACAAAAACCTTTTTATTTTGTTTTTCCTTGTGTCTGAATAATATTCCTTTGTGGGACACGTTGGTTATGTGATATGGAGCAGTCAAGTTCATATTGACCAAAAAGATTTACCATTGGCTAGCTTGTATAGTATTACATGGTGCTATCAGGATGCTGGGAAGAAAAGCCATCGACAGCTTTACACAGCTATGAACAACACATTCTTCAGTAATGAAAGGCATGGCAAGCTATGCCCATGGGCGCAATAGTAGCACAGTTGTAGGGATAACCAATTGGCTTCAGGTTGGATTGAAGGCTACTCCACAGGAGGAAACATGGGTTTGATACTATAAATCTGGCCAAGAATTCATGATTGGGGTAATCACAGGACCTGGGGTGAACCTACTCTTATTATTCTAAATGGACAATCCATCAAACATCCCTCTAAATTTATAACTCTGCCCATAGATTATTACAGCTGTCAGATCCTATCAGAGAAATCCCTTTGTGTAATTCATGGTGGTTGACACAGAAACTAGTAATTGGTCAAAGTTTAGAGAGTAAGAGTCAAGGGAATGTGCAAGCAAAAATGGGATAGTTTCATTCCCAGGCTCAGAGACTATCAATCACAGTTGGAGTATCGGAGCGTTCCACTCAAGGGACAGTGCAAAATAATACAGTATTAATAGGCTTATTGATAGCCTACTGTTATTGATAAACTTTATAATTCTTTTTTGTTGTTGTTCTGAAATTCCTCAAAACAAAGACAAAAATTAGTTCCATTTCCTGGTGAGAAAAATCTGGTCCAAGTCATGAAGCCTATACAAGTCCCTTCAGCAGACCAGGCTCCTCCCCTCTCTGAAGCAAGCCGCACAGGCCAAGCTTCCGTGGACAGCACTAATTATTCCTCTCCTCACTGCCTTAACAAGGATACTCCAAACTGCACAGACAAAGTCACCGTGGGGGCAAAGATGACACTGCTCACTCTGTGTCTGGACCTAGGGGCGTCCTCCTAGGGGCTCCTCTTCCCTCTCTTCCTCCATGGCCCCCAGATGGGCCTGATATACAGGTGAAGGGAAAGTACAGTTGTAAATTTAGCAGCTGGAAAGCAGGATGCATGTTCTGGTCTGAGGTCTGCATGAGTCTCCTAAACACTGTCGTAAGAAAAATACCAGGCTTTTAAGTCCTGGTAAAAGGGGATTGGATTGTCCTGTAGTTCTTGAGACTGGACTATTGAATGCACAACCCTAACATTGGTGCAGTCACGCTTTCTATTGCACACTCTTTCACTTCGCTTCTCCATCAGACCAGCTCCTAAAGGGTAGGTCGATTTGCTCTTAGTCCCCAGGACTCCTCCACACCTAGTGCAAGTACTGGATGACAAGATGTATAGTAAGTGTGGGATCACTCACCATTTCCTCAGATGTATGTACATTTGGTGCTAAGCGCAGCTGATCACCCAGGCAATCGGTGTGATTGATCGTGGAAGTCAGTCCCATCCCCTTCAGGCAGCACCTACGTTTTGTCTATTGACTGTGCCCTCCTTCATTTCTTTCCGGACTTACATCAGTGGGATAATTGTCTCTGATGTTAAGGTTAGCGTTGGAACATGAACTAGACACATAGCAGAACTGGGTGGCTTCAAAAGAATAAGCACTTCTTTCTTCCTCCCAGTTCTTAATTTGGGCCAGATCCAGGTACCAGCGTGGTCACATTCTGGGAAAGTCTTTTTTTTTTTTTTGTTTTCTGTGTCCTCGTACAGTGTAAGAGACAAACAAGCCCCCTGAGCCTCTTTCCTGGAGACACTAATTCCATCCACAAGAACTCTGTCTTCATAACCTAGTCATCTCCCGCAGGTACTGTCTTTAACACCATCAACTGGGGATTTGGCTTAAACACTCAAACCACAGCAGTAACCCTCAAAATAACCTCTCCTGGAAGAGGCGAGGTGAAATAAAAATTAAAAAAAAAAAACACTACAGACTGTTCTTTGTGCAAATTCAGAGACGCTAAGCATTCAAATATATCTTCCTGTGCTCTGTGGGCAAGGGGGGCGGTTGGAGTCCCTAAAGAGTGAAGGAAGAGGATTCAACTATTCGTCTCAGTTGAGGGCATCGTTAGCTTTCTGGCGATCAGGTGGTCAGGAAACAGATTTTTCTTCATCTCTGGGGTGATCTGAGAATCCAGCTCCTCTTCCTAAGGAGATGTCAGCCTGAAGGACAGGGTGGAAACACTTCCTTTGCCTCCTCGGCAGGGCTCAGTACACAAAGGCACTGCTTAATTACTCCTAATATCCTGAGCCTGGGGCGATGGGCTCTGAGAACTGACAAATGATGTGATTGGATTCTAACCTCATCCTGGACCTTTTGAGCCGGATACTATTTTCCTAGCAGGAGCAGGATGCAAAACTACTGCTGCTAACTCTGTGAGGAAGCAGGCAACGCAGGCTTCCCAATCGATAAAGTCAGAGGCATTTTTGAAGCAGTACAAAACTGACTGCCGGTTTTATTTTTCTGGGAGATTCAGGAGTTTGGAGGTATACTCACGTGACCGTTCCTGCTGGGGGCTCCGGATCATCTACTAAGACCAGGGAAGGAGGAATGCTAACTCGCTTCTAGGTTGCTTGAAAAGGGAACGGTGCACAGCTCTTTTGCAGGGAAAGGAAGAAGCGGTCGAGAAGTAGCTACAGTGAGATCAGTCTGGATTTGTCTTGCCTTGGCCTGGCTAGGAAGTGAAGCATCCCGTCCACGTGGCAGGGTCTGTGGGAGTCCCAATAGGCTAATCAGAGTGTGATCAGGGTGCCTCTGGCACAGGGAGAAACAGTCAAAGCGGGACTTTGGTTCTGTTGCAGTGGGTTCTAGCTAAGGAGGCATGGAAGCTCCAGACACCATAATCGACAGCTCTTTCAAATTATTTACTATATACTTAGAAGCAGTCAATCTATTTACATTTGTATTGGATTTCTATTGTCAGGGGTTAAAAAAAAAAAGGTCCAAGGTACAGTAAGGAAATAAGAGAGGCACTGGGAGTCAGCTGATAGGCTGTCTTGCCAAAGTGCCTGCCCCTGACTGGGAACTGGGAAAGCCAGGGCACGTGGCTTGCAGCCATTTATTCCTGCACCAGTCGAGTTTTTGGAAAACAGCAGTTTTATTTTGCTCTCAGATTAGAAAATGAAACCGCTGAAGCTGGGAGTTCTCTCTCTTCATTATCCTCCATGGCCTTTTCTGCAGGAATCTGGAATTGATTTCCAAATTTCTCTTCTGAGTTTGATTTAACATTTTAATCTGCATGCCTTCAGTGGGAGTTTGCAGACTGTACTGCTGACAGGGAAATGAAGGAAAATTAGTCAGCCACCTAGGTTCTTGTTATCAGTCCAGCAGTTCTGGCTTTGACTGTAGGGGGCTGGGCGGGGGAGGGAGGCTCCAGGTCTCCTGGCCCCTGTGTGAGAAAGGCCTTGTCTTCCATTCAGCTGGGTGGAACAAAGCAGAAATCATGCCCAGCGGACAGTAGACCTCTGAACTTTTGTTTTAGAGTTTGAGACTGTCTCCTGGGATGCTGACTTATTACCTCCAGCCATTGATGGAGCAGTAAAAGACTCCATATACCTCTGTAGTATTGATCGGACTGCCATTTCTCTTTCTTTTGCAGCTCAAAATATGGATTTTCCTGGCACTTGCCTTGACTTAAATTAAACATTTTAAATATACCTCTGCCCCTTTGGGGTTCCTCACCTCAACATTTGAGAACTTCAGTACAACGTACAGAACATGGGACTTGTCAGAGAGTAAAAATATGGCGTCTCCTGTACCTGCAGCTGTTCATGGATCACGGGGGGGGGGGGCTCCACCTCCCAAAGGTGCAGTCTGTGCAATGCAAGCCTGTTGTAAGCTACACGTTGGGGTGACATCTGTCAGAGTCCAGCCTCAACAAAATTAGTACTTTCCAGGGTAGGAGCGTGAGGATTAGAATTATTAAGCAAAAGGAACAGAGATATGAGGCAAAAGACAGAAACACTGAACAGCACCAGAAGGGAAATTCAGAGAATACTGTATCACCCGTGTTTATTTTCCACGTGCTTATATACTTCACTCCAAAAGGGGAGGGTGAAGGCAACAGACTTCATTAACGTGATATAAGGAATAGACATGAATTCTCCGACCTTTGGTCCAGGTGGAATGGATCCACCTCTATACCCAAAATACTAATTAACCACACCCTAGGTCAGGATCTTTTGCTTGTAGCCAACCCTGTTTTCAACAACGTTGAAGGAGCACAAATAAGCTCAAACTCTCTGACCTTTAGTCAAGGTGGAACAGGCTCACATCTGTGCCCCCCCCACAGGCCCCAGAACCAGGACAAGGGAACGATCCTGATGTACTTTGAGTAAGTCATCCCATCTGTCAAATGGGTTGAATATCCTCAACAGCCAGGCTGTTGCTAGAGAGGTGATCAGGTCATAGCAGGCACATTGACCAGCAGTGAGTCTCGGAGGGACTTGGCACTAAGTCATGTGTTCGGCTGCATCACTGGTGTGGAAGAGACAAGCTAATCAGCCAGAGCTCAGAAATGGAACCATGCATGAGCAGGTCCCCAAACCTGGCAGTCAGGAGAGATCGATCTCTGCACAAGGCTCTAAGAGCAAACTAGGGCCTGGGCAATGGTCACACCAGTCTTGAAAATGAGGCTGGTTAAAAGGGATGATGATTGGCAACTGGCAGAGGGGAGGAGCAAGGAGTCAGGGCTCTAGTGAGTGTGTGTTATGTGTATTTTGGCACAGAACAATGATGACCCCCAGGAGGCTTTTGTTGGCTTGGAATGTCAAACCAGAAGAAAGTGAGCTTCAGCTCCCTTGGGAAGTTGTCCCTGCTGACACCAGCGGCGATCAACACTGCTTATTTTTCTCCCCAGAATTCTGCAAAGTGCATTTTGCAGTTCACCTTGGTGGTTTTAACCTTCTTTGTAGCTCAGTGTGGCGGACTGTCGTATATGTCCATCTTACAGATAGAAAGATGGAGATTGGAGTGAAGACTTCCAGCCAAGACCACAGTTAGTAACGACTTGTTGGAGCCAAGACATTCTGATTCCATAAATTCCCATCTTGACCATGACACCACGCTTCCTCTCATTACACTAAGAATATTCTAGCCTCAGAGAATTCTAAGGAAAAGAACAGTGTACAGATAGCAATAAGCAATGCAGAGAAGGGACAACCCAAAGAGGTGACTGTTCAAAATAAATAAACGTAAGAAAACAAAAGGGCTGGGGGGAAACAGAAGAAGAAGAAGAAGAAGAAGAAGAAGAAGAAGAAGAAGAAGAAGAAGAAGAAGAAGAAGAAGAAGAAGAAGAAGAAGAAGAAGAAGAAGAAGAAGGAAGAAGGAAGAAGGAAGAAGGAAGAAGGAAGAAGGAAGAAGGAAGAAGGAAGAAGGAAGAAGGAAGAAGGAAGAAGGAAGAAGAAGAAGAATGCAGTTCGACCTCAGGCAGAACAAACTTTGCTGGCTGGAGAGGCAACACCTGGAAGCTGAGCAGCTCAGTGCACAGTACCTGCCATGCAGACCTAAGTTTCTGCAGCTGAGAGTAAGGAAGGGAGAGCATGACTTTGCCAGCCCCAGACACTGCTTTTCTGGATAAACTCTTTTTCTAAACGTCAGGGTGGGAGGTCAGATCACCTATTTTTTTTTTTTTTTTTTTTGCAAACTCAAGGCTCCAGGGAGATGGATCTGAGCTGCTTTCTGAAGTTTCATGGGCAGCAGATTTGCTGGAGTCTGTTTTATGACCCTGGCTTTAGGGTCCCCCCCTCCTTAGCAGTGCCTGTCTTGGCTTAAGATGCCTGAAGAAGGATTTTGGAGGAGACCATTCTTATACTGAGACCTGAGGCTTTCACAGGAGTTCTATAGATAGATACAAAAAGAATTTTCTGTTATTTGACCAAGAGCAGGTAGAACGGCTCATGCGTTTTGCAACAAGGGTTGTTGACGGCTTCAACAACACTTAATGATCTCTCGAGTTTTCTGGAAGTCTTGGGTTTCCGTCGGTTCTTGTGTGCTGATGAAATGCTGAGGTCAGCTTGGTTGTTGGAGTGCTTTGGTTTTTCTTAATTTCCAAATCTTACCTAGTTTAGCCAGACACAGTACCTGCCTTTAATCCCAGCCCTTGGGAGGTAGAGACAGATGGATCTCTGTGAGTTTGAGGTCAGCCTGGTCTACATATGTAGACAGACTGTCTCAAAACAAATAGAAGTAAATAGAGAAAGAAGGAAGAGAAAGGGAATCAGGAGGGAAGGAGGGAGGGAGGGAAGGAAGGAAGGAAAGAAGGAAGGAAGGAAGGAAGGAAGGAAGGAAGGAAGGAAGGAAGGAAGGAAGGAAGGAAATTTTACCCCCACTTATTGCCATGCCCTCTGTGACATTTAATCTTTAACTAACCAATCCAGAGCAAGGTCTCTTTCTTCCTGAAGTGGCCCTCATCAAAGAGGACACATATTCCTAGGCAGTTAATACTATTTGAAGCTGGAATACTTCATACTAAGGAATTCTTTTTACATTGCAAAATTTGCATGGTTCTTAGTTCTTGGTCCATTATTGGGAGATAATGAAATGATGACAGGGGTCTAGGCCGCAGATCTCCCTTAAGGTCAAGCCAGTTCCTACACACAGTAGGGAGAGGATCCTTTGTGGGAAGGAAAGAATCCGACCCCTACCAAGGGTGTCAGTTCTTCTGTAGAGACAGCACAGTGCTGCTGCTTGCCTCCCCAGCCTCTGAAACCTTTCAGGCTCTGATGCCTTCCTTGGAATTAAAGTAATGGAAACATGGTCATAAGGAACCCACTTCAGGCCCCATCAGGCCATAAAACGGTAATAGTGTAAAAGCCAGGCAGTGAACAGTGAGGAGTGACTTGAGGTAGCCAAGTAAACGTCTGCTGGGTTTTTTAATTAACTGCCTCTAAATAATGAAAATGAGCAAATTAGGCTTGCTTTTAGTAGCAAAATGCCATTGTGACTTGAATGTTCCTGTTGATGGATGGCGCGGTGCTTTGATGGGGAGGCGTAAATCTCACAGCAGCTGTGGAAGTGCCTTGAGCCTGGGTCTACCTCTTCCCTGGTGACTAGCATTAGAGGTTATTATTCGCCTCTGGGTCGGTGGGAAGGGAAAGTGTGAAGAAAGCCAAGCACAGAGTCTCACTCCTGGCCCTAGATTACTGTAGTGATTATTATCATGTGACTTAGAAGGCCTTTCTGGACTCAGGAAAAGAGAAATTCAAATTTTGATTTACAATCTTTATTGAACATTGGACACACTTTTAAATGTGTGTGTGTGTGTGTCTGTGTGTGTGTGTGTGTGTCTGTGTGTATTTGAGCCCAAGTGAGAATTTGTATATCACATGCGTGCAGAAGCTTGCAGAGGCCAGAAGAGGGCATCAGGAGTTACAGACAGTTGTGAGCTGTCATGTGGGGTCTGGAAATCCAGCCCCGGTCCTCTGCAAGAGCAGTAAGTGTACTGCTGAGCCATCTCTCTAGCCCTTTTGTTAAATTTTTTCTGGCCCATCTTTGTTAAATTCCGTGGTTCTGTGTGAAGAAAGTAAGCTTATAATGCACTCAAGGGATTCTGAAGCTGTCGGCACAGCGCCGGATCCCCAGTGTCCAGGAGCCGATCTGTGAGAGTGGGGGTTTTGCAGCCTGCCTTCATCCTGATCTTGGAAGACACTATTGGGGCAAGACTGTTTCTCTTACATGCCTGGTATCAACCTGAGTAGGTTACATTTTGTGGCTAGCCGACTGGCAGATTTTGCTATCTAGGGGTATTGAATTTTGGCAAATTCTTTTCTGCATCTATTGAGACAGAGTTGACCTCTCTTCTTTGTGCTGTTAACATGGTGAATTACATTGACTGAATCTTGCTATCCTGAAAAAATCCTTTTTATTCATGATCTTCTTTATAGAGTTGGAAGGAATTTGCTAGTGTATTGTTAGTGTTGTTTTATCTATGTTTCTGATAGATAAAGTTTGTAATTTTATTTGATTTTGATTCTTGTGTCAGGTTTTGGTGTTAGGGTAGTGTGTGTGTGTGTGTGTGTGTGTGTGTGTGTATGTGTGTGTGTGTGTGTATGTATGTGTCTCTGTGATAGGAGATTCCTTTTCATTTTATTTTACAAAGCAAATCATGCACAATTGGCGTTATTTCCTCTGAATAAATGATAAAAATCCACCAGTGAAGCCATGTAGGGAGCTGAGCAGTGGTGTAGCCATGCTGCCCCAGCTACATCCAAGGCTCAGGTGGAAGGACTGAAAATTCAGGGTTACAGACTTGGGCTACAGAATGAGTTCAGGGCCGGCCTGAGCAACTTAGCAAGACTGTCTCAAAGTGAAAAGTAAAGAGGATCATGGGTGTTGCTCGGTGCCTAGCATGCTCAAGGGCCTGGGTTCAGTCCAGGTTTGCAGTATATATGAGAAAATATATTTATATTTTTATATGCAGCTTCCATATAATAATAGGTGGGTTTTTTTAAATCTACTTCATTGGTCCTAGTTTTCTCGTCTGTTATTGGCTTCTTTATTTTGACTTGTTCAGCGTTTTATTTAAGGTGCATATTGCCTAATTTCCATTAAGTTTACTTCCAGTGAAATGCTGGTGGTTGGTTTATTTCCTTTGTGCCCAGAGATCATAGTCTGTACATTTTCAGCCTTGTAAACTGTAGGATTCATTTTACGACCCAATATATGGTCTCAGTCATCTGAGGTTGAAATGAACGCACCTTCTGCCCTTGAGTGTGGTGCCCCATTATTAATATGAGGCAGGACAGCATAGCGGGGGCACCAGTTAGTCATCTGTGGCTTTGGTGATGTGTTCGGATTGCCCCTATTAAGCACTGAAAAGGCAGTGCTAAAGTTCTCCAATCGTGAATGTGGGGTTTCGCCCTTTAACGCTGTCCAATGTTGCTTCATGATTTTAAGCATATTCATAAGAATTTATTTAAAGTAGTGGATGAAGAATTCAAATACTTGTATTAACCTAGGGTTGGGTTCTGCCATCTCTCTCATTAGGAAGGGGTCTAATGTTCCAACTTCTATATTTATATTTCTGTATTTTAAATGTAATGTGAGAATATTGTGGGTTGTCACATTTCTTTGAATTTTGCTGCTATTTTCATTAAGCAATCCATCACCTCAGTTAGACTCAGACTAGTAGCTGTGGTCTGCCTGACACGGAGTCAGTTCAACCCACTTCCTGGTGGTCTGCCTGACACGGAGTCAGTTCAACCCACTTCCTGGTGGTCTGCCTGACACGGAGTCAGTTCAACCCACTTCCTGGGGCCTGAAGTCTCTTCCCACCTGCCGAATGTCCAAGTGCCAGCAACAGCCATGAGCTGGGGTTCTCCCTCTCTTGGATGTTTCCCTCAGACCTCCCCACCAGGTATTCTATTTACCTCTCAGAGCTGTGGCCCTGCTCATCACCTGGTACGAGGGGTCAAGTCGGAACAGTGCCTAAAGCTTTCACTTCATAGTAGAAAACAAAATTTTTGTTTCCTTTTAAAGATTTTTGAGTACAAAAATCCTGTCATCAATGAGAAGGACAAATAAATCTTTAGGAACTAATAATGAATATAATTGCACCTCAAGCAGGTAAACCTGCTGCAGCCGGAAGAGGAAATACCAGCGCAGAAACTGGGTCCAAGGCTCATCCTTTCCCACCCTGCTAAACCATTTTTGCAGATTATGATGTTATGGGGAATGGTCCATGTGTTAGTAGTAACTAACTAACTACATCCACATCACACAAAATTCCCCAGATCCCTTGTTAGATTCTGACCTTGTATCACTTAACAATGCAATATGTGTGACAGTTTGCATGACCCTGTTGTTCTAGTTAGAAACGGGGCAATCAAAATACCATCAGAGTATGACTCGATCTGCAAAGCGTATTTATTTTATTGGCAAGTTAATTCTAGTGTAATAGCATTAAACTTATTGGTTTTATAGTTTTTAAAGGAATAATTATAGTGGCTAATTCTGAAGGCTCTGTGTGAATTATAAACTAGACTCCTCTGACTAACATGCTTGTACCTTAGCAGAGAGCAGTAAAAGCCATTTCTCAACATAGACATCCGATGCCTACAAGTGGCCAATATGCTGTTACTTTACTCTTGATATTATTAAGGCTTTAAAATACTATCCTATCTATACCAGTTCTCTGCAAACCGTCTTGAAGAGGCTATGCTAACTCAAGGTCTGGCAGCGAGCACTTTGGGAACTGTAATTTGGTGTGCTTTTTCTTCCTCTGCAGAAGGTCAAATGGGCCGTTATTCTAAGAGGCAGCTTTATCCTAAATGCTATGAACAATGTCAGAAAACTTAACACCAATGTAAAATAATAAGTTTAGTTATTGTAGGATGCATCCTTTCTGAGTTTAATTTATTTCTATGGGAAAACTGACCTTTAATGATATGAGCTATTAATTATGAATCATAGAGCTGTCCAACTGAATCCTGACCCTGGCCACTGACATAACTGTTTATTTTCTAGTAACTATAACACAGAGATAAAAAAGTAAAAACAAAAAAAGAAACAGGTTGTGGCAGTTTGACTAAAAATGAACCCGATTGGCTCAGATGCTTGAATAATTGGTGTCCAGTTGGCAGAACTGTTTGGAAAGGATTAGAAGGTGTGGGAAGTGGTTTCTAGGGGTGGGATTCGAGGTTTCAAAAGGAAGACTTGTGAGGTAAACCAAATTTAATGTTTTATTTTTTTAAGCTGTCTTGGGCGTGGTGCTTTGTCACAGTAATAGAGAAGTAGCTAAGACACAGGAGAATTAAGACATATTATTGAACTTATAAAATTTACTATGGTATCAATATCTTATTTTATCCCACCCAATTTCACTGCAATAGGGTCTCACTGTGTATCCCAGGCTAGCCTTCCACAGATGGTCCTCAGCCTAAAAATATGCAACACCTGCCTGTATAGTATTCATTTAAAAAGTCTTTATCCTTATAAAATACCTCAATTTTGACACTAAATTTTCATCAGAACTATTTGATTGGCATTTTGGTTTTGTATAATTTGTTTTCCAAAAATGTTAATCACATAGTTTAAAGTTTCCCACAAGTGAAATATTTGCTCTTAATTTTAAACTTAAAAACAATTGAACAAAACACAAAGTGTATTTCCTTGATTGGAGTAAGCCCATGTTCAGGAGTCAGGTGTAGGGAGTAGCCTCCATACCTACAAGAGTGTACACGGAGTGTCCAGCAAGTATCACTTGAGGAGTGCCTCTTCCTGGGCCTCTCTGAGATCCCAGAGGTACTGCAGACCAGGAATTGTAAAAAGCCGTAGAAGAAGATCTCGGGACTGGAGAGATGGCTCGGGGTAAGGAAATTCCCAGCACTCCCACATGGCAGCCCACAGCTAAGGTCTGTATCTACAGTCCAGTGCCCCCTTTGGCCTTCTTCTGCACTGCATGTGTGTGTCATACAAGTTCATGGAGGAAAAACACCTATACACGTAAACTAAAATAAAAAATAAATCTTAAAACAAAATGATTTGATTCCTCAAGCACAATTCTGAACAGCTCTGTCTGCGCTCTAAATCTTCCTCTGTAATTGTCAGTCCTGGTAATTTGAGATCTCACTGGTGCCCGCTGGCCCCAGACCCCTCTCATGATCAGGGATCTTGTTTTATGTTCAGCTTCTGTTTTGAAAACCCACTTGTCAGACCCTGGAGGGGTCTGACCCTGGAGGGGAAGATCAGAGTCCAGGGCTCTAGGAGCCTCTGCAGCTGCTAAGACTCCCTCCCATGGGAGAAAGTCACAACGCAAGAGGGTATGAGAAAAATCCAGAAAATAATTAAGGACCTTCTTATATTATATTTGTATGTAACTTCTCACCCTCCAAGGTATCGAGGCATCTGTTACTCATTTTCCTAAGTGGCAAGTGAGAGCTGAAATAGACAGACTCTAACCACAGTCTTGGCTTAAGTCTAGCTTAGCTATTGATCATGTGCTGCATACAAATGGAATCAATTTCTTACAGCAAGACTCCCCACCTTACTCAAAAGGATTCATTCTGGCTTGAGAGTGGAAAAATAATTTTCCCAAGTTTGTGATTGGGCCCTAAGACTATGCTTCTTTTTTGAGATACTTACTGGGTTTTAAAATCTTCTGGTAGATATCAGGAAAGCAACCAGTGCAAACCCAGTCACCATCCCATTTGGTGTGATTTCATGGTTCCGTCTGTGATCTGTGCTCCGCGACACCTGGCTGGACTGGTACGCTCTCCGGATCCCAGAGAGGCAGCCAGAAGCAGAGCATGCACGATGCCGCTAAGAGCACACGGTGAAGCTGGAGAAGTGCCTGTCTCTGTTTGTTGTCGCCTTCTGCTGCCTTCCTGAAGCCAGAAAGTGACAACTGCCTTGGGGATTAAATTAGATTCCCACAAAGCATAAAGCCCCGGTCCTGCCATTACTCGCTAGTTCTTAGCTTAAAAGACAGCAAGAGTTTTAATTATAATGTGGTGTTTGATAGGCGGAAGGCAGTTTTATTTCCCTTACACAGGTGGGAAATGAAGGTGAGGAGGACTGCTTCTGGGGGTCTAAAAATGACAAGTCAGAGTTTGAGACTAGGCTTACCTGCCTCAAGGCATACCCGCAATGCCCTGAAGCATGTTACAGAGACATGCCTGGGACCATAGGGCAGGATTCTGTGTCCACAAAGCAGCATCCTCTGAGGTAGTTCCGTGATACAAGGCAACTACGTCTGGACGTATTTGAGATGAGATGAACTCCTTCTCACCTGTGATCCTAGAGTACACATGCACGTGCACACGCATACACACGCACACAAAGTGCTGATGCCTTGGTTGTAGGCACGGCAGGGAAACTTTACCTGCCTATCTGCCTCCTCTGTCTACAGAGATGGACTGACTTCTTTTTCTTCCAAGTCTCTCATCTCCAGCCAGGCAGGTCAACGCACAGAAATGGAGGTTGTTCTTACCACGTTCCTAAGGCCCTGCCCCACAGTGAACACCCAATAGCTGTGAGCAGCCATGATCTCTAGGAATCATTACTACTCATTCCTGTAAGACTGTGTTCTTTTTACCTGGGAATGAATTCTCGTACGATTATGCACTGGAAGCCCTTCAACTGCTGCATCTCTGGGCACGAGGCAGACCAAATGATCACTCAACCTCTGCTCAGGTTTGGCTTGACCTAATAACGGCTGTCTGAGCTGTGGGACCTTTCCATGTCTCCAGAATACATAGAAGCTGCTGCGTCCTTTATTTATTCAATAGACGCTGCTAAGGAGGGAAAAGGCCCTGTCTTCAGTTTCTCTGAGATGTGTAGCTGTGCTCTGTGATGCTCCCCCCAAAAAACAGAGAGAGAAGACAGAGAGTGTGGCTTCGATCCCAGCACAAAACTTTAGGAAAATGTCTTTTAAAATCAAAGAATATATTTTTGCTTTGCTTAGTTCTAAGCAGAAAGGGAGCTCTAATCTGTGGCAGCCAACCACCTGCTCTGTTTTGGCTTCTACTGGGAATTCAAGCAAGGTGACAATATGCATCTAATCTAAGTGCCTGCAGGCCAGAAGGCAGAATTTTCTGTAATTGGACTAAAAAGCTGAGTGACCTTCAGACTTCCCCAGTTGCACACTGAGTGTGGCATTGTAGCCTCAGCCTCGTGGGACTTTTAAGATTAGGCATGATTGGTACTCCCATCTTTAAGAAGGAGTAACCTAGGAAGCACTCAAGGTCATATAGCAAGGGAGAGCAGAGAAAGGACCCAGTGCCTGGTGTGTCTAAACAACTTGCTCCCCTTTCCCCAACCTGGGAGGAGGCACCCACAGTGACAGCCCCATACAGCTTCCCCTTTCACTTTCTACTCCTGGGTGATCATAAATTTTTAATCTGAAGTAGGAGGCCTTCAAGTCAATTTGTTTGAGTATAAGCTTATTCCTAAATTCAGCTCTAATTTGATATTCTGAGCATGATTACCCCAGGATGTAATTAGCATCTGTCCTTTCCCGTTGTATTTTACTCATAGTGACTGTGAATGTATACTCGAAAGCCGGTGCTCAACCCTCGGACTGTGCAGTCAGTGCCAACTGAGTGCCAAGTGGGTGCTAGGAAGGACAGAGCACGTAGCTGACAGCCGGTTGTCCAACTCTAGGGCCACCTCCCCAGTCCAGAGGAGGTGGGTCCCAAGACCCATCTTTCTCTCTACTGCAAGTCTCGCCCTGGACAAATGTTCACTCTTTGACTCCCATCATGTTTGTGGTGCGGTTTCTCAAGGGATGGTGCAACCACTAGGATGGAATGGTTCTTGGAGATGCAGGAATGGTTGGGTCTGCTCAGGATAACATATTCAGTTCCCCTAACTGTATCCAAAAAGACTGATAGCAAACCCCAGTCACTCTGATAAGCAAAAATAGCCAAACAAATCCTTTCCAACTCCACTCCAAGCCCTTCCCCTATGGCCAGTACTGATGCCATGTAAATTCCAAGGTACTGTCACTGGCTGGTGACATTTGGGCAGGGGAGGGGGATGTGTGAGTTATGGCCAGTTGATGCAGGATGCTTTCCCTTGCCTGGTTGTTTTGATGACATGTACGACATACACTGGAATTATTTCTGATGGCTAAATGAGCTGCCCATTCACTCTCTTTGGTTTTCAAGCAGAAAGAGGGACTTCGCCAGAAGGCTGTACATGTTGTCTAATGACAGAGGTCACAGAAAGCGTTAACACTTCCTCCGGGTCAGACATGAAATGTTCCGCATATATCAAGTCACTTAACCCTCCAACAACCCTGTGAGATCACTACCACTAATTGGGACCTCGTGTCAGAGATGAGGAAGCAAGCGGAGAGGAAGTGACGCGTGCAGGACCACAAAAGCAATCAGCCACAGCGCTAAGGCTTCAACCCAGCCTGGCTGGCCCTTGATTTACAGGAAGCAGAATGATGTTTCTTTACCCCAGCACTTTACTGTAGTGATATAAAATTCTGCCTGGACACTTTTGCAGTGACCCACATGTGAGAGGCAAACAAACTAAGTCCATGAGTTCTCTGCAGGGCTTGGGGTCATAGTTGCACACCAGGAGCGGGCTATGACCCCATGAACTACGTGACAGCTACATCTGGGAAACGGTAAGAACAGCAGTTCCCAAGAATTTTGTTCTTGTGACCTCTTTATGTTCTCAAACACTAGTAAGTGCCCTCAAGCACTTTTCAATATTTATTTAATTAGAAACTAAACCTGAGACACTTTCAAATGTGCAGTCATTCATGTAAAACAGCAATAATAAACTCATTGCATGTTGCCATAAATAACAATATTTGACAAATATGTTTTCCAAAGCAAATTTATACTAAAAGGCCTTGCCAACGTTTTTGCAATCTGATGTCTAGTGCAATAGAAATTTCTAGAGCCCTCAGTCTGGTGCTGCCTTTCGTGTACATTGTTAGGTTCTTTCAGCTGGAATAGGTGAAGAAAATATGACAATTAGAAAAGTGAATTATGCAGCAAAAAAGGGGGAAGTACTTTAGTAATCTTTTTTTGATAACAGCAGATATTCTTGTTTACATACATCTTAAATCCTTTGTAGTTTCTTAAGAGACAAATATAGAAAGTGAAATTAAATCGATGTACTTATTAGACAAGGTGTCATTGTCCATACAGCATGCTACAACAAAATACCACAGTCTGGAATTTTAAAAACAGAAATTTATTTATCACAGCTATGGAGGTTGGGAAGTCTAATAAGATCAAAACGCTGGAAGACTTGCTGCCTTCCGAGGGACTGTTTCTTCTTAAGTGGTGCCTTCTCGCTGTGAGTGTCCACAGCAGAAGAGGCAGGAAGTCGCCCTGGAGTTTATCTGTAAAAGCAAGTCCTGGTACTAAGGGCAAAGCCAGTGATTCGCTTGCAGACATTCCCTCCAGAATCTTACACAAGACTTGAAGACACAACCTGAAGAATTGACTCCCAAAGACATCCCCTTTTAATTTAAGGTGTTTATTCTGAGGTTGGGTTTCTAATAAGAAATTAGAGAAACCCAGTCACTCAGCACAGTGCACACTGTTACATTAAAAGCCATAGATCTGAACCAGGCGACGGGGGTGCATGCCTTTAATACCAGAACTTGGAAGGCAGAGGCAGGTGGATCTCTAAGTTAGAGGCCAGCCTTGTCTAAAGAGCAAGTTCTAGGACAGCCAGGGATGTTAGACAGAGAAGTCCTGTCTTGAAAAACAAACAAATAAAACAAAACAAACAACAAAAAGTCATTGATCTATCTTGTATTTTGATTTTTTTACCATGGATAACCATGTGATATTCCGCATTGGTAATTTATAGATATCATATATCCTGTTAAATGAGATCTTTCAGAATTGGAAACCTTTCATAATGAGGTATCAAAGGGTCATATCGGTTAGCATTGCCCAAGATTGTTAAGCTAACTACACAAGTTTTCAAAAACCAAAAGCTCAAATTTTAACACCGCCAACAAACACTTCCATTCCATGAACCCTGTGTGTCCGTCTACCATCCCATCAAGTGAAAAAAAGACCTCTGGAAAGTTGCTGCCGAACTCGCAACCTTTCTTCCTCACCCCTTTTCAGACACCATTGCTGTGCGAGGGATTCAACTGCACTTCCAATTTCGTCACATGGAACACCAAAGGACACAAAGTGTGCAATGCCAGCACTCAGAAGGTCAAGGCAGGAGAATCACACATTAGCTTAGCCTAGGCAGTACAACAGGACCAAGAAGAAAGTATGAACCCAAGGGTTTAGACGAGCAAATTTAATAAAATGGATACCGTTTTC